>NC_040903.2:103148368-103451399 GCF_004126475.2 Phyllostomus discolor
AACAAACATAGATCAATGGAACAGAATAGAGAGCCTCAAAATAAACCCATGTCTTTATGGTCAATTAATATTTGACAAATGGGGAAGAAGCATAAAATGGAGTAAAAAAAGCCCTTGCAACAAATGGTGTTGGGAGATCAGGACTGGTACATGAAAAAAAATGAAATTAGACCACCAACTTACACCATACACCAAAATAAACGGAAGATGGATAAAAGACTTAAATATAAATCACGACACCATAAACTCCTAGAAGATAACATAGGCAAGAAATTTTCAGATATCCCACACAGCAATATTTTCACCAATACATGCTCTAGAGCAAAGGAAATAAAGATATGAATAAGCAAATAGGACTATATCAAATTAAAAAGCATCTGCACTGCTAAAGAAAATATCATTAAAATGAAAAAGGAACCAACCACATGGGAAAACATATTTGCCAATGATACCTTGGACAAGGGTTTGATCTCCAAAATATATAAAGAACTCATACAACTCAACACCAGGAAGACAAACAATCCAGTTACAAAGTGGGCAAAGGACTGAAAACAGACACTTCTCGAAGGACAGAGAGTCCATAGGCATATGAAAGGATGTTCAGCATCACTAGCCATCAGACAGATGCAAATTAAAACCACAATGAGATACCACTTCACACCAGTCAGAATGGTCATCATTAATAAGTCAACAATCAATAAGTGCTGAGAAAGATGTGAAGAAAAGGGAACCCTAGTGCACTGTTTCTGGGAATGCAGACTATAGAAAACAATATGGAATTCCCTCAAAAAACTAAAAATGGAACTGCCTTTGACCCAGCAATTCTACTGCTGGGATTATACCCTAAGAACCATGAAACAACAATTCAAAAGAACCTATGCACCCTGATGTTCATAGCAGTATTATTTACAATATCCAAGTGCTGGAAACAGCCTATGTGCCCATCAGTAAATAAGTGGATCAAAAAACTGGTACATTTAAACAGTGGAATACTACATAGCACAAAGAAAGAAGACAGTCCTACCTTTCATGACAACATAGATGGAACTAGAGAATATTATGCTAAGTGAAATAAGCCAGGTGGCAAAAGACACATACCATATGATCTCACCTATAAGAGAAACTTAATAAACAAAACAAACAAATAAGCAAAATAGAACCAGAGGCATGGGAAAAAGGAACAGACTGACAGTGACTAAAGGTGTCAGGGGAGAAGGGTTATAGGGGAAAGAAGGGGGAAGGGTCTAGTCAAGGAACAGGTATAAATGACCCATGGGCATGGACAACAGGATAGGGATTGATTGTGGGAGCAGGGTGTGGGTGGGGCAGGACAGAGCAATACAGTAAAAATTGGGACAACTGTTACAGAATGACAATAAAAATGAAAGTAAAAATAAAAGATGAAAAGGGCCTAGGTCCATAAGGATATTGTTGAACCCCTAAATCAACCAACCCTGGAACTTCTGTAATGCCAGACTTGTGATTATCTGTGGAATTAAACCCCTTTTGTTTAAGTGAGATACTTGGAGTTGGACTTGCCTTACTCACAATTGAAAGCATCAGAACTCCTATTTACATACAGTGAAAAAGAACACAAACTTTTCACCAAACCATAGCTTCACCACTTGCTACTTTTTATATTGAGATAGAAATAAACTTTTATCTAGTTTTTTCTATCTGGTTTTGTTTGTTTGTTTGTTTGTTTGTTTGTTTTCATTATTGTTCAACTATAGTTGTCCCCATTTTCCCCTCACCACTCCTTCCCACCTCACCCACTCCCATCTCCCACACTTAATGCTACCCCCCATTGGCTTTGTCCATGGGTCCTTCATTCATGTTCCTTGACAACCCTTTCACTTCTATTCAACTGAAAGTAATCCCAATTGAGTTTGTTAATCAATGAAACAGATAATTACAGGCAAGAAAAAAGAATAAATAGACACATTAAACACTATATTTTTGTTTAGAAACAGAACTGGATTATAACTTCAGAGGAGCATGAGCCCTCAGTGGATGGGGAACTCTGTATGTTTCAAAATCCCCAATTTGTGTCAGCTAAAGGTGGACAGCAGAGTCACAAAGTATAAACATACCTACTAAGGTCATACCTTTATCTGAGTAGTTTCTGACACATGTAATTTTAAGCTAAAAAAATCAAGCAGGCAAATATAATTTTAATAATTTGTATCTTTATGTATCCAAAAAGTATTATTTAAATGTGCAATCAACATTTGACAATTAATATTTTATTTTTTTATTTTAATATAATAAATGTCTTTTGTGTTCTTTTTATGTCACTATATATTATATTTATTTAGTTGCAGTTGTTCAAGTACAGTTGTCCTCATTTTTATCACATCACACACCACCCACCCCATCCATACCTGCCTCCCACCCTCAAACCTACCCCCTTTGGCTTTGTCCATGCATCCTTTATACATGTTTCTTGATGACCCTTCACCTGTTATCCCTCTCCCCCCGTCTCTCTGGTAACTGTCAGTTTGCACTAAGTCCTAAAATCCTATATTTATTTACACTTTCAACCCATATCAACTTGGACTGGCCACATGTCAGGTGACTAATAGCCATGTGTAGGTATTAGCTACCATATTGGATAGTGCAGAGCTGAAATACTACTCAAATATTTCTATTACAGCCTTGCACTGAAATGTGAGAAAAAATAATGACAACTAAATTTAGACAATAAATCACATTACAATCTAAGGAATGCTTTTATATTTTATCTCCTAAACTTCAAAACCATAATCTATGGCAATAGTACTACAAATATTATTGTTTCTACCTGACCAGTTAGAGAACTTAATAATTTAAGGTCTTTATACATTAAGATCATAACTGAGTAATAAACTTGAACCCAGGATTTCCATCCAGAAATTAGTCTACCTCAGAGAAATTAAATGAATTTCCAGAGATAGCCAGCATGTCAACTGCAAAATATGAGTTAAAATCTGGGCCATTTTGACTCCCAAACCAATGGTCTTACTAATACAACAACAATGGAGAGGCTCTCATACATGTGTATATACAAAGTCTCTTCAGCCTCTTTTTCCCTGAAATTGGTCTGAAAAACAACACTAATTGTGTAACTAAGCAATGGGTTGCTCTTTGTTGAAGTACTGACCATGGCTATTAAAAAACTGATGTAGACTTTTGGCCAAGATGGAGGAGTAGGTAGATATACTTTACTTCCTTGCACAACAAGAAGAAGAACGACAACAAATTTAAAAACAAGAAACAACCAGAACTGCAAGAAAATTGAACTGTATGAAAGACTGACACCAAGGAGTTAAAGAAATATTCATCCAAACTGGTAGGAGGGGTGGAAAAGGCAGACAGAGTGGAGAGGATACACAGCAAGCCAGAGGATGGAGGATGGGGTGGGTGAAGAAGCAACTGGCAGCTAGATAGTCCCACATTTGCATGCAAATAAACTGGGAGGAACAACTGGGGAGCAAGACAGACCACACAACCCAGGGTTCCAGCCCAGGGAAATAAAGCCTCAAAGCCTCTGACTGAAAACACCGGTGGCAGTTGAGGCAGCAGCAGGAGAAACTCCCAGCCTCACAGAAGAGTTCATTGGAGAGACCCACAGGGTTCTAGAACATACACAAATCCACTCTCCCAGGAATCAGCACCAAAAGGTCCCAATTTGATTGTAGGTAGAGGAAGACATGACTGAACACCAGCAGACAGCTGAGGAAGCAGCACTGTTCCCTCTCAGACCCCTCCCCCGCATATAGTGTCACAACAAAACCATGTGGGTTGCCTTGCCCTGGTGAACACCTAAGACTCCTCCTCTTACTACATAACAGGTGTGCTGAGACAAAAAAAAAAAAAGGCACAAATGAAAGAACAGATCAAAGCTCCAGAAAAAATACAACTAAGCAATGAAGAAATAGCCAATCTACCAGATGCACAGTTAAAAACTCTGGTAATCAGGATGCTCACTAAATTGGTTGAACATAGTCACAAATTAGAGGAAAAAATGAAGGCTATGAAAAGTGAAATAATGGAAAATGTACAGGGAACCAACAATGAAGGGAAGGAAACCGGGACTCAAATCAATGGTTTGGAACAGAAAGAAGAAAGAAACATTCAACCAGAACAGAATGAAAAAACAAAAATTCAAAAAAAAGGAGAGGCTTAGGAACCTCTGGGACAACTTTAAACATTCCAACATCCAAATCATATGGGTGCCAGAAAAAGAAGAAGAAGAGCAAGAAATCAAAAACTTACTTGAAAAAATAATGGAGAACTTCCCCAATCTGGCAAAGGAAATAGACTTCCAGGAAGTCCAGGAAGCTCGAAGAGTCCCGAAAAAGTTAGACCCAAGGAAGCACACACCAAGACACATCATAAAGACATTAACCAAGATTAACGATAAGGAGATAATTTTAAGAGCAACAAGAAAAAAAGGAGACAGTTATCTACAAAAAAATTCTCATAACACTATCAGGTGTTTCCTCAAAAGAAACCTTGCAAGCAAGAAGGGGCTGGAAAGAAGTATTCAAAGTCATGAAAGGCAAGGATCTACACCTAAGATTACTCTAACCAACAAAGCTATTATCCAGAACGGAAGGGCAAATAAAGCGTTTCCCAGATAAGGTCAAGTCAAAGGAGTTCATCATCACTAAGCCCTTATTATATGAGATGTTAAAGGGACTTATCTAAGAAAAAGAGCAAAACTGTGAATATTAAAATGATAACAAACTCACAACTATCAACAACTGTACCTAAAAAAGGGGGAAAAAGAAAGCAACTAAGCAAACCAGTAAAATAGGAACAGAATCTCAGAAATGGAGATCACGTGGAGGGTTAGCAGTAGGAAGGGTGCAAGGGGAGAATGGGGCAAGAGGTATGGAAAATAAGAAGCATAAATGGTAGGTACAAAGTAGAAGAAGGTTAAGACTAGTATGGGAAATGGAGAATCCAAAGAACTTATATGTGTGGCCCATGGACATGAACTAAGGGGGAGGGTGAATACTAGTGGGAGAGGGGTGCAGGGTGGAGGGGAATAAAGGGGAGAAAAAATGGGACAACTATAATAGCATAATCAATAAAATACATGTTTTTAAAAGTGATGTAATTCATACCCCTCTCCTCTCATTTATATGACATAATCATCACAGGAGTGTTTTAATGAGTTCTTTTGGTTTTTTTTTTTTTAGTTCTTTACCACAAGAACATGCACCTGTAATTTGCAGATGAATTGCTAAAAGCATCTTTTGAAAAAGTAAAAGGCACACAACAAGGCATAGTGTGACGCTATTTTTGTAAAACAATCATTGAAAATTTTCTGCGATCCGAGAAAATGCTTGGTATGATTTCAATTTTTTTGAAATTCGTGAGGCTTGTTTTGTGTCCTATCATGTGGTCAATCTTTGAAAATGTTCCATGTACATTTGAAAAAAATGTGTATTTAGCTTCTTTGGGATGGAGGGTTCTGTAAATATCAGTAATTCCACTGCTGGGACTCTATCCTAAGAATACTAAAACACCAATTCAAAAGAACCTATGCATCCCAATGTTCATAGTAGCACAATTTACAATAGCTAGATGCTGGAAGCAACCTAGATGCCCATCAGTAAATGAATGGATCAAAAAACTATGGTACATTTACACAATGGAATTCTATGCAGAAGAAAGAAAGAAGGAGCTCCTACCCTTTGCAACAGCATGGATGGAGCTGGAAAGCATTATGCTTAGCAAAACAAGCCAGGCAGTGAAAGACAAATACCACATGATATCACCTTTAACAGGAACCTAAACAACAAAACAAAGAAACAAGCAAATATAAGCAAAGACACTGAAATAGGGGACAGGCTGATGGTGACAGGAGGGGAGAGAAGAGGGAATTTCAGGGGGGAATGGGTAGGGTTTACAGGAACAAATTTGGAGGACACATGGGCAAAAACTAGGGGTAGGTGGTAATGGGGGGGAAGAGGGGAGGGTTGGGTGGGTGGGCTGGAATGGGAGTAAATGGGAGAAAACTGTACTTGAACAATGATTAAAATAAAATTTTAAATTAAAAAAAAAAAGAAAAGAAAATTTTCTTTTGCCCTGGCTGGCATAGCTCAGTGGCTTGAGCGCGTGCTGCGAACCAAAGTGTCGCAGGTTCGATTCCCAGCCGGGGTACATGCCTGGGTTGCAGGCCATAACTCCCAGCAACCACACATTGATGTTTCTTTCTCTCTCTCTCTCTCTATCTCCTTCTCTTCCCTCTATAAAAATAAATAAATAAAATCTTTAAAAAAGAAAACTTTCTTTTAATTATATATTTGAATTAACATAACATATGTATTATATGTTTTTTATAATTATAATAGCATGCCAACGAAAACAGCAGATCACTACATTGGGATTGAAAGAACTAAGGGACAAGTAGGAAAGGAGAAGCAAATAAAAAATAAGAAATGAAATAAACTGCATCTATAATAAGACCCTGCTTACGTAAACTAGTAAGCTTATGTACATGTGGGGTAGATATATAGTCTCTTTAAAGGGATGTCATATAGTTTATAGTTAAGAATTAGGCACCAGCATGACTGATTAGCTTTTTTTTTAAATTAAAGCACTGAGAATTAACAATTTGTTGAGATTTCAGGAACATAAACTTTTAATATGTTTCATATAATTCAAAAGTTACTTGAACATATAAATTCCATATGCTGAAATATAGTCAGGAGGAAACATTTATTGGCCCCTTACTAAGTGCCAGGTACAGGTGCTAGGGACACAATAGTGATCAAGACAAAGTTCCTGCCTTTAGAGAGTTTACATTCCAATTCAGGAAGGCAGACAGTAAACACAGTAAATCAATTACAATAATTTTCTGGAAGTTTAAGTGTATTGGGTAAACATAGTAACAATTTGGTCTAGGTATATAGCACTGAAAATTATAAAATGTGGTCAGATTTGGAATATAGAAATTTGGAAACATAGGCAACTGTAATTACTGGTGGATTCAATAGGGATAGTGAGTGAAAAAGAGAATTCAAGAATAATTTTCATGTTTTGGACCTGAAAAACCACTAGGTGGATGATGGTACCATTCAGTGATATGTGGAAGGACTGAGAAAAGAAAGTTTTTTTTTTTCTTTTAGAGAAAACTGAGAGTTATGTCTTAACCAGGCTCAGTTAAAGAAGGTTGAAAGAGGTATGCATAAAAAAGAGCTCTGGGGAGGAAGATGGCAATGAGGTAGGAGGGAGCAGATTCCACTTCCCCCTACAAATGGGAGAAAAACCTGGCCGATCTATAGAGGAACAGAGCGAACAGCCAACAGTACCTCAGCATATTTGAAAACAGGAGACCAAAAATTATAGCAGACACTGAAAAACCAGACAGTAAGGAGGGTACTTTAGGACCATAAGGTCCCAGGGACCACCATGGGGACCAGGGCAGCTGCAGCCCCAGTCCCCATGCCCACCAGGTCTGCCACAGAGTCCTTGGGAGAGAGCTGGGTCAACTGCTCCATCCCCAGCCAAACAAGGTTTAAGCAGCACCAGGAGAGACCTGGTTGCTTGAAGTCGCAGAGAGGAGAATAAGGACTAAGTGGCAAACACACAGGGACCATGAGAACCCACAGAGTCTGTGGACACCAGTTGAGGAGAGTTGAGAGTCGAACAATGACAGGTCCTAAACCCGATAGTTCCTGGTCTGCCTGGAAAATTGGCTGTGCAAGAAGCTGGGCCATTGTACAGAGCGGCAGGCTTGAGTAGGAGGAATTTGTCAAAAAGAAAAAGTGAAAAGAGAGACACTGTTTGGGGAATTCTCCTGCAGTAATTGCCCTGGCCTCTCCCCACCCAGCCAGGCAGTGATCCCAAGGTTACACAGAAGGTTGTGCTGAAGGCCCTGCACACCCTCATAACACTAGGAAGGGTGTACACCCAAACCTGTAGGACCAAGGGAGCCTGGCTGAACACACACGCACCTGCACCCAAGCCCACAGTGGTAACCCTGGAGAAAGTGTGCTCTTGGGAAAGCCTGGATCCTACACCCAAGGTGCTGGGAAGAAGCCTCAGCCTAGCTTTGAGAAAAGTTCAGACTGAGTGCAAATCAGGAAGAAAGAAAAGCCATACCAATTGCCCCTCAGCCTGCCGCAGCCAGGAAGACCAGAAAAAATGGTTTGGCCAGTTGGAAACCAACATGAGCATTTTTTTAAAGTGATTTTTTAATTTTTATTATTTTTTAACTTTCAATTTCTTTTTCCTCTCTTTCCTTCTTTCTTGTTTTATTCCTTCTACCTTGCTTTCCAATTTTATTGTTTCTTCCTTCCTTCTTCTGCTTTTTTTTAAATACTCACAAGTGAGACAAAAAAACTGTAACTGTGAAAAGACCAGGGTTGGACCCAAAGAGGGGGCACCCCAACAGCTGAGACAGTGTAACAAATATCATTTTGCTATTACAGAGAACCTGCAAGTTATTGCATATTTGTATTATTAGTATTATTTCATTATCCTTACATCTTTTACTTAATAGTATTTTTGTATTCCTCTTCTTTCTTATAGTCTTCTTAGCTTGGCTGATTATATTGTATCATTTGATAGGCTTCTCTGTTCTCTATTTCACAGTGTATTGCTAAATTACTGTCCCTCATTTCACTCGTGTTCCATTAGCACACTACTTAAGGTCCTATACTCCTATTCTTGTTATCCAAATTCTGTCATATGATTGTTGCTCTAAAACTATTGTAAATACTAGCTGTTCCATACAATTGTAAAATACTTCACAATACCCCTCCCAGATCTTAGCCCACTTCACAATTTCCTGAACTCTATTCCTGTAGTGGTTAACTGCATTCTCTCACATACCACACCTATTTACTATCCTTTACTCTCACCTTACCTCAGAATCTGACCTCCCACAACCACACTGCTTTCTAGATCCAACTCACAATCCTTCCCTACCCTACAGGAGTCTTATCTTCTTTCTATCCTTTCTAAAAACTGGCTAGTTCGGTGGAATATCACTGTTAACACTATACAGAGCCAAAGGATCTCCTATCTATTCTCTACTGGCTGCTACTGACAATATCATAGTATACTCTGTTGCTGTCTTAAACCATTTTGCCTTCCCCCTCCAACTGATCACAAAAAAAGAGTAGGTGGGAGCTGTGAACACCAGTATAACTACTGAAAGAGGAAACCCAACAACAAAGGAACCAATAACAGATAACAACAGAAGAAGGTGAAGGAGGGAGTGGAAACCACACAAACCACAATCCAGGACTCATCTGGAAATACAACTAAATAGTGGACAAACTACCTAGTAGAAACAACTGAACAACAGCAAGAGAGAATTCTCAAAACCTTCTACACACAGAAGAACCAGCTTCGATGCAACCTGCCCTCACCAGCACCACAAAATACAAGAGGTGGTGGACAGAGTGACCCTCAGTTAACCAGCTGGTGGGAAGGACTCACCAAAGAAAGATGCAACAACAATCAAAACCCAAAGACAAACACAGAGCCAACTTAAAGGACAGCCCAAGACCAATGAGCTCAGGAGATCAAGGAGACCACAGCACTGAATCTCACAAAATTTCTACCATAGAAGTTCACAACATAAACCCACAGAGACAGAAGAGATCAATTTAAGAAGCTGAGGCTAGCAAGAAGAGTTTCACGAACAATGGGAAGACAAAGAAACAATC
Organism: Phyllostomus discolor; assembly: GCF_004126475.2. Classification (NCBI taxonomy): domain Eukaryota; kingdom Metazoa; phylum Chordata; class Mammalia; order Chiroptera; family Phyllostomidae; genus Phyllostomus; species Phyllostomus discolor. Next base: position 103,158,043 of record NC_040903.2, read on the forward strand.
CCCAAATGAAGGGAAAGGAGGGAGCCTCAGAAAGAATGCTAAATGAAATAGAGGCAATTCGACTATCAGATATTGAGTTCAAAGCAATGGTTATCAGGAAGCTCAATGAACTCACTGTGAGCTACCAGAAATTACAGGCAAATTACAATGAACTCACTGCAAACTACATCAACATGAAAAAGGAAATAGAAACTATCAACAAGGGTGAAGAGGAAATGAAGAATACAATTTCTGAACTGAAGAACACAGTGGAAGGAATAAAAAGCAGGATCAATGAAGCAGAAGATCAGATCAGCAAGCTGGAGGACAAAGTAGAAAAAAACACCCAAAATGAGCAAGAAAAGGAAAAGAGGCGCAGAAAGAATAAAGCAGGATTAAGAGAAATGCAAGACAATATGAAACGTAATAATATCCATATAATAGGGATACCAGAAGGAGAAGAAGAAGAGCAAGGGATAGAAAACCTATTTGAAAAAGTAATGATGGAAAACCTCCCTAATTTGATGAGACAAAAAGTCACACAAATACAGGAAACACAGAGTCCCAATCAAGAGGAACCCAAAGAGGCCCACCTCACGACACATCATAATTAAAATGGCAAAATTTCAAGACAAAGAGAGAATCTTAAAGGCAGCAAGGGAGAAAAAGGAAGTAACATACAAGGGGGCCCCAATAAGGCTAACAGCTGACTTCTCAATGGAAACACTCCAAGCCAGAAGAGAATAGCAAGAAATATTCCAGGTAATGAGAACCACCGGCCTGCAACCAAGACTACTCTATCCAGCAAGGCTCTCAATCAAGATAAAAGGCCAAATAAGGAGCTTCCCAGACAAAAGAAGTCTAAAAGAATACACTTCCACCAAACCAGCTCTGCAAGAGATGTTAAAGGAACTGCTTTAAGGAAAGGAAGGAAAAGAGAGAGAGAGGAACACAGGTACAAAAATGGCAATGAATAAGTACCTATCAATAATAACCTTAAACATAAGTGGATTAAATGTTCCAATCAAAAAACATAGAATAGCTGAATGGATAAGAAATCATGAACCACACATATACGGCCTAAAAGAGACCCACCTTGGACAAAAGACGTACACAGACTGAAATTGAAGGGCTGGAAACAAATTTTCCTAGCAAAAGGACAGGGAAAAAAAGCCATAGTTGCAATACTCATATCAAACAAAATAAAATTCAAAAAAAAGGGCCGTAAAGAGAGACCCACAGGATCACCTCATAATACTCAAAGAAAGAACATTTTCAAATATAGACCACATGATAGGTCACAAAACAAGCCTCAACAAATTCAAGAAAACTGATATCATACCAACCATTTTCTCCAACCACAAGGGACTGAAACTAGAAACCAACCCCAAGAGAAGAAACCCAAAACACTCAAAATCATGGAGATTGAATAGCATACTATTAAACAATGAATGGGTCAAGAATGAAATTAGGGAGGAAATCAAAAAGTTTCTGAAAACAAATGAAAATGAGCTCACAACAATCCAGAACTTATGGGACACAGCAAAGGCAGGCCTGAGAGGGAAGTTCATAATGATACAAGCCTACCTAAAAAAGATAGAAACATTTCAAACAAACAACCTAACCCTACACCTACAAGAACTCGAAGAACAACAACAAAGACAGCCTAGAGCAAGTAGAAGGAAGGAAATAACCAAGATCAGAGCAGAATTAAATGACATAGAGACTAAAAAGCACAATTCTAAGGATCAATGAATCCAGGAGCTGGTTCTTTGAAAAGATAAACAAAATCAACAAGTCTTTAAGCAGGCTCATCAAGAAAAAAAGAGAGAAAACCCAAATAAACACAATCAGAAATGAAAGGGGAGAGATTACAACTGACACCACAGAAACACAAAGCATTGTAAGAAATTACTACAAAGAACTGTATGCCAAGAAATTTGAAAAACACACTGAAATGGACAATATAATCTTCCAAAACTCAATGAAGAAGAAGCAGAAAGCCTGAACAGACCAATAACAGCAGATGAAATTGAAGCAGTATTCAAAAAACTCCCAACACACAAAAGCCCTGGACCAGAGGGTTTCACAGGAGAATTCTACAAAGCATTTAAGGAAGAGCTAACCCCCATCCTTCACAGACTATTCCAAACAATCCAAAATGATGGAAGACTCCCAAACTCTCTTTATGAAGCCAGCATCATCCTAATCCCAAAACCACATAAAGACACAACAGAGAAAGAAAACTTCAGGCCAATATCACTGATGAACATAGATGCTAAATTCCTCAACAAAATATTGGTAAATTGCATCCAACAATACATCAAAAAGATCATACACCATGACCAAGTGGGATTCATCCCAGGGATGCAAGGATGGTTCAGTATTCTAAATCAGTAAATGTAACACATCACATAAACAAAAGGAGAGACAAAAATCACATGATCATATCAATAGATATGAAAAAAGCATTTGACAAGGTACAACAGTCATTTATGATAAAAGCACTCAGCAAAGTGGGAATATAAGGAGCATTCCTCAACATAATAAAGGCCATATGTGAGAGACCTACAGCCAACATCATACTCAATGGGCAAAAACTAAAATCTTTTCCACTAAGATCATGAACAAGACAAGAATGTCCACTTTTACCACTTCTATTCAATATAGTATTGGAAGTTTTAGCCACAGTAATCAGACAAGAAAAGGAAATAAAAGGCATCCAAATCGGAAAGGAGGAAACAAAATTGTCACTGTTGGCAGATGACATGATAGTGTACATAGAAAATCCTATAGACTCCACCAAAAAACTGATAAATGAATTTGGCTAAACGGTGGGATACTAAGTCAATATCCAGAAATCAAAGGCATTTTTGTATACCAACAATGAAACATCAGAAGCAGAAATTAAGAAAAAAATCCTATTTAATATAGCAACAAGAAAAATAAAATACCTAGGCATAAACCTAACCAAAGAGGTAAAAGACCTGTATTCAGAAAACTGCAAACACTGAAGAAAGAACTCAAGGAAGACACAAACAAGTGGAAACATATATCGTGTTCATGGATCAGAAGAATTAACATCATCAAAATGCCCATACTACCCAAAGCAATTTACAGATTCAATGTAATACATATTAAGGTACCAATGACATATTTCACAGACATAGAACAAACACTTCAAAACTTTATATGGAACCATAAATGACCCCGAATAGCTGCTGCAATTTTGAGAAAGAAGAGCAAAGTAGGAGGGATCACAATACCTGATACCAAACTGTATTATAGGGCCACTGTAAATCAAAACAGCCTGATACTGACAGAAAAACAGACACATAGACCAATGGAACAGAACAGAGAGCCCAGAAATAAACCCAAGTTTCTATAGTCCATTAATATTTGACAAATGGGGCAGCGAAATAAAATGGAGTAAAAATAGCCTCATCAACAAATGGTGTTGGGACAACTGGACAGCTACATGCAAAAAAATGAAATTCGAGCACCAACTTACACCATACACAAAAATAAACTCAAGGTAGATAAAAGATTTAAATATAAACTGTGACACCTTTAAAGTCCTAGAGGAGAACATAGGCAGGAATATGTCAGATATTTCATGCAGCAATATTTGTAATGATATGTCCCCTAGAGCAAGGGATATAAAGGAAAGAATAAACAAATGGGATCTCATCCAAATAAAAAGCTTCTGCATAGCTAGCTTTGCTAGTGTCAAAATAAAAAGAAAACCAACCGTATGGGAAAACATGCTTGCAAATGATACCTCAGACAAGGGTTTAATCTCCAAAATATATAAAGAACTTACTCAACTCCACTCTAAGAAGACAAGAAACCCAAGTAAAAAGTGGGCAAAGGACTTGAACAGACACTTCTCCAAGGAGGACATACAGAGGATCCAGAGGCACATGAAAAGATGCTCAGTATTGCTAGCTATCACAGAGATGCAAATTAAAACCACAGTGAGATACCACTTCACACCAGTAAGAATGGCCATCATAAGCAAAGCAACAAACAACGAGTGTTGGAGAGGTTGTGGAGAAAAGGGGACACTAGTGCACTGTTGGTGGGATTGTAGACTGGTACAACCACTATGGAAAACAGTATGAAATTTTCTCAGAAAACTAAAAATGAATCTGCCTTTTGGTCCACCAATTCCACTCCTGGGATTATATCCTAAGAACCCTGAAACACTAATCCAAGAGAACCTATGCCCCTCAATGTTCATAACAGCACAATTTACAAGAGCCAAGTGTTGGAAGCAACCTAGGTGCCCACCAGTAAATGAATGGATCAGAAAACTATGGTACATTTACACAATGAAATTCTATGCAGCAGAAAGAAAGAAGGAGCTCATACCTTTTGTGACAGTATGGATGGAACTGGAAAGCATTATGCTAAGTGAAATAAGCCAGGTGGTGAAAGACAAATACCATAAGATCTCACCTTTAAGAGGAACCTAAACAACAAAACAAACAAACAAGCAAAATATTACCAAAGACACTGAAATAGAGAACAGTCTGATAGTGACCAGAGGGCATGGGGGAGGGAATTTCAGGGGAAAAGGGGAAGGGTTTACAGGAACAAGTATGAAGGACACATGGACAAAAACTAGCGGGGGTGGAAATGGAGGGAGGTGGGGAGGACTGGAGGTGTGGGCTGGATTGGGAGTAAAAGACAGAAAACTGTACTTGAACCACTATTAAATTTTATTTTAAAAAAGAAGGCTGAAAGATGCCCAAGTGTAAATACTGTTTAAGTATTCAGATATGATTCTGATGCTCAGGACAGGCTGTTAAAGGGCTGAGAAACTAAACTCTGGGCACTCCAGCTTTAGAGATGTGGTAAAGAAATGGAGATGGCAAACCTAAGCAGAATTTAAGGAAGCAAATTGATCAAGAACACAAGTCATGAGCAATAGAGAAGGAAAGACAGATTACGTTGGCTATAAATACAGGCAGGTGATAGAAAATGAGGTATATCTTGTTGATTGTGTCTATTTTCTCTAGGAAATATAAGATCAAGTTATTGATGGGGAGGAAGAAAGAAAAATCAGTGTTTGAGACTGGAGGGGAGAAGAGAAGGTATGAAATAGTCATCTAGTGGGAATGAAGGTAAATTTACTCAAAAAGTGAAATTGGATTTTCTGACAGTGTTCAGTGCTTTTGAGATCTGGAGTCATAAATCTAAAGCAAGGCCAATGAGAACTGTAGTGTGATTGTTATCCTGCACTGTTCAGCTGCTCTGGTACAAGGCCAGGACACACACATAGCTGTGCTTACAAAGGGCCAAAGTTTGGTCAAGAGCATACAATGGAGGTGTAGAAGGTCAAAAGAGTTAAAGCTGTCAGCAAAGGAATGGTTATAGTGCCGAAACATGGACTCTAAGTTGGGTAAAAAGGGGAGAAAGAATATTAAGAGGTTACAAATAGCAAAAATGTGGAAGTGTCTGTTTATATGAAGTCTTTAAGAACTATAATTATCAAAGTAAGAATATGACAGCTAGGAGTTAGCTGGCTAGAATGCAAAGTTAGGGAGGAAAATGCAATGTTGACAATCTTATAGTTACTAATGATACCAGGTTTGGATATAAATATATACATGAGTCAGGAAGGCAGGCAAGATGGAGAGGAGGAAGAGATTCCTGGATCTAAGAAAGCCAAGCAGGTGAGAGTCCAGCAGAGCAACAAGACAAGTAGAAGAAAGAAGAGGGCAATGGTTATAGTCATCCAGTGAAAGGAAGAAGCTGGAGTGAAGATAGACAGCACTGGGAGATGGAGTAATGGTAAGATCTGAAGTCATAAGATTTAAAAAAACAACAAACAAACAAAAAAAAAAACCCTAGGAGTTTGAGTCAGGAAATGAAGATTCACAGGAAATGAGAAAAGATAAGTGGTTAGCTATTTGCTTCCAGGCCACAAAGTTCACATAGAGTATGAGAGAAAACACAGCTACCTCTGGAGGGACAGCAGACAAAGTAGTGTCAAGAAAAGCTGGTGTCACCTGAATAAGAATATGTTGGAAACAATTGAACAAGGGGTGGAAGATGTTAAGCAGTTTACAGGTGACCAACTCTTGGTTCCCAAGGGCAGAGTGGGAGAGTTTGGATGGAGAGGGAGAGGCAGGCATGACAGAGCATCATACCAGGGTATGTTCAGAGAAATAAGAGGAGCGTTTTGGAAATAATGGATAATCTGGGAAGCTTTGTATTTTGATGGCAAGACAAAGTAAGCAGAGGTGTGAGGCTTGTTGGAATTGGTCCTGGAATCTTCGAGCCCTCAGCTTATGCCCATGGGAAGTGACATTGGCTTCCCAGAGCCCTCAGTGGCTCTGGCCTACAGCTGAGGAGGTCAAAATAGTGTGTTCAGGTACCGGTTGTCCTTTTTATACAAATGCTTTTTTCTTCTCATAGAAAAAAAAAGGGCTATTTCTTAAGCTATACTTTACATCACCATGACTATTTTATAACTACCAATATATACTTCACCATCTCTTCATCTTTTCTTTTTTTATTGTTGTTCAAATACAGTTGTCTCCATTTTCCCACCACTACTTTGCCCCCACATCTGCTCCTACCTCTCACTCTCAATCCTTCCCCCTTTTAGCTTTGTCTGTGGGTCCTTTATACATGTTCCTTGATGATCCTTCTTCCCCTTCTTCCCTCCCCTCTGGTTACTATCAGTATTGTAATAACTATATATGTTGCCAGGTGGGTACAAATGCTTTGTAAAGTATATGATTATCTAACCACTACACTGTACACCTACAACCAAAGTGAAATATTAAATGTGAACTATAATTAAAAAATAACAAAATTTTTTTAAAAACTCACCAGAAAAAATGCTAGGCTGGGAAGTAAATAAGACAATAACCTAGGGTTTGAGAGGCTGAAATATAAATAAGGAAATACTAAGGAACAAGTTCCAGGGCACCATTGCTTTCTATATGTACAAACTGAATTAATTTGCAGTATAAGAAAGGGAAAGGGGAGAGGAATAGGAAGAGGAGCAGAAGACAAAAACAAATTTCCCTAAAGCCTGACGCTATTTGTTCTTCTCAAATAGATAGTCTGAGAGGAACCTGGGCTATAAGATGAATAAATCATGTACTTTCTCCAGCCTATATCCATTATGACCCATTTGTGGCAAATTTCTTGGACATTTGTTACTACTTATCTATAAAATTTGTAATTTTTTCAAGTGCAAAAGTAAATATCAAAGACTTGTCACTAAATTTGGAAAGGAGAGGTCAAAATAAATGACAGAAAGAAAACAACACATAAAGATATGGTATCCATATTTTAATTAAGTAATTTTCTTTAATAAAAAGTTAATTGACCATCAATTTTATATGTTTTAAGTAACACAATGAGGACTCTTATATTTATGTGAAACAAAATAGTTTTCCAAATGAAAAGGTCATGCATTTCAAGTTAGTTTTTTTTTACTTTTTTCGATTATCAGAGCAATGCATGTGGAAAATAAGAAATAATAAAGTCCCATTATGGTAATGTTATAGTGTATTACAGGAAAAGTAAGAAAGAAGTCTCTTGGGAAAAGTCAATAAATAGACAGCTTAATAAATTGATATTACACTTACGTTCCCATCTAAGCCAAAGTTTTTTAAAATTTGGAAATGAAAAAGTTAACTCTAATTAAAATAAAATTTTTAAAAAAGAAAGAAAAAGTTAACTCTAAAGATAGTTCATTTTCTAAAGATGATTTTACTCAACAGTTGCCAAATAATTACATTTGCAGCAATATGTGGTCATGAAAATGTCTTAAAGTTGGAGGAGCACACCAGCTGCCCTGCACACCATTTGGAATCAGAATGACTGAAGGCTACTAGCCATGTATGGCCAGGTTCACTTCCTCACTGCTGTTGTTGAGAAGCAAGCTGAGGCCCCCAGAACTAATTCCTGATATCCTTAACACAGTAAATAGTTTTGTCAGAAGATGCCCACACTCTAGTTTTTCATATAAAGAGAACTTGGAAATGAATTTATTTCACTAGTTAGTGTTAGGGATGTTGTTCATTTGAAGTATTAAACCAAACATATTTCTCATAAGCCAAGTTACTACAGCTTAAGCAATACCCAATTACAAAAAGCAACTGGCCACCTGTTATATGAAACAAACAGGTAAATTCTTCTTTTAATAATTCAGGGAGTTCACAAACTTCTAAAGGGGACAGGTAAAGTCCAAGTAATTGAGAACTCATGCAATTTCAGTAGACTTCACATTCTGTAACCATATATTCTCTTCACTGGTTGGTAGGTGAGTCAGCCTTATTGCTGGTTAGAAAAATCGAATGGACTAATGAATGTGAATTGACCATGTATGGGGAGAGCATTCAAGCTACTAGAGATGGAGGGAATTTTAAGTTTACATCCTGAAAGTATATAAACAAAGTCAGGACTCCTATGAATAAGAACTACACTTGAAAAGCCAGTCAACATCACACTTGACACTGGGCAGCTGTCATATAAGTGTAAACTCAGTCTTTCTTTCCTTTGTTCCCTCTCTCTCCATAACTATGTATGACCAACAAGGTCACAAGTCCCCAGCTTGCCTGATCTCCTGGGTCTGGTGATTACCACTGTTTACTTGAATCAAACTCTCAGTGTCCCTACTCCAAATTCCAGTCTTAGCTTGGGTCTGACATCTATCCATGGTCCAACCAGCCATAGCAAGGAAGTTAAAGTCACATAAGGCATGGGACCACTCCTTCCAAGGATTAGAGAAAGACAGACTCCCTAAGGAAAGAGTGCATGTAGGGAAGAGACAGCTGGAATCTCTACCACGAAAGCCTTCATCCTTCATGATCCCATGTGTCTGAGTCTATGCACTTGGGAAGCTCCCAGCACATCACAGCATTTGTCAATGATTAGTTCAAGGGTGAATACACAGAGTCAGAAATCAGCTGGGCATCGCTTTGGGAGAGTAATAAAAGGCCTCTGTCATATGATTGCATGTTAATTAGGCTGTGTGAGGTCACAGAAGTCTCCCATTTGGACTCTTGCTAGTGGTATGAAACTTTTGCCACATACCCTATAATAATCCCAATGAGAATTCAAATATCCCACATTCCCAGGGGTGTCTTCTTAAAAGCAAACAAGAAAAATTAAATAGCTTTGCTACAAGCAAAAAAAAATTACACACCTTTACTGTTGTATGTATGTAGAGTAAAAACAAATAGGTGTCATTGGTTAGTGAGTAACTTCATATGTTCTTTGATTCTGAATATGTATGCTCAGCTGCATACATTTTTCTTTCTATCAGAATCTGCATTTTCTCTCAAGACTCAACATATTTTTCTCTTTCCTGTCCCTCTTGATCTCTGTTTTGTTTGACAACTCTGGCTGAAAGTCTTTTCTGATTTCCAGATCCATAGAAATCCCTGAGTGTTCTTTGAGCCATTATTCCCTAGGGCCCAGAGCCACCTTCTTCCACAGTGTAAATCAAACACCTTGTTTCTTTATTCACTACTGCTCTCATTCACTGGTGGCAGTACACACTTACTACCAATAATAATACTGGGAGTAATTAAGCACCTGCTACTGGCCTGGATAATAACTGAAATGAGAAATTTCAAGTTTTGTCTTCAATTTATTGGTACTTGGTGTTAGCAGGGCAATATCATCATAAGAGTTCTGAAATCATTTTGTTAAAACAAGTGTGATGATCATATTCTACTCTTCTTCCTAAACATTCAAGCAACAATATCTTTTAAGCTATTGGACCAAATGAGAGAATAAGAAGACAAAAGTTTTTTAATAAAAACACAGATCATGAAAAAAATCTGAGAATAAATATTAGACAAGGTATCAAGAAATGGCAACTAAGAAAATGAATTCCTTTCTTTTTTAAAAAAAACTTATTTTAGGATTAATACCGTCATTCTTTTTTTTAAGATTTTATTTATTTATTTTTAGAGAGGGAAGGTGGGTAGAGAGAGAGAGAAACAACAATGTGTGGTTGCTGGGGGCCATGGCCGGCAACCTAGGCATGTGCCCTGACTGGGAATTGAACCTGCGATGCCTGGTTCACAGCGTGCACTCAATACACTGAGTTACACCAGCTAGGGCAGAAAATGAGTTACTTTCATATGCCAAGGCAATGCTAGTATATTGAGCACTCCAAATAATCATGATTGAAAGTAGAGCAGAGTCCATTTATTCATAAACACCATTTATAAATGCCTATCTTATGCAGATGCTATGCAGGACAAATTAGAAATTAAAATTATATCCCTTGGGAACCTTAATGTCTAATTGAGAATGGAATGCATAATAAAGAAAAAATGATAGCTCCAACTTTTAGAGAACCTGAATACATTCTATCAAATTTTAACTAGCTAAAAGCATTATGCCTTTTTTCAACCCATTTGATTGATAGTTTAGCTGAGCATACAATTCTAGATTAGAAATTATTTTGATCATTATTTTCAATATGTCATTCCATTATCTTCTCCATCCAGTGTGACTCATAAGATGGGTATAGTTTTTAATCCTGGTCAACTTTTGTTTTCTCCTTGGAAGCTTTTATGAGTTTCTCTTTGTATCCTGTTTTTAAAATTTCATAATGATATACTATAACATGGATCTTTTTTTCTGTGGTCCTTCAGTAGTCCCTATCAGTATGGCATTTTATATCCTTCAATATTTTCCTGACCTACCTTCCTAATCATTTATTCCCCAGTTTTCTCTGTTTATTTTATTTGGATAGAGGACCTCTTAAAGTTTCTTAACTTTTTAAAAACCTTTTAGATTACTTAACTCAAGAAATTTCTGAAATATATCTTTCATTCTATTGAATTTTAAATTTTTGATCCCATAGTTTCCATTTCCAAGAATTCTATCTTTTTTTTTACTCAATGTCCTTTTTTTTCATTTATGGAACATATTTCCTCATCTATTTAGGGGTATTAATTGAAATTTTTATTTTACTTTGTTCTTTATATTTTTTATTTACCCTACGTCTTTATTTCTTACATATTTGGTTTGGCTTCTGCAACTTAAGAAACTGCCTCTAATGTCTACTGACCCTTGACTATCTGTTCATTTTAAGAGTGAGGCACTAGAAAGCTGAGCAGACGCTCTGTGTATAGATGGGGTTGTTGGCAGCTTCATTTATGTGGATATGCCTGGGCCATTTCACTGGACCCCAAAACCATCTGTAGCCATTATCTCATGGACTGGTTAATTTTTCCAGAGAGGAACCCTTCAATTCTTAACCTTAGAGTCTGCCAGTATTATCAGGTTGATTTAGGGAATGAGAGGAAAGCAGATTTTGTGGCAGAATATGTAGATTTTAACTTAATATCTTTGTTTTTTTGTGTGTGTCCTTCCCCTGAATTCAGTTGTGCCCAGCTTCAGAGCCTGTTTGAATTTCTCTGGAAATTACACTTCTGGGAATTAAACTTAATTTCTCTGGAAATTAAATGTCCAGCCTTCTATAAGTATGGAGAAGGGGCTCAGCAAACTCTGAAAGGGGATCTAACTCTTTTTACACAGACTTTCAACCAGTCCTTATGGTTTTTGCCCTGCTTATGCTCCTCTCCCTCTTTTTAGAAGTACCTGAATTTTTTAAACGTTTCTAAGGCTCTGTGACAGACTCAGCTGACCTCTGTGTTCCCTTACTGCTGGCCCAGCTTTTAGATTCCCTTGGTCTTCTGTTACCCACCACATAGCTAGACTATAGATAAACATGGCTGTAAATTTGTTTTGCCCCATTTGCTCTGCTGAGATGACTAGTCTGACTAATAAAACAAGGCTTAAAGGAGCTGTGTCAGTGGTTGGACCCAGGCCCAACAGAGTGAGCCTCAATATCCTATCTCTTAGACACTCAGTCTAGGAGCCCTGAGTGGCCAGATTAACAATCCAACCACCCTGCAAGAAAGGCAGCACAGTGCAGCCTTACAGGGGGAAGAGGATCCAGCCAAGCCCAGACTCCAGGCTGATTCTGCTCAGGTGCATGTGTAAAGCAACCTTGGGTACTCCAGATGAGCCCAGTGGCAGATAAATACTACTGAGAGATCACAGTCAATGCCATAGGGAATGAAAAGAGTCACCCAACTGAACCCCACCCAAACTTTCACCACAGAAATTATGAAGTGTAAAAATTATTGTTGTTTTAATCTATTAACTATTGAGACAATTATGCAGCAATAAATAACCCAAACAAACTGCTTTTCCCCCTTTTAAATCATGTATTTTTCCCCTCTCCTATTCTTTTATGTACTTGGGGCTTGTGATTTTTAAAAGAAATCTCTAGATAGTCATTTTAGGAAGCTTTTAGTAGAGGTGCTGGTGGATACATATATGCTATACACCACGCTTAGTGGAAAGTTGCCTCATTTACTCTTTATCTCTTTGATATTCTGAAGTGTGATTTTATTTTTAGCATATTTCATTTTTAGGTTTTGTTAGATGTTCAAAACCTGAATGGAAGTTTTAATGGCATCAGCTATCTCTTCCATTAATTATATTTCCACAAACCAAAATCATTCTGATAAAACAATTACATTCCCTCTGGTCTACTAACACATTTGCAATATTAAGATTGAGCCATATTTCTAATAAAGTTTAGCAATCATAATTTTTCCCAGAAAAGCCCATGACAGATAACAGCAATGAATCTAATGTCGCATGTCGAATTCATTTTACAGAACTAAAGAGACTGTCCTTTTAAAAAAAAAATCTAGTTAGGGAAATGTCTAATCTCATCTTTTAACCCTATTCTTAACAGGATCCATCAGTAGTACCTGGTAAAAATTAGATCACATTAACATTTTCTGGCATGCATAAGCAGCCAGCAAGGTCAGTCATTAGTGTGTTAAATATACCCAGAACTTCAAATAGACAGAGGTGCCATTTGAGAAGGGAACACAGTACTGTTTCATCATAATCATTCCTGCATGCCAACCCAACTTACAATGCATGATTCTCTTCAGGAGCCTGGTATTAGGTGGAAGTAGATACCAATAACAGGCATCCAACTGTGTTTTCCTGGAAGGCAGCATGCTATGACATATGCTAAAAAATAATTACAGTGATTTAGGGATTTATATACCAAAGACTCCCACTATCATAAGCCTGATTATGACACAGGGAACAGGAAGAAAAGATAACCTTAGAGATGTCTGTTTTTCATGGTTCATGCTCAATAGACATTTGTCTCTTGCCTTTTTCCTTTGTCCCCAATGAAACTATCTGATAAATACTACATATAGAGCTAACTAAGGAGAAGGGAAATACCATGATTCTGGAGTGTGCTGTAGTCCAGTGCCTCTCAGACTTTCACCTGCATACAAATTCTCCAGGATCTTCTTAAAATGCAGATTCTGATTCAGCAAGTCTCATTGGTGTTGAGATTTCTGCATTTCTTTTTTTTTTTTTTTTTTTTTTTTTTTTTTTTTTAATTTCAATCATTGGTCAAGTACAGTTTTCTGCCCCCTACTCCCGTTTCAGCCCCTCCACCCAACCCTCCTCCCTTCCCCCCATTACCCCCCACCCTTAGTTTTTGTCCATGTGTCCTCCAAATTTGTTCCTGTAATCCCTACCCATTCCCCCCTGAAATTCCCTCTTCTCTCCCCTCTGGCCACTGTCAGACTACCCCCTATTTCAGTGTCTTTGGTTATATTTTGCTAGTTTTTGTTTTGTTTTGTTTTGTTGTTTAGATTCCTGTTAAAGGTGATATCATGTGGTATTTGTCTTTCACTGCCTGGCTTGTTTCACTTAGCATAATGCTTTCCAGCTCCATCCATGCTGTTGCAAAGGGTATGAGCTCCTTCTTTCTTTCTGCTGTATAGAATTCCATTGTGTAAATGTACCATAGTTTTTTGATCCATTCATTTACTGATGGGCATCTAGGTTGCTTCCAGCACCTAGCTATTGTAAATTGTGCTGCTATGAACATCGGGGTGCAAAGGTTCTTTTGTATTGGTGTTTTAGTGTTCTTAGGATAGAGTCCCAGCAATGGAATTGCTGGGTCAAAAGGCAGATCCATTTTTAGTTTTCTGAGGAAGTTCCAGACTGCTTTCCATAATGGTTGTACCAGTCTGCAGTCCCACCAACAGTGCACTAGGGACCCCGTTTCTCCACATCCTCTCCAACACTTGTTATTTGTTGCTTTGTTTATGATGGCCATTCTGACTGGTGTGAAGTGGTATCTCATTGTGGTTTTAATCTGCATCTCTCTGATGGCTAGCGATATTGAACATCGCTTCATGTGTCTTTGGATTTTCTGTATGTCCTCCTTGGAGAATTGTCTGTTCAAGTCCTTTGCCCATTTTTTAATTGGGTTACTTGTCTTCTTAGAGTGGAGTCGCATAAGTTCTTTATATATTTTGGAGATTAAACCCTTGTCTGAGGTATCATTAGCAAATATGTTTTCCCATACAGTTGGTTCTCTTTTTATTTTGATACTGTTTTCCTAGCTGTGCAAAAGCTTTTAATTTTGATGAGGTCCCATTTGTTTATTCTTTCCTTTATGTCCCTTGCTCTAGGAGACAAGTCAGTAAAAAAGTTTCTGCGTGAAATATCTGAGATTTTCCTACCTACGTTCTCTTCTAGGACTTTAATGGTGTCACGCTTTATATTTAAGTCTTTTATCCACCTTGAATCTATTTTTGTATAAGGTGTAAGTTGGTGCTCGAGTTTCATTTTTTTGCACGTAGCTGTCCAGTTCTCCCAACACCATTTGTTGAAGAGGCTATTTTTATTCCATTTTATGTTGCTGCTTCCTTTGTCAAATATTAATTGACCGTAGAGGCTTGGGTTTATTTCTGGGCTCTCTGTTCTGTTCCATTGGTCCATGTGCCTGTTTTTATGCCAGTACCAGGCTGTTTTGATTACAGTGGCCTTGTAGTATAGTTTAATGTCAGGTATTGTGATTCCTCCTACTTTACTCTTCTTTCTCAAAATTGCAGCAGCTATTCGGGGTCGTTTATGGTTCCATATAAATTGTTGAAGTGTTTGTTCTATGTCTGTGAAATATGCCATTGGTACTTTAATCGGTATTGCATTGAATGTGTAGATTGCTTTTGGTAGTATGGACATTTTAATGATATTAATTCTTCCAATCCATGAACACGGTATATGTTTCCATTTGTTTGTGTCCTCCTTGATTTCTCTCCTCAGTGTTATGTAGTTTTCTGCATACAGGTCTTTTACCTCTTTGGTTAGGTTTATTCCTAGGTATTTTATTTTCCTTTTTGCTATTTCAAATGGGATTTTTTTCTTGATTTCTGCTTCTGCTGTTTCATTGTTGGTGTACAGAAATGCCTTTGATTTCTGGATATTGACTTTGTATCCCGCTGTTTTACCAAATTCATTATTAGGTCAAGCAGTTTTTGGTGGAGTCTATAGGATTTCTATGTACACTATCATGTCATCTGCAAACAGTGACAGTTTTGTTTCCTCCTTTCCGATTTGGATTCCTTTTATTTCTTTTTCTTGTCTGATTGCTGTGGCTAGAACCTCCAGTACTATATTGAATAGAAGTGGTGAAAGTGGACATCCTTGTCTTGTTCCTGTTCTTAGTGGAAAAGATTTTAATTTTTGCCCATTGAGTATAATGTTGGCTGTAGGTTTCTCATATATGGCCTTTATTATGTTGAGGAATGCTCCCTCTATTCCCACTTTACTGAGTGTTTTTATCATAAATGGGTGCTGTACCTTATCAAATGCTTTTTCTGCATCTATCGATATGATCATGTGGTTTTTGTCTTTGCTTTTGTTTATGTGATGTATTACATTTACTGATTTGCGTATATTGTACCATCCTTGCATACCTGGAATGAATCCAACTTGGTCATGGTGTATGATCTTCTTAATGTACTGTTGGATGCGGTTTGCCAGTATCTTGTTGAGGATTTTAGCGTCAATGTTCATCAGCGATATTGGCCTGTAGTTTTCTTTCTTTGTTGTGTCTTTATCTGGTTTTGGGATTAAGATGATGTTGGCCTCATAAAAAGAGTTTGGTAGTCTTCCATCTTTTTGGATTTTTTGAAATAGTCTGTGAAGGATAGGTGTTAGTTCTTCCTTAAATGCTTTGTAGAATTCTCCTGTGAAACCATCTGGTCCAGGGCTTTTGTGTGTTGGGAGTTTTTGGATTACTGCTTCGATTTCTTTGCTGTTATTGGTTTGTTGAGGCTTTCTGCTTCCATTTTATTGAGTTTGGAAGGTTATATTTTTCTAGAAATTTGTCCATTTCATCTAGGTTTTCAAATTTCTTGGCATACAGCTCTTTGTAGTAATTTGTTACAATCCTTTGTATTTCTGTGGTATCTGTTGTAATCTCTCCTCTTTCATTTCTGATTGTGTTTATTTGGGTTTTCCTCTTTTTTTCTTGATGAGGTCTGCTTAAAGGCTTGTCGATTTTGTTTATCTTTTCAAAGAACCAACTCTTGGATTCATTGATCTTTAGAATTGTGCTTTAGCCTCTATGTCATTTAATTCTGCTCTGATCTTGGTTATTTCCTTCCTTCTGCTTGCTCTGGGCTGTCTTTGTTGTTGTTCCTCGAGTTCTTGTAGACGTAGGGTTAGGTTGTTTGTTTGAAATGTTTTCTAACTTTTTTAGGTGGGCCTGTATCGCTATGATCTTCCCTCTCAGGACTGCCTTGGCTGTGTCCCATAAGTTTTGGGTTGTTGTGAGTTCGTTTTCATTTGTTTCCAAAAAACCGTTTGATTTCTTCCCTAATATCATTCTTGACCCATTCATTGTTTAATAGCATGCTGTTTAATCTCCACGAATTTGAGTGTTTTGGGTTTTTTTCCTTGGGGTTGGTTTCTAGTTTCAGTCCCTTGTGATCCGAGAAATTGCTTGGTATGATTTCAATTTTTTTGAAATTGTTGAGGCTTGTTTTGTGTCCTATCATGTGGTCAATCTTTGAAAATGTTCCATGTACATTTGAAAAAAAATGTGTATTTAGCTTCTTTGGGATGGAGGGTTCTGTAAATATCAGTAAAGCCCAGCTCGTCTAGGGTATTGTTCAATGCCACAATATCTTTGTTGATGTTTTGTTTGGAAGATCTGTCCATTTTTGATAGAGGGGTGTTAAAATCCCCCACAATAATTGTGTTGCTGTCCATATCTTTCTTGAAGTCCTCTAAGATTTTCTTTATGTATTTAGGTGCTCCTATGTTGGGTGCATATATATTTACTATGTTTATGTCTTCTTGGTGAATTCTTCCCTTGAGTATTATGAAATGACCTTCTGGGTCTCTCTTTATGGATCTTCTTTGGAAGTCTATTTTGTCAGATATGAGTATTGCTACCCCGGCTTTTTTCTCCTGTCCATTTGCTTGGAAAATTTGTTTCCAGCCCTTCACTTTCAACCTGTGCAGATCTTTTATCCTGAGGTGGGTCTCTTGTAGACAGTATATGTGTGGGTCATGTTTTCTTATCCAATCAGCTATTCTATGTCTTTTGATTGGAGCGTTTAGTCCATTTACATTTAAGGTTATTATTGATAGGTACTTATTCATTGCCTTTTATGTACGTGTGATCCTCTCTCACTCTCTCTTTTCCTTTCTTTCCTTAAAGCAGTCCCTTCAGCATCACTTGCAGAGTTGGTTTAGTGGAGGTGTATTCTTTTAGACTTCTTTGTCTGAGAAGCTTCTATTTGGCCTTCTATCTTAATTGAGAGCCTTGCTGGGTAAAGTAGTCGTGGGTTGCAGGCCTCTGGTTCTCATTACTTGGATTATTTCTTGCCATTCTCTTCTGGCTTGGAGTGTTTCCATTGAGAAGTCAGCTGTTAGCCTTATTGGAGCCCCCTTGTATGTTACTTCCTTCTTCTCCCTTGCTGCCTTTAAGATTCTCTCTTTGTCTTGAAATTTTGCCATTTTAATTATGATGTGTCTTGAGGTGGGCCTCCTTGGGTTCCTCTTGATTGGGACTCTCTGTGTTTCCTGTATTTGTGTGACTTTTTGTCTCATCAAATTAGGGAAGTTTTCCATCATCACTTGTTCAACTAGGTTTTCTATCCCTTGTTCTTCTTCTTCTCCTTCTGGTATCCCTATTATACGGATATTATTACGTTTCATATTGTCTTGCATTTCTCTTAATCCCTCTTCATTCTTTCTGAGCCTCTTTTCCCCTTCTTGCTCTTTCTGGGTGTTTTCTTCTATTTTGTCCTCTAGCTCGCTGATCCGATCTTCTGCTTCATCGATCCTGCTTTTCATTCCTTCTACTGTGTTCTTCATTTCAGAGATTGTATTCTTCATTTCCTCTTGGCCCTTGTTGAGAGTTTCTATTTCCTTTTTTATGCTGATGTAGTTTTCATTGAGTTCATTGTAGCTTCCCTGTAGCTTCTCGTAGCTCATTGTGAGCTCATTGAGCTTCCTGACAATCACTGCTTTGAATTCAATATCTGATAGTTGAATTGCCTCTGTTTCATTTAGCATTCTTTTTGAGGCTTCCTCCTTTCCTTTCATTTGGGGAGTATTTCTTTGTCTTCCCATTGTTTGTGAGACTCTTCTTGTTCACCTCAGCTTCTTATATTGATCTGTTCTGGCTCCCTCGGTTTATGATGTGAACTTCTTAGTAGAGTAGCAGTGAGTTTCAGTGGTACTGTTTCCTTGACCCCCCAAGCTCGCTGGTCTTGGGCTGTTGTTTAAGTTGGCTTTGTGTTTTGCCTTTGGGTTCTGATTGTTGTTGAGTCTTTCTTTGATGGTTCCTTCCCTCCAGCTGGTTAAAATGTGGGTCACTCTGTCCACCACCTTCTATATTTTGTTGTGCTGGTGAGGGCAGGTTGTGTTGAGGCTGGTTCTTCTGTGTGTACAAGGTTTAAAGAAATCTTGTTCAGTTGTTTGTATTGGGTACTGTCTCTACTGTTTAGTTGTATTTCCAGATAAGCCCTGGATTGAGGTTTGTGTGGTTACTACTCCCTCCTTCACCTTCTTCTGCTGTTATCTGTTAGTGGTTCCTTAGTTGTTGGGTTTCCTCTTCCAGTGGGTATCCTGGTGTTCACCTCCTCCACCTATTCTTTTTGTCATCAGATGGAGGGGAGGGCAAAATGGTTTAAGACAGCTACCGAGAATTCTATGCTATTTACAGTAGTAGCAAGTAGGGAAGATATAGGAGATCCTTTCACTATGTATAGTGTTAACCGTGGTCTTCCACCCAGCTAGCTGATTTTTAGAAAGGATGGAAAGAAGATAAGACTCTTGTTGGGGGAGGAAGGATTGTGCGTTGGATCTATAAAGCAGAGAGGTTGTGGGCGGTCAGATTCTGGGGGTAAGGTGACAGTAAAGGGTAGTAAATAGGTGTAGTGTGTGAGAGAATAGAGTTAACCACTACAGTAATAGAGTTCAGGAAACTGTGAAATGGGCTACGATCTTGGGGGGGGGGGGTGTTGTGAAGTAATTACACTTGCATGGAACAGCAGTTATTTACAATAATATTATGGCAACATTCATATGGCAGAGTCTATGAAATTTAGGTAATAAGGATATGAAGTACCGACATTGAGTAGTATGCTTATAGGACACAGGTGAGTTAATGGACAGTAGATTAGTAATACGGTATAGAAAGAGATATCAGGGGAAAGCTGTGCGGTCATACAATAAAACCAGCCTAGCAAAGCAGGCTATACAAAAATAAGAGGGATATAAAAATTTGTTTTAAAAAAAAAAAAAAAGGATGTAGGAACACTGGAGAATAATAATACAATTTGCAATAACTTGCAGGTTCTTTGTAATAGCCAGAGTGACATTTATCTCACTGTCCCAGCTGTTGTGATGCCCCTTTCTTTGGGTTCAACTTTGGTCTTTTCACCGTTCCAGGCTTTTGTCTCACTTGTAGGTATTTAGGAAAAATTTAAAAAGAAAAAAAAATAGAAAGGCAGACGAAAGGCAGGAAGAAGAGATAAAATTGGAGGACAGGAAGGAGGAAGGAATAAAACAAGAAATCAGGTAAGAGAGGAAAAAGAAATCAAAAGAGAATAAAAACAATAAAACTTAAAAATTAAAAATTGTTAAAAAAATAGAATCAAATTAAAAAGTCTCTTGATTTCAAAGTGGCCAAACCGGTTTTTCTGCTCTTGCTGGCTGAGGCAGTCTGAAGGTTGACTTGTTTGGCTTTTCTCCTAGGCCCGTGGGGTTCGCACTGGCTCCGCGGCCCGGCCGCCCGCCCGGCGTGACCAGCGCGACCCTCGCTCCCCGCGCTCCGGTGAGCGGGCGCCTGCACGGCCGTCTGCCGCACGCCGGTTGCCCCCGCGGTCGCGGGCGGGGCGCGGCCTGTCCGCAGCCTGCGCGCTCACAGCTGGGGAGCAAACAGGCCAGAGCCACTGGTCACTTCAGGAGAATTCCCCAAACAGCGTCTGTGTCCATCCACTCCTTCCTCTGGGAAATTCCTCCCGATCGAGCCCGCTGCTTTCCAATGGCCCGGTTTCTCTCACCGCCAAAGCTCCAGCCAGAACGGTGACCCTGGGAGTCCGGGTCCGCAGCGCGACTCGGCTCTGGCGTTCACTGCCTCCAAAGCTGCTCACCACCCGGTGTGCCCGCCAGCACCTGGACTCCTCCCAGAGCCGCCCAGACCTTGCTCGGCTGGGGAGGGAGCAGCCGACCTGGCTGTCTCCCACTAACCCTATGGCAAACCCAGCCGCGGCTCCCCAGCCGCGGCTCCCCGGCCTGGTGCTGCAGCCCCGGTACCACACGCCTGTCCCGGGAGCCTACCTTGATGCAGCGATCTGTTCTTTGTTCTTTCGGTTCTGCCACAATCCTTGGTCCTCCGTTCTCAAAAATGCTGAAATATGTTGGTTGCTTGCCTTTCCACTCCAAAGATCGGTCAGGACCCTCTCCCCTGAGCAGAGGAAAGCCAAATCTGCTCCTTCCTACTCCGACGCCATCTTAGATCCCCCGAGATTCTGCATTCTAACAAAAATTCAGTTAACCCAAGCCTGATCGTCCACGGAACACACTCTGAAAAGTAAAACTACAGGCAGATATTATTACATCAGTGTATCTCTCTTTCCTTATTAAATATCAGAACTTATCCTTCAAGTGTAACAACTAAATTCAGAAAGTTGGTACTGAAGGGTTAGGGCAAAACAGCCCAGCATAGCCACTTAAAAACTCAGTACGTATGCATGCCTAAATTCCTCATTATTTTATTATTCTTTTAGCTTTATAAAAAATGTTATCACTAGTATATAATCTTCTGAGACTTGCTTTTTTCCAACATGTTTCTAAAATGTATCCATACAGTTGCAGCTTCAACAATAAAGATAATGTTCTGATCTCAGGCTGGGTGGTGAGTTTACAAGTGGTGCTCAAAAAATTAACCATCACTATATAGTCTTTTATATATATAACTATTACATTCTAAAAAACATTTTCACTAAATACTTGTTACCTCTATTCTTAAAGTTTCTACAGCCATTAACACTACCAGCAATGTCTTACTTTTTACCATCCCTTCTATGGAGCCTGAATATCATGTTAATTGGCTTCAATCTCCCTACCTCTCTCCTCTCATTTGCTTTCCTCTGATTGTAGCTCTTAATCCTTCAATCCCTACTACTGGTTTTTCCACATGTGTTATTCAGCATTACCTTGTGATGGGCAATGCCACTATCTCAGTAGCTTTATACAGTATTCTTGCTTAATTAAAAAAAAAAAAAAAAAAAAAAAAAAACAGATCTGGTTGTAGGCCAAGAGAAACCTTGGAAAAGTTCCTCCAAGTGCTCGCCTCAGGACTTCAGGATATTTTCAATACATCCCACTGTCTCAAAAGCCTTCCTCTCCAGGTATGTGGTTGAGGGAAAGCACAAGGAAAGTTGCACAAGGACTTTTTATGGCCAGGCCTGTATGTAACATATATCACTTCCACCAACCTCCCACTGGAAGGACTCAGTGACACAGACCACTTAGATGCAAAAGGACAATGAGACACATATGCTTTCCTCATTCCCACAAGAAAAACAAAATAGTTTTAATAAATCTCAGATATTTCACGAAGCAACATTTTTACTGATATGTTCCCTAGAGCAAGGGGCATAAAGGAAAGAATAAACAAATGGGATCTCATCCAAATAAAAAGCTTCTGCATAGCTAGCTTTGCTAGTGTCAAAATAAAAAGAAAACCAACCGTATGGGAAAACATGCTTGCAAATGATACCTCAGACAAGGGTTAATCTCCAAAATATATAAAGAACTTACTCAACTCCACTCTAAGAAGACAAGAAACCCAAGTAAAAAGTGGGCAAAGGACTTGAACAGACACTTCTCCAAGGAGGACATACAAGAGGATCAAGAGGCACATGAAAAGATGCTCAGTATTGCTAGCTATCACAGAGATGCAAATTAAAACCACAATGAGATACCACTTCACACCAGTAAGAATGGCCCATCATAAGCAAAGCAACAAACAACGAGTGTTGGAGAGGTTGTGGAGAAAAGGGGACACTAGTGCACTGTTGGTGGGATTGTAGACTGGTACAACCACTATGGAAAACAGTATGAAATTTTCTCAGAAAACTAAAAATGAATCTGCCTTTTGGTCCACCAATTCCACTCCTGGGATTATATCCTAAGAACCCTGGAACACCAATCCAAAAGAACCTATGCACCTCAATGTTCATAGCAGCACAATTACAACAGCCAAGTGTTGGAAGCAACCTAGGTGCCCATCACTAAATGAATGGATCAGAAAACTATGGTACATTTACACAATGAAAATTCTATGCAGCAGAAAGAAAGAAGGAGCTCTAACCTTTGCTGTCACAAAGCTCAGAAGGAGTTTTGTGACAGCATGGATGGAACTGGAAAGCATTATGCTAAGTGAAATAAGCCAGGTGGTAAAAGACAAATACCGTAAGATCTCACCTTTAAGAGGAACCTAAACAAAACAAACAAACAAGCAAAATATAACCAAAGACACTGAAATATAGAACAGGCTGACAGTGACCAGAGGGGAGGGAATTTCAGGAGAAAAGGGGAAGGGTTTACAGGAACAAGTATGAAGGACACATGGACAAAAACTAGCGGGGGTGGAAATGGGAGGGAGGTGGGGAGGACTGGGGAAGTAGCCTGGATTGGGAATAAAAGACAGAAAACTGTACTTGAACCACAATTAAAATTTAAAAGAAATATTAAACAATAAAAAAAAGAACTTACTTACTCTCCCTGCCACCATGCATATCTGTGCCTTAAAAAGTAAATTCTCAATAATGTTTATGGAATAAATTAGCATGGGTAGTTACCCATGAAGAAGAAAACAATTCAATCACACACACCTGGTTCCTTGAATAACTGATAAATATTTTGAAATTCCATTTTCTTTTACAGAAAGTGTGCCTAGATAATAGGAATTCAATAAAATATTCATTGAGATCTATATTAGGATATTGAGTAATACAAAAGGGAAATTATAGTTTCTATTCTTTAAAGGTATATAAGTATTATCCAAATAGGAAGAAAAGATAGTAGCTATGCAATAATACAGAATCTGAATATCAATTTTAAAGTGACACATTACAAGGTCAACTGTTGAACAATTGTTACAGATGTTATAGAATATGTTTTGATAAGTAAGCAAATTATGGCCAGGAAAATCGGGAATAATTTGAAAAGGTGAGAAACAGAGAGAGAAACCTTCTCTCCAAGAGGTCCAAGACACTATTATCAGACACAGAAAAGCACAAATAGACAGAATCTAATGTATTTTTATTTTATCAGTTTGGCCTATGCTGCAATAGGCCCATTTATCCTATAGCTCAGTTCCTAGTACAGTTTATGCACTAGTAAAAATAAGATATTATAGTATTCTATTCTAAATGTTATGCTTCCATTTTATCTTAAAAATACCCATTTTAATAAGAAAACAGGCAGGTTCATTTATCCCAAAGGGCCTCTAAATTCAACAAACATCCTGTATTTGTCTTAAAATCAATCACACCCCATAGCGCCGCAAAACGAACTTTAGCAAATGGTGCAACTGTGATGAAATTTGCATAACAGATTTACAGTGTATTCAAGGCTTCTATTTTCCCACCTCAGCACTTCTCTCCTAAAGGAAGATGGTACATGTCTGGTAATAGCAAAGGTGCAGTGCACTGAGAGGAATGTCAACCTGAGTAAAAGAAACAGGTATGTAACTTTTGTCCTCTGTGGCCCCGGTAACAATGTTTAAGCAGATGGCGAAGCTGCAATTTGATTTGCAGTTATGGTTTGGGGCCAGACACAAAGGTTATTTAGCAAAATCAGAGATTTTCTTACTGTAGTTTTAAAACAGGAAGATGCAGCCATTTGGAATTATTGAAAGGAAAGCTATGGCTCATATTAATCAAAATCAATACTACCAAAAATGCTAAGACATCAAAACAAGCCAAAGGAAAAATCCAAAGGTATTCCCACCTTAACCTTTCAGTGACTTCTACCATCCCCTTAACATACTATTCTCTACTGCTCCCATTACAACTGCCCAGTGGCCTCCAGCTCTCTCCCTCTATCAATATGTCCTCTTAAAAACAGGTTTGTTTAGCTCTGGCTGGTGTAGCTCAGTGGATTGAGTGTGGGCTGGGAACCAAAGTGTCCCAGGTTCGATTCCCAGCCAGGGTACATTCTGGGGTTGTAGGCCATAACCCTCAGCAACTGTACATTGGTGTTTCTCTCTCTCTATCTCCCTCCCTTCCCTCTCTAAAAAATAAATAAATAAGGTGTTTTAAAAAAAACAAAACAGGTTTGTTTTGTTTGCAGGCCGATGCTCAATCCACTGAGCCACACCAGCCAGGGGAGGGCTCGGGAGTGGGTTGGGAGGGGAGTAAAAGACAGAAAACTGTACTTGAACAACAATTAAAATTTTAAAAAAATTAAAATTTAGAAAAGAAAGAAACAGGTTTGTTACCAGCAGGTGGCCTCCCTGTCCTCTAGTGCTGTACTTGTCAAGGAAGAAGCATGGGGTCTGTGAAGCAGTTGCTGAGAAGCAGTGCCAGTGGACACACAGTCGCAGAGTAAAACTCATGCCATTCATTGAGAAAGTCAACTTGCTTCAAAGTGGAAGACTTTCCTGTTAAAGCAAATGCACGAGTAGAGTACAATTTATATTTCAACTAATCCTGAAGATAAACTGTCAGCCTATGACAGATTGCTTCCTGATCCATACCACTGTTACCTCCAGCTCAGGTCCAGATGTATTGTACACATTTACCTTCCCCTACCTTAATGGATACTTAGGAGGAAAAGTTTGAGAAGCACTGTCTCTACACTTACACTTTTTGAATGAACTTTAATTTTCAGTCAAGTCCTGTTACTTTCCAATGAGTCAAGAAGCAGGTCTGTATAGAAAGATCTGTTCTCTACAGAGCAAAGCTTCTCACCTTTTTTTCTGCATGAATACACCTGGGAATAAGACACTTCTGTGAGTAACACAGAGAACAATTCTCTATGAATTGTTCATAGATGGGTATCAGGATCTTAGCAAAAAGTTGATTCTGATCATTCCCTCAGGAAGAGGGCCTTTATTACTTCACCCCATATTTCTACTTATTTATTTAACAATAAACATTTAAAGTCTGTTTTCTGTAAGTCAAGTGTTGTACAATCATTAAGAAACATATTTTTGACGTTGGGGATGAGAGAAGACAGTGAACCATCCATTGTAAAATGATGCAACAATCATTTTACAACCATCAATTTACAAAATTTATAGACCTTTGAAAAGACAGTATAATGCATCTAAATATCAAAAGAATAAAGAAAACAATCAAAACAGACCCAGGAATGTTTCAGATACTGGAGTTAGCAGAAAGACCTCCTTATAGCTTTCAGCCATTACCTCCTTTTGTCTGAATGCAGCCTTGAGTGAGTCATATAAAGGACCAGGAAACACAGCCCGCAGGGCTCAGATCCCAGCACATAACAGACCAGTATAAATTAGGAAGAATCTGAGGAGAGATAGCCCCTGGACCAACACAAAAACCATATAGAATAAGGACTAAAGAAAGATCATTAGGTTTGGCAAGTATGAAGTCAAAACTAATCTTTGCAATAACTAAGAATTACTTAGAAAGAGTTTGTGGGTAAGAATACAGAATAAAGCATGCAGTCCTGAAGCATAGAGAGTAGATTTAAGAGGACAAATTAAAAGTTTAACATTGGGTGATGATGTGGGTCAAAATGCATTCTCTAATTCAAATATGCAAAAAAATATTTTAATATACATGTATTTGTTTAATAAAATCCATTCTTTTTTGAGCTCCCATTTATGTACAATAGCAAAAAAAAAGAAGAAAAGAAGGAGGAGAAAGAATTAAGAAGATGAGGAGGAGGGGGAGGAGGAAATAAAAATAGAAAAGAAAAATTTCATTTGTCCATTTAAGGTTGTCTCAGTCTTTTCTTTAAAGTTAATCAGGCTCTTTTGAGACTAGTCTTCAAGGAGGTAATCTCAGGATCATGTATTTAGATTCTCCATTCCCGCTTGATCTAAACTCTTGGGGAGCTTACATATCAATTGGGATCAGTGGTAAGGGATGTCTGATGTACACTTGTTCCTGCTTTTCAGACCTTCACCTCCTCCTTGAAATGACCCTTATTTCACGTGATCCCCTATGTCTGCTGCACTGGCATCTGCTAAAAATATAGCTGACTTCCTTAGGATAACTAGACCACACACTCTGCATCCTCCTTGCACATATCACAGGGCTCTTTAGGCTACAGTAGAGTTTCTTATCCCTGTGGGAAGCCCAGTGTCAGGGAGCTACCTAAGTATCACACTTGAGAATGTTCTGCCCTCAAGCCCACACTACCTTCCTCAGTCAGGCCTAATCCCCCCACCATGATAGTACCATTCCATTTTGGTACCATGCAGAATGTGAGAAGGGCTTGAGGGTATTTGGAGACATACCCTAGGGAGTGACAAGACACTGTTGTTTTCACCCTTGCTCTCACTTCCTCTCCCTCTCAACCCCAGTAACAGAGGGTATTCTACTTTTCCTTTTTATCTGACAGGAACTTGAGGCAAGATCAAAAGTGAGTGCACATTCTACCCCTTGGGGAAATAAAAGAAGAAAGATACTACAACATAAGCTCAATTATTAAGAAAGCAAGGATGTGAGATGACATTTTTATTAATAACACTTGGAATGCTTATGTGGTAGATCATGTCCAGGTCTGCTCTAAGCCCAAAACCACAACAATAGAACATACATATACGTGACTGAGGCACAGGTAGAAATGTCTTTACTAGCATAGCAGTGCATGAACCACTGATGTGCCCCATTTCCATCCAGAGACTAATTGTTTGAAAAGCAGAGAAGCACCTGAGCTTGTCTTCTCTGAACTGGTAAGTTTTTATCTTGCCCATGGGCAGCTGATCACAGGATCTAGGTGGCAGCAACTTAAAGAACGAAGCAGGCACCAGGTAATTGCATACCTTTATTTGTGTACTTCTCTGATGACATAATTTGCACATGGTGTTTGCTAGGTAACCAAAGTGAAAGTAACATTGAGCCATTTCTAGTTCATCTGGTGAGCCTTTAACTGACACCCACCTCTTATACCCTTGCCTACCTCAGCTTCTCCCCCACTGAACTTCTACTACTCTCTTTTTGTTTTTTTCACTCCAATATCACCTTGCTTTTTAGTTTTCTTCCTCCTTAAAACTTTGGACTAGTCAAATAAGAACTCTCCCCCTAAATGTATCTTGACATTTACCACCTAGCTTGTCCCTGGTCCCCTGCCATGCAACTTTTTCCCTTGGATATCATCCCATGGACTCTCCTCTCACTGGTTTTCCTTGCCTCAAAGCCACTTTTCAAATCAAGCCACTTTGGTAAAAGATACATGTATCAATGGGAAACAACTGTACAATCAACCATTTTAAACTACATTTCAGGAATTTCTGCCTTGACATGTTTCAAATCAGACTATGTTTGGCTGACAATATTCCATCACTCTACCTGTGTATAAGACTGTTGTATAATAATTAGCTTTCCATGTAGTAACCACATACTTGATAGCTTAAAATGACATAAATTTTTTTTTATGGTTCCAGGCACGGAAGTCTGAAATCAGTTTAACTGGGCTAAAGTCAAGGTGTCGACAGAGTTCATTCCTTCTGGAGGCTCTGGGAAGAATCCATTTTTTGTTTTTTCTGATCCTCTGGATGCCTCTGCATTTTTTGGTTCATGACATCTTTCTTGCATCATTTCAATCTCTTGCTTCTATCATCACATTTACTTCACAAAACTTCTTCCATATTTCTTTTGAGAAGTCACTTGTGGTTACATTTAGGGCCTGCCCAGATAGTCCAGGATAATCTTCCCATCTCTAGATCCTTATTCACATCTTTGCAGACCCTTTGCCATATAAGGTAACAGTTGCAGGTTCCAGGGATTAGGACATAAACGCCTTTGATGGACCCACTATTTAGCCCTACCACAACTACTAATATATAGAAGAGAAAAATGCCAAATGCCAATACCACAATAAAACTGAAAATATTATACTAGAGAACATAAACAAAAATAGCCTTTTAATTAAAAAAAATCATTAAAACAGTCATTAAACAAGCAATACTTTCATAATAGTGATGAGGACTTTCACTGAATACATTTAAAGAATTTCATAAGTTTTCATTAAACACCCAAGTGTTGAGGGCCCTCATCGAAAAGTAATTTTTCTTTTTAGTATCAAAATAAAATCTAAACTCACTTATAGAGGACTGATGAACAATTTCTACATAAACAAGGTGCAATTTTAAATAAGCCATGGAGGCATAAACAGTAGGGCAATAGGTCTTCTAGGAGTCTAAACATTATGATCTTTTTTCTTTCATGCCTCTGATTATAATTAATATGAAAATAAGGTAGATATTGTCAAAGTAAAGGTCAAAGAATGACCAAGGAGCAAAGAATGTAAATAAGTTCTTTAAATATTACTCAAAATGTTTTTTCAGAAAATTCTGTGTACTTTTAGTTAGTCACATTTTGTTTTCAAATAACATCTTTATTCTTTATAGTGGGGTCAGTCTTAACAGTAAAATGTAGGCAAAATTTCATAATGGCATTAAAAGAGACTTTATGAACAATATTCCCTGGGCTTCCGCAACGGTATAAACATGTAGCCTTCTGTATGAACTCATGTAGCTCTATGAACTGATAGACCGATCTCTAGAGTCATAGTGGCTTCTTCTGACTTAGGAGTTGTATAATCTTTAACCCTACTGCTTAGGGTACTTGTGCAAATAAAATAATATAAAAGAAAATACTTAGAATAGTAAATGGGAAATAATGTGCTCCCAATAATTTTTAGTTATTTTCATTATCTCATTTTTGGATTCACCTGTTTATGCTTAAAAACCAGAAAAACTGGAATGACCATAAACTACAACTTACTATTAAAAATAAGATTGTGAATTCACTTAAAGTACATGCATTCATCAAATTAGATCATAAAAATAGACTTCCTTAATAATAAACACATTGATCAATAAAACTAGTTTCATTAGAAGAAAATTAAAAATTGAACTAGAAAATAATTGATTTTTGACAAAGCTACAAAAACAATTCAATAAAGGAAGGATAGCCTTTCCAACAAATGATTGTGCAGGAATTAAATACCCATCAGGCAAAAAAAAAATCAACTTTAATTTAAATCTTTTACCTTATATAAAACTTAATTCAAATAGGTCATACACTTAAATATAACACCTGAATCTGTAAAACCAACTTTTGGAAACAACATACACAAGAGAATTCCTTGGAATATATAGCTAGGTGGAGATCTTAGAATTAGTACTAGAAGCCACAATCCATAAAAAGAAAAAAATGACAAATTGGGCCTCCTCAGAATTTAAAATTTTGCTCTGTGAAAGTTCACATGAAAAGAATAAGCAGGTGGCAAATATGCACATGAAAAGATGTTCAACATCTTTAGTCATAAGGGAAATGCAATTAAACTGCAAGGTAATTTCACTACATGCCTATCAGAATGACTTAAAAAAAATGACAATACTAAAGGCTGGCAAGGCTCAGTTCAGAAACTGAACCACTCGTACATGGCTGGTGGGATAGAAAATGATGCGACCATTCTGGAAACCAATTTGGCAGTTTCTCATAAAAGTGAACACTCACTACAATATAGCACACAATTGTACTCCTGGGCCTTTATCCCCAAAAAGTGAAATATACACCTACCACAAAAACCTGTATATGAATGTACCTAGCAGATTTATTTATTCAAAACAGCCAAACACTAGCATCAATCTACATATTTTCACCAGGTGATGGTTAAACAAACTGTAGTACATCCATAACATGGGATACTACTAGCAATTAAAGAAAATTTTTATTATGTAAGAAAATGCAACAACCTGGACTAATCTCTAGAAATAGTACTGTGTGGGGGAAAACAGCCAATTTCAAAATCCACTATGATATGTATGATCCCAACTGTATGATTCTGGAAGAGGGCAGAATTGTGGAGATAGTAAACATATGAACAGTCATACGGGTTAGAGGCAAGGAGGGATAAATAAGCAGAGCACAGAAGATTTTTAACACAGTAAAACTATTCCATGTGGTACTATTATGGAAGATATATGCCATTATACATTTGTCCAAACTTATAGAATATATAACACCCAAAGTGAACCCTATAACCAATAAACTTATATATATAGTAATTTGAGGTGAAAGTGATGTGTCAATGTAGGTTCATCTATAGTAACATATGTGCCACTCTAGTGAGGAATGTTGGTAATGGGGAGGCTATGCAAATGTTGGGGCAGGGAGTATATGGGAACTGTTTTTTCTGTTCTTGTTTGCTCTGAACCTAAAAACTGCTCTAAAAATAAAGTCTGTGTTTTTAAAGAAACTAGGATATGATTCCATTTTTGTAACATTATTGAAGTGGCAAAAATGAGGAACAGAACAGTGATTTTTTTAAGGATGATGTGGGGGCAGCAGGTGGGTGGGTGTGGTTATAAACTGGCAACACAAAGGAACCTTCTGTTGAAACTGTTCAGTACCTTGGACTTCCAGCCAAGCCAGAGGCATAGGTAGATACACTTTGCCTCCTCACACAATCAAAAGAAGGACACCAACAAATTTAAAAACAAAAAATAATCTGAACTGCCAGAAAATTGAACTATATGGAAGTCTAAAACTAAGGAGTTACAGAAGAAAACATTCAACCAGACCAGTAGGAGGGGCAGAGGACTGGAAACGAGGGGTGGAGAAGACTCATAACAAGGCGGCAGCTGGATGACCAAGAGAGGTGGCAGCTGGTGGACCAGGCAGTCACATATTTGCATGCAGATAAACTGGGAGGAACAACTGGAGAGTGAGACAGATGGTGCAACCCAGGGTTCCATTGCAGGAAAATAAAGCTTTGAACCCTCTGGCTGAAAAATTTTGTAGGGGTTGAGGCAGCAGGAAAAACTCACAGTCTCACAGAAGAGTTTGTTGGAGAGACCCACAGGGTCCTGGAACATACACAAACCCACACACCTGAGAACAGCACCAGAAGGGCCACAACAAGGTTTGTGGGTAGCAAGAGAAGTGACTCAAAGGAGGCCAAGAGCTGAGTAAGTGGCATTGTTCCCTCTCAGAACCCATCCCCTACATATGGCACCACAAAGCAGCAATGTGGGCTGCCCCACCAAGAGAATACCTAAGGCTCCAACCCTTACTACATTACAGACCTGCTGAGACAAAAAAAAAAAAATGGCCCAAATGAAAGAAACAGTTCAAAGCTCCAGAAAAAAAATACAACTAGGTGATGAAGAGACAGCCAAACTATCATATGCACTGTTCAAAAAACTGGTAATCAGGATGCCCACAGAATTGGTTGAGTATGGTCACAAAATAGAGGAAAAGTGGGGCTATGAAAAGTGAAAATAAAGGAAAATGTACAGGGAACCAACAATAAAGGGAATGAAACCAGAACTCAAATCAATGGTTTGGAGCAAAATGAAAAAATAAACATTTAACCAGAACAGAATGAAGGAACAAGAATTCAAAAAATTAGGAGAGGCTTAGGAACCTCCAGGACAACTTGAAACATTCCAACATCCAAATCATAGGGGTGCAGGAAGGAGAAGAAGAAGAGAAAGGAATTGAAAACTTATTTGAAAACATAATGAAGGAGAACTCCCTTATCTGGCAAAGAAAATAGACTTCCAGGGAGTCCAGGAAGTTCAGCCCCCAAAAAGTTGGACCCCAAGGAAGCCACCATAAGCTACACCAAAGCACACCATAATTACATTACTCAAGATTAAAGAGAAGGAGAGAACTTTAAAAGCAGCAAGAGAAAAAGGAGACAAGTTACCTACAGAGGAGTTCCCATAAGACTCTCAGCTGATTTCTCGAAAGAAATCTTGCAGGCAAGAAGGGGCTGGAAAGAGTACTCAAAGTCATGAATGGCAAGAATCTACATCCAAGATTACTCTATCCAGCAAAGCTATCATTTAGTATGGAAGGGCAGATTAAAGTGCCTCCCAGACAAGGTCAAGTTAAAGGAGTTCATCATCACCAAGCCCTTATTATATGAAATGCTAAAGGGACTTATCTAAGAAATAGAAGATCAAAAATATGAACAGTAAAATGACAACAAACTCATGACTGTCAACAATGGCCCTGAAAAACAAAAGAAGAAAACAAACTAAGCAAATAACTTGAACAAGGATAGTAATCACAGAAATGCAGATAACATGAGGGTTATCAGCAGGGAGGGGCAGGGGAAGAATGGGAGAAAAGGTACAGGGAATAAGAAGCATAAATGGTAGGTACAAAATAAGGGGAGGTTAAGAATAGTATGGAAATGGAGAAGCCAAAGAACTTATATGTATGAGCATGGACATGAACCAAGACGGAGGGAATGATGGTGGGAGGCAGGGTACAGGGTGGAGGGGAATAAAAGGGAGGAAAGGAAAAAGATGGGACAACTATAATAGCATAATAAATAGATTATATTTTTTAAAAAAAGAAACTATTTCAGTACCTTGAATGTGGTGGACACATAAACCTACAAGCTGGTAAAGCTGTATAGACTTAATATATGCATACCTACAAGTACATACAATACTTTAATGTGTGTACATGTGTACAAATACACATAAAACTAGTGAATCGGAATAAGATTTTTGGATTGTATTCATGTTGATCAGTATCCTGGTTGTTAGTCCACTATAGCTGTTACCACTAGAGGAAGCTGGGCTAAGTGTACAACAGATTACTCTATACTCTATTCATTAAAACTGCTTGTGAATTATCTCTGCTTTAAAAGTGAATCACCTTAAATTCTCCAGCAGGTTGTAATGATGCCATAGAAACTTTCCATAGCCTTCTTAATTTTGCCACTTAACAGTCATTGTTGACTCTGCAGCTAATGTCATCATGACATTAAGCAAATGAACATGATATGCTTCTACTCTTGGAGAACAGAAAGCTATTCTAGCCTTAGAAATTGCCTGATAGCCAGGCATTGGGGGTTGGCCTCCTCTTGCCTGTGAGATTGTGCAGCTTTACTTCCCAGAGATCAAAGGAACCAAAATCCACACAGTCAGGCCCTGCCAGCCTTTGGTGGCTCAAGCATTGTTGATGTCACTGAAATATCTGTAAAAATGGTCTGCTTAACTCAACACAGCAATTTTTGCTCTAGAGGAAAAAGACTTTATGCCATAGAAAATTATGTTATAAAGATGCAGCCGGGCATCAATAAAAAGCAGCTATAAAGCAGAAGGCAGTGAGAGTCAGAAAGAGATATAAAGAGATTTTCTTTCTCTTTAGCAACTGAAGGGGTGCACTTCCCGCATTCTCTCATAAATACAAAGAGAATCGAGCTGGGTGCCTGTAAGGTAGTCACTGCTCAAAACTGAATTTCCAAGTATGGAGCAAGGGAGGAAAATAGAATGGGAGACTGATCTATTTGCTTTTAATTTTTATTAATGTTTATTTTTTTTAAATCTTGTTTGTCTATTTCTCCTCTTTTGCTTCTCCTCCTCTTCTCTTTATTGTTTTTGTTTCTATTTTGTTTTGTTTTAAGAGTTGTCATTCAATCTGATCTCCCAGCTTTTACCTAAGTGGTTCATTTCTGGACTTCAGACATGTCTAAATTTTTAGGCAGACTTGGAGAAATGTGTGTAGGAGAGAATAAAGAAATCCATTTGCATTCAGAGCTGAAAAGCGAGCCCCTTGGGAATGAATCCACCAAAGAATATAAATGACTTGGCTCAATCACAAAACCTTAGTCATCAACAAAGAGAAAACAAAGTGTTTATCATAAGCCATCTGTCCTAACCCACTGACTCAATCTTAGTTATGTATAAATATATATATATTCTTTTCACTAAAACCTCTAATGCACCTAGACCAAGGCAGCACTGATTTAGTATCCACATGCCAAAAAATAAACAAACAAGCAAACAAATAACCTAACATGAGAAAAAGATACTGTTCTACCTGTGCAGGGGGAAGCTGAGTGTGGCTGAGGTCCTGCATTTCACTGAAGGTCTCACACCGCACAGGATACCCAAGAGCAGCGTCGGCATTTGGCGAGGGTACCCAGTGCCTGTGCCCCATAGGAAGCTGTAAAGCCAGAAACACCTAGAAAAATGCTTTCACATAGCTAGCAATGGTTAAAAAGACCTGTTCGTGAGATCACAAGAAACACCCCTATAGATGCCTAAAGCATTGTATAGAAGAGATCTGAGGGGTAATGGAAATAATGAAATAGTAGGCAGTAAAAAATGCAGAAAAAAAACATAATTTACAGTGTTTAATATAAATACACTTTTACCCTTGGGCTGATGTAGCTCAGGAACATGTTCAAGTTTCATATACATGTAGTTTACTTTCATTTAACAAAGAAAGTACTAAATTGGAATAAATTGACCTCTGCTCTCCTCCCAAATTAGCCTGAGTAGCCCCTGTATGTATCTTTTTACTCATTACTTAGTAGATACAGCTTTCTCCACTGACAGATTTTAATATCAGCATATAAATGTGCTTGTAAGTAAAAACTTAGAAATATAATTTCATATACACCAAAATTGATTGACTGTCATCAATGAAGTAAATGCAGCATATAACACAATATTACCTGCCCAAGAAATGTGATTTTTTTTTTACCACAGAGCAAACTACCTGTAAGATGTACTCTGAGATAGAAAATAAAAGTACTTCATAAGAAAACATCTGCGTCATACTTGCAACATTCACTGATTTGTTCTGTAATTTTATCAGATCCAGTAAACTCCTTCTTCCTAAATGAAACTTCCATGGTCACCTATGGCCAATTTTCCACATCTGAACTGTACTTTTATATAACAATCTTTAAACATCACTCCCTTCTTTGTTCTATTTCATATCCTCTTGCTTTTGAACCTTGAAGTCTTGCTTATATCCTTCAAGAGTTTCCTTTCATACACCTTTTCTATACTCCAAACTTAATCTTCATTAGTCACGTTCATCTTTCATTTCTTTCTCAAGAATGAGCACTGACCTCATTTATTTTAGTCTCCACAGGAGCTATGTATGACCTAAAGATCTCTTATCCTCATGGCTCTCTTTATTGAAGCTTCATTACCATTCCTGACATACAAGTTTCAGAATCACACACAAAGCTCCAAGTGGAATGTCTTCCTAGGCCTTCGAAATGCTTTATAATGCTGTGTACCTGACTTCTATTCACTTTCTTCATTATTAAGATGCTACTGCTTCCTTTTGTTTCATATAGTCTATAAATCTTGTTACTAATATCCCCTTAAGAATTGTTACTTCTTTGCAAACTTTGACCTCATTCTTTGCTCCATTTTTCTAAATGTTTTTCTATGTGGTTTCTAATATGACATATAACAAATGCACTGACAAACATTTTCTTAGTATGAAAATCAATAACATAGTTAGGTTATTCTAATTAAATCAATTTACATGAATGTTTTATTTTGCCAGAATACCACTTAATGGTCATTTACTCGATGTTTGTCACAAAAAGGAAAGCCAGAGAAAATGGAATAAATGGAAAGAGTAGTATGGAACTATTTCAGCTACTGGAAGAGGAACCAAAGAAACTATATTACCAATTGTTGACTAGTAAAGTCAGAGCCATATAAAGAGCATATTGTGAGGATTCTCCTGAAAGTATTTATGTGATTCTGAAGTGTTTGCAAAGCATGCAAAAATACAAAACTTGCAAGTGAACAATAACTTAAAAACTCAGAGCACCTATATTTTATTATCAGCCTTGAGAAGCCTTTGATAGTTTGACCTAATTTCAGCTCTGCTTTTATTTTACAATTCTAAGAATTAAGTAGTGAAAAAATGCCCAAGCACAAATTGTTCAAAGTCACATACAAGTTGAGTACACTGCTGGAATGAGAGGTCATGGCAGCCACATTCACACTGCAGATAATTTTTTGCCTTACTACCCTAGAACACTGAAACTTTGCTTTCTCTGTTTCATGTTCCAAGAAAAAATACAATTATGAACTCTGAAATGTGTCATCTTCTTCTTCTTTCCTCGCTAATTTCATTAAAACAAACATGCTCAAAACTGCTATCACTTCTACCCCATATTTGCAGAGTCCAAACCAGAGAAGAAAGAAATCCTTGGGCACTGTCCCAGAAACAGAAACAGACCACTAGTACAGGTTAAATAGGAACAAGTCAGCAAATGGTCAAAGCAATGGTCACCTGTCTGCTTGCTTTCTTTAATATATATTTACCTTTCTCTCTTACACTTCCTACCCCTCAAACTGAGCCACAGAGATATACCTTTGTTCAGTGGAACTCATTTCTGCCATTCTGGCAAACTTTCTGCTAGACTCCAAGTGAGATTTGGGGAGGGAGAACATGTCTCATACATATTTTTAACCTGAGCATGTAGCAAAGTGCTTGCCACATAATTAACACTAAAAAGTGTTGAAAGAATAAAATATAATGTAAGTTTATTACAGTTCACTTCTAAAGCATGCTTATATTTGACATCTCATTGCCAAGTTATTATGAACCATGCCTAGTATAGGTAGTTAAATACCTTTATATAATTTGTGATTTCTCTCCACAGAGTTTATGATCATGTTTTATCATTAAGACTTCTATCATCTCTGATACACAACAAATTCCAGAGAAACATTAGCTGAATCACACATAGTATTGTGGTTAAAAGGGCTAACTATGTAGACAGGCTGTCTGGATTCAAATCCCTGCTCCACCACTAACCAGCTGTTGACATTAGGCAACCTAATTAATTATTCCATGTCTCCATTAATCCACCTGTTATAATACTATCTATTTCATCATTTTGTGTGAGTATTAAATGAATACTCATAAGCCATCTATAATGGTATCTGGCACATGGTAAGGATTATACAAATGTTTGTTTTTTAAAATTGTCTTTTGAGATATTATCATCAGTCAACCAAGAAGAAATTACTGAGTATTTGTTATATAAAAAATGTCATGGTAGGCTACTCAACATCTCTATAAAAATATTTCACTCTAGATGCAATATTTTAATTGGTAGAACCTACCAAGCCCTGAGAATAACTGTGTGATGTTGAGGATAGCTCATAAAAGTAAACTCCTCTTTTCCATTCCCCTCTCCATGTTCATAGTTTCTCAAAATTTTAGAGTAATATTTCCCCTTAAAATCTAGAAACTTTCTTTAAAGCAAACAGCTTTTCCTTGCCAGATGGAGTAGGCTTTGGTGCCTGGAAATATGGAGAGTAGAATATTCTGAAAAAATCCAGAAAAAACACCAATGGGGGATGATTTGTAAAAAAGTCTCTTTTATATACATAGCTAAGAATCCAATCAATAAAGAAAATCCTCAGAAGCTACAAAATGCAGAAGCACCAGGAACACATTGTGATAAACAGAAACTCAAATGATCCAAGGACATGTGGTGACTCCTGGAACCTAGGAGGAAGTTCTTAAGGATACATTTGATGGGTTAGAAAGAAATTTGACACAAGATAGTAACGTTTATTATAAAGCTAGAGTAAATATGATTGTTTAGTAATGTTGTAAGACAGTCAAACTGACCAAGAGAATAGAAAAAAGTGTTCAGAAATTAACACACACACATTAATATGTGATAGGTGACTGATATGTTATTCACATTTCGGGAGAGGGTATCACAAATTGAAGGGAATGTGATATCTGACAGAAGTGGTATTATAGACTGGAAAAGAAGAGGTGCTTTTACAAATTATAAATAAATGATCTAGGGTAACTGGGTATCTTCATTTAACAAAAAGTTCTGTCTCCTGCAAAAAGACTATCACTTCAAAGTAAATTAAAGGCCTATGAGAAAAGCAAACTATAAAGCTTTTAGAAGACAATATAGGAAAATATCTTCAAGATTTCAGGGAAGGGAAATTACTAACCAGAAATAAATAATAATAAATTTAACTACATTGATATTAAACATTCTTTATGAAATGACACTATAGAAAGAGAAGGAAATGAGCAACAAAGTGGAAAAAGACAAATGCAACACATAATCAGCAAAGGACTAGCACAGAGAAGATAGAAAACTGCGACCAATTTATGAGAAAGAAATGAGCTATCTAATAGAAAAAATGGCCTAAATGTACGAATACTTACAAAAGAAGGTTCTTAGCTGTCACTGAATATATAAAAAGATGATCATTTTCACTAGTCATCAGATAAATGCAAATTAAAATAGATTGAAATATCAATGCACAACTCCCAGTTTGCCAAAAATAAAGAAGCCAAACAATATCAAATGTTGGCGAGAATATAAACCAAAAAATATTTGCATACAATCCCAATGTGAGTCTAAGTTAGTAAAGCCATTTTGCAAAAACAGTTTGGCATTAGCTAGGAAAGTGATGATGTACATATTCTAGTTGAAGAAAAAATTAAACTTTTAAAAATCATGATATATTCAAAACACGGGAGGGAAACAGAAAAGAACCATATATAAAAAGCAAATAAAAACTATAAAATAAAATGGAGGATTAAAATCCAAATACATCATGAATCGGACTCTGCCAGAAAACAGCTCCACCTAATGAATGAATTTGGCAAACCAGCGGGACGCAAAGGCAGTATCCAGAAATCAAGGCATTTTTGTATACCAACAATGAAACATCAGAGCAGAACCCAAGAAAAAAATCCCATTTGATATAGCAACAAGAAATATAAAATACCTAGGAATAAACCTAACCAAAGAGGTAAAAGACCTGTATTCAGAAAACTGCACAACACTGAAGAAAGAAATCAAGGAAGACACAAACAAATGGAAACATATACCGTGTTCATGGATTGGAAGAATAAACATCATCAAAATGGCTATACTGCCCAAAGCAATTTACAGATTCAATGAAATACCTATTAAAGTACCAATGGCATGTTTCACAGACACAGAACAAACACTTCAAAAATTTATATGGAGCCATAAATGACCCCGAATAGCTGCTGCAATTTTGAGAAAGAAGAGCAAAGTAGGAGGGATCACAATACCCGACACTAAACTATACTACAAGGCCACTGTAATCAAAACAGCCTGATACTGGCATAAAAACAGGCACATGGACCAATGGAACAGAACAGAGAGCCCAGAAATAAACCCAAGTCTCTACAGTCAATTAATATTTGACAAATGGGGCAGCAATATAAAATGCAGTAAAAATAGCCTCTTCAACAAGTGGTGTTGGGACAACTGGACAGCTACATGCAAAAAATGAAACTCGAGCACCAACTTACACCATAAACAAAAATAAACTCAAGGTGGATAAAAGATTTAAATATAAGCCATGATATCATTAAAGTCCTAGAGGAGAACATAGGCAGGAAAATGTCAGATATTTCATGCAGCAATATTTTTACTGATCTGTCTGCCCCCTAGAGCAAGGGACATAAAGGAAAGAATAAACAAATA
The DNA here is from genome assembly GCF_004126475.2 of Phyllostomus discolor. Classification (NCBI taxonomy): domain Eukaryota; kingdom Metazoa; phylum Chordata; class Mammalia; order Chiroptera; family Phyllostomidae; genus Phyllostomus; species Phyllostomus discolor. Next base: position 103,197,892 of record NC_040903.2, read on the forward strand.
GGATCTCATCCAAATAAAAAGCTTCTGCATGGCTAAAGAAAACATATTAAAATACAAAGAGAACCAACCATATGGGAAAACATATTTGCCCATGATAACTCATGCAAGGGTTTGATCTCCAAAATACATAAAGAACTTACTCAGCTCCACTCTAAGAAGACAAGAAACCCAAGTAAAAAATGGGCAAAGGACTTCAACAGACACTTCTCCAAGGAGGACATACAGAGGATCCAGAGACACATGAAAAGATGCTCAATATTGCTAGCTATTAGAGAGATGTAAATTAAAACCACAATGAGATACCACTTCAGACCAGTCAGAATGGCCATCATAAACAGAGCAACAAACAAGAAGTGTTGGAGAGGCTGTGGAGAAAAGGGGACACTAGTGCACTGTTGGTGGAATTGCAGACTGGTACAACCACTATGGAAAACAGTATGAAATTTTCTCAGAAAACTAAAAATGAATCTGGCTTTTGATCCACCAATTCCACTGCTGGGATTATATCCTAAGAACCCTGAAATACCAATCCAAAAGAACCTATGCACCTCAATGTTCATAGCAGCACAATTTACAACAGCCAAGTGTTGGAAGCAACCTAGGTGCCCATCAGTAAATGAATGGATCAAAAAACTATGGTACATTTACACAATGGAATTGTATGCAGCAGAAGGAACTGGAAAGCATTATGCTAAGCAAAATAAGCCAGGCAGTGAAAGACAAATACCAAATGATCTCACCTTTAACAGGAACCTAAACAACAAAACAAACAAACAAGCAAAATATAACCAAAGACACTGAAATAGAGAACAGGCTGACAATGACCAGAGGGGATGGGGGAGGGAATTTCAGGGGGAAATGGGAAGGGTTTGCAAGAATGAGTATAAAAGACACATGGACAATAACAAGGGGGGTGGAAATGGGAGGGAGGTGGGGAAGGCTGGAGGTGGGCTAGGATTGGGGTAAAAGGCAGAAAACTGTACTTGAACAACACTTAAAATAAAAAAAAATTACAAAGATAGTCTTGCTCAATAGAATAGTTTTGGTTGCATATCTTTGCTTTTCATTAATTGAATACCTCATGCCAATCATTCCTAGCCTGAAGTGTTCTATTGAGAAATCAGCTGACAGTCTTATTGGAGCTACCTTGCAGGTAATTGACTATTTCTCTCTTGATGTCTTTAATATTCTCTCCTTGTCCTTAAACTTTGCCACTTTAATTATAATTAAAATGTGTCTATGATTGTGATGTGTCTTGGTGTGGGTCTCTTTGGGTTCCTCTTAATTAAGACTCTCTGTGCTTCCTGGACTAGTGTGACATCTTTCTGCACCAGATTAGGGATTTTTTTTGTATTATTTCTTCAAACTATTTTTTTATTTCTTGCTCACTTTCTTCTTGTATCACCATGATGGGGATACTGTTATGTTTCACATTGTCCCAAAATTCCCTTAAACCATCCTCATTCTACGTTTTATTTTTTTATTTTTGTTGCTCTGATTGTGTGGGGTTTTTTCCACCTTTTCTTCCAAATCACTAATTCAATCCTCTGCTCCATCTGCCTGCTTTGAATTCCTTCTATTGTGTTCTTCTTTTTATATATTGCATTCTTTATTTCCAACTGGTTATTATTCATGGTTTCTGTGTCCCTTTTCATAGTTATGAAGTTCCCACTAAGTTCCAAGTATTTCTGACTAAGTTTCTTTTAACCATTATGACCATTATGAGCATCCTTATAATTATTACTTTGAACTCTATGTCTGATAAAGTGTGTGTTCCTTTCCTTTTGTTTGGGGGTTGTTTCTTTGTTTCCTCATTTTAGCTGATTCTTTTTGTTTACTTCTACATATCAGATAGTTCTGTTCTGACTGTCTGTCTTCATGGGGTATCTTTATTCAATGGGCATCTTGTGGGACTCAGTGGTACACTTCTGAGTATACCACTCAGTGGTATACTTCTTGATATCCTGAGTTGGATGCTCTAGGAATGCCCTTTATATGGGTTATGTGGGTTCTCCTATTGTATTTGGGTCTTGATTATTGTTGGGCCATTCAATGGTGGATTCTCTGGCTGGATAACTGAGAGGTTCAGTCTCCACCACATCTTGTTCACTGTTACACTAGTGCTGACAGAACAAAACAAAATAACTCAGAAAATTAAACCCACACAAGCCTAAATACCCCCAATGACAACAACAAAATCAATGACAAAAGAACTAAGACTAATAAAGGTGGAAAGAGAATAAGAATATTATAAGAAAAAAAAAAGAATATGAGATGACCAAAGGAAAGAAAAATGATTATGAAAGGATAAAGGGAGGAGAAACAATAAGAGTAAAGAATAGGAACAGGGAATTGCTGCAAAAAGTCAAAGAAAGGAAAACAAATAAAATTTAAGTGAAATAGAAAAGAAGGAAGAAGGCAAAATGGAGTAAGAAAAGGGAACAGTAAAATATGAGAATTGAGAGGAAACTGAGAAATAAATGAAAAAGAAAATGGTAAAAATATATGTGAAATGAAAAATAACAAAAATAAAGACAAAGAATGAAGTGGGTTCTTCTCAGCAGAATTTAGTGTTTGTGCGCTGGGTTCTCCCTCTTGCTGTGACTCTGATGTTGTCTGAAACTTGTGTAAACTAATGTCAGATGCTGTCCATGTCTAGCTCTAGGCAGCCTGTTTGAAAATACAAGCAATCCACAGTTTGCATCTGTCTCGTTTGGGCATAGCTGCATCAAGGATGGGCCTCACTGCTCCGCAAGGCTATATTTTTATCAGCACAGGACCCAGGGGTGGGTCAACTAATGACCAAAGAAACCACGAGAACTTCCACCCCACCTGCACCTGTCTGTGATCCTACCATTAGCCTTAGTCTAGCCTCTGACACATCTGTTTCTGAGAGGGCTTCTCGTGGATTCAGGAAGATGGGACCCCTGAATCTCCTATGGGAGATGTCATTCAGACTGCAGGGAAGATAGTGGGTATTTCTCTGTCCCTGTACCACACGTCTGAGTCTATCTTGGATTATTTCCCTGAACTCAGCAAGGTAAATACCCTAGTAGAAAAGTGGGTTGGATTTTGAGAGCCCAGAGTTTGGGTCTGTCAGAAATTGGGGCAGGGGGGCATTCCTAAGCTCTCTCAAGAGGAGAAAGTGCCAGTCTGGTTCCCTTGAAATTGTGTGGAATGGCTGTGCCCAAAAGTCAATCTCTAATACCACTGAGTCTGCCTATGTTGCTGTCTCTTCAATAGAGGATAAAATGCAGGTTGGGAGATAGTAAGAAAAGAAAAAGTAAAAAAAAAATTTTTTAAAGGATGCATGGTGGGGTGAGCAGGATTCCAGAGTATGTAGTGAGTGCGATTCCTGATGATGGAGCTAAAATGATTCCAGGTGTGGGGCTGTTTCCCACAAAGTGAGGTAACTGTTTTTCTCCTAGAAGGGTTTTGCTGTTCTCAAGAAAAATGGCTGCTATAGTATGGTGTTATATCCTGGCAACAGGAACATAGCAACTCTTCCCCATGCCTATCCCCCAGGCTTCCCATTCCAGACTGTCCTCCCACAACTCCAGACTATGCTGCCCTCCCTTTGCCGAAGCTCAAGGTGAGTGGCTGAGAACACTCAATGTGTGCATTGGCACTTTAGCAAAAAAAAGAAACGAAAAAAAGTGGCATTGTCTCCAGCAAACTCCATCTCTCTCTGGTGGACAAAAACCCTGTGGTCTTTCACCACTGAATGCTGTGTGGGCAGGTGGTCCCAGCACTGGCATTCTGTGCTTGCAAGGCCAATGTGGGGTCCAGGCTTCCTTCATCTCAGGGAGAAGCTACCACAGCCGTGCCACTCACTTGGCCTGCAATTGTGAAAGCAGTGCCAGGCCCTTTCACATCCGTCTTTTCTACTGGTTCCAAGGTGGTTTCTCCCTGTCCTTGGTTAAATGTCTCCTCTTCAGGTAGTCTTCATTGTTTATTTTGGGTGAATGTTTCCATCTTTGTATTTATTTTCAGTTTGGTTCTATGAGACTGTGAGACAAATCTTATTCTGCCACCATCTTTGTTTCCCTGGGTCCTGACAGAAATATTTAATATTTGTCCCAGCTGAAACCTGATATGGTATTCAAAAGATTTTTTTTAAGTAGCTCTATGGTCAGAAGTTGGCCAAATTGGAAGCTAATATTCACAGCCTAATGGGAACTCTGTGGAAAGCCTTCTTCCCTAAGCTAAAGTGAAAGTATGTACCTAAGGGAAAGAAAAACATTCTAATGCCTTTATAAAAGGATTTACTAAAACATTCCAAAGATATACAGCTCTAAATCTAAAACATATAAAGAAGCAAACTGAGCATAATATAATTAAATGGGTGGGGCAACCTCTTGATATCATCGAGGTTGTAATACAATTGCACTTGTCTTATAAATTTACTCTTTGCAAGACAGAAATGAGGCTCTAGACACAGTACAAAGCCTACCTATCCTTTTTACTAATCCCCAAACTTTTCCTATTTGTCTCACAAGATTTGCAGACATTGTAAAATATCTGGGCTTAGGGAACAAGAGTCCTTCTTGGTGGAACTTGCATCCTTTCTCTGACTTTTGAGAATTAAATACTGTACCTGGTCTTCTCTAAAAACCAAGGTAATTCTTATCAGAAGTAGGAAGAAAAGGAAAGGTAATTTTGAAAACTATGCCTATAAAAAATATTAAAAGTCTCGTTCACAAATATCAACAAAAAGCTTTAGCCCCCTGAGCAGGTAATTTTACCTAATTTCATTTGTACAAAGTACAGTTTGGGAGAGTTCTGGTGAAGATGGCAGTGTAGGTAAATGTGGTACTTGCATCCACTTGCATCCACCCACAACCACATTAAAACTACAACTAAACTACAACTACAGGACAAATATCATCCAGAACCCCTTGAAATCTAGCTGAATAGAAGTCCTACAACTAAGGATAAAAAAAAAAAAGGAGCCTCATTGAGACTGGTAGGAGTGGTGAAGACAAGGAACAGACTGATCCCACATCCAAATTTGATAGATAAAAACATGGAGAGTTCCATATCCAAGTGTGATAGATAAAAACCTGGATGAATATCTCAGCTGTGGAGGTACACCCTGAGGCACAAGGGATCCCAAGCCCCACAACAGGCTTCCCAGCCCAGGATCCCAGTACCAGGAAGAGAAGTCACCATACCTTCTGGCTATAAAAAAAAAAAAACAGCTTGGAATGTGGCTGAGTGAGATGGAGGGCTGCTAACCATCCCAGGCATTCCTCTTAAAGGGCCCACACATGAACTTTACCTAAACTCACTCTCTCTGACTTCCAGTGGTGGGACACCAGGGACATATGGGAAGGAACTGAATTGTCTGGAATCAGGGTAAGAATGAAGGGGCAGCTTTTTTCCAAACAGAAGTGTTGGCAAAGGCCATTGCTCCTTTTCTGGGCCCTCCTCACACAGAGCTGGCAGGTGAGCACCATATCTGAGTCTCCATCAACATAGCTAATACCATTCATCCTGCCCTGTGATTCCCTGAGACCCCACCTCACCCAACTTGCAGGCCCACTCAAGCTGTTTCCAGTGGCCTTTTTGTACAAATGACCCATCGTGGCTCATGCTTTGAATTTTCCTAAAATCTCTCAAACAAGCACCATTTGGCCTTGGCATGTTGCATACCTCCAACTAAGTGGCTCAGCATTAGTGGCAGCCAGCCTTGGATCACAGTTTGGCCTCTCCTGGGCACCTGCAAGCCCAGCATAAATAACAAGTAGCATCCATCTGCAGATCACCTTGTAACTCATGCTGAGGGGCCTGGGGTAGAGCACAAGTTGTGGCTGACTTTGGCCTGTACCTCTTAGGAGGCCAAGAGTGAGCACACCAGGTGGACAGCTTCAGAAAGCACAGAAGAACCACTACAACATCCACAAGGGACACTCAAGGGGCAGACTCAGCAGGCACCAGAGACTCACTGAAGTAAGTCTTGCTCGGTGGGGTTGGCCCTGGCACAGCTGACTCTCCATGGTGGTCATAATGAGTTCTCACACCCAATCAGCCTGAAAATAAATCTCTCCCATTGAGGTACCAACAACAATCAAGGCTCAACTACAACAAGATGGTATACACAACCTATACAGAAGGTACACCTAAAATGCCCAGCTCAAATGAATGAGGAGGCTGTCATCTGAACCCTACAAGACATATACCAGATAAGTCCACTCTACTATGAACAGAAGATGTAGAAGCTCTATCTAATGCATAGAAACAAACACAGGGAGGCTGCCAAAATGAAGAGAAAAGAGACATGTCCCAAATGAAAGAAACATAACAAAACTCAAAAAAAAAAAGAACTAAACAAAATGGAGACCAGAAATCTACTAGGTGCAGAGTTCAAAATACTGGTTATAGAATGATCAATGAACTTAGGGGAAGAGTAGATGAACTTAGTGAGAACTTCAACAAAGAAATAGTTCAAATGAAAACGGAGATGGAAAACATAAAAAAGAGCCAGTCAGAAATTAAGAATATGCTAACTGAAATGGAGAATACATTACAGGGAATCAATAGTAGACTACATGAAGCAGAATGTCAAATCATGAATATGGAAGATAAGGAAGCAGAAAACAACCAATCATAACAGCAAAAAGAAAAAAGAACCCCCCCCCCCAAAATGAGCATAGTATAAGGAATCTTTTGGACAATTTTATATGTGCCAACACTCACATCATGGTGGTACCAGAAGGAGAAGAGAGAGACGTCAAGTAATTGAAAACCAAAATAGCAATAAATACATATCTATCAATAACTACTTTAAATGCAAATAAATTAAATGCTCCAATCAAAAGACGTACAGTGACTAAACAGATAACAACACAGGACCCTTTCATATGTTGTCTACAAGAGACTCACTTCAGATTAGAAGATACCTGCAGACTAAAAGTAAAGGGATGGAAAAATATATTTCACAAAAATAGGAGCATTTGAACAAAAAAAAAGCTGGGATAGCAATACTTATCCTAGACAAATAGACTTTAAAACAAAGACTATAACAACAGACAAAGAAGAACACAGCTATTCCACTTCTGGGTATTTATCTGAAGAAACCCATAACACTAAATCAAAAGAATATACATCTATATGTTCATTGCAGCATTATTCACAATAGCATAGATATGGCACAACCTACGTGTCTATCAATAAATGGATATAGAATAAGAGATGCATAAAAAATAATGAAACCTTGCCATCTGCAGAAACACAGATGGACCTAGAGGGTACTGTGTTGAGTGAAATAAGTCAGATAAAGGAAGACAAATGCCTTATGATTTCTCTATATGAGAAACCTAAATAAATAAAGAAAGAAACCAATAAGCAGAACAGAAAAAAATACAATTTGGATCCAACTATTCTTTTATAAACTAGCGAGTTTTGCCTTATTGCACCAGTTTCATTGCTAAAATTTTAGAACAAAAGCTATAAGGTCTCTGTTTGCATGTCTGTCTGCTTATGTATATGTATTTATATATGCTATAAATGTGTAGTTTTCTTCCTACTTCTACATAGTATTAGCAAAATTAATGTGCAAAGAGTTATTTTTAATTGCCTTAGAGACAAACAAATATTTATATAAATCAAGTATACTCTTAAAAATATAGAAACTAATCCAAATATTTTTCAAGTTTACATGATGTAGAATAATCTTTGGTAAATAAAAGCTACTTTAAATTTGCTGATTTAATTTGAACCAGCATGCCTTTAAAGCTTTCAGAATTAAATATAATAATTTTATCACCTAGACATAATAAACATCAAATTAGCTCAGGTTATTTTTATTACAGAATTTGTCACCATGAAAGATAAGATGATGATTAGCTGTTTAATGTCTCATGAAATTCTCATGACTAATCTAAACATAATTGTTAAGAATAAGTGAATTAAATAGATGTAAAATATAAGTTTATCTATGTACTTTTCAACAATAATTGTGATTTCTGGTATGTTTAGTTAAAAATAGTTTCCAAAATCATTTTGGTACCTTGAAACCTTCAACTTATACCTAGATGAGTTAAATGATGGATACTCATTGAATATCAAGATCATTTCCACACAAGAAAAAGTATTGAAACATTAAGTTTTAAACACAACTTTCTCTACTTTTAGTTTCTTATTACAAAGTAACCAAAGATATTGTCTATCAATAAACATGCCTTGTGGATTTCCAGCCAAGATGGAGACGTAGGTGGACACACTGTGCCTCCTCGCACAAACAAAATAAGGACAACAACAATTTAAAAATAAAAACCAACCAGTACTGACAGAAAATTGAACTGCATGGAAGTCCAACAACAAAAGAGTTAAAGTGGACACATTCATCCAGACTGGTAGGAGGGGCAGAGTCGGGCAGCCAGAACAAAGAGGGCTGAAGGCAAAGCAGCAGCTGTTGAAACCAGAGAAGTGCCAGATTGTGGAGGGGTGTGGTGCGCTAGGCGGCTGGTGGACTGCACGGTCCCACATTCATACATAGATAAACCAGGAAAAACTGGAGAGCAAGACAGACTGTGTAACCCAGGGTACCAGTGTGGGGAAATAAAGCCTCAAAGCACAGATTCAAAACACCTGTGGGGGTTCAGGTGCCAGGAGAAACTGCCACCTGACAGGACAGTTCATTGGAGAGACCCACAGGGTCCTAGAAAGTACATAAACCAACCCACACAGGAATCAGCACAAGAAGGGTCCAATTTGCTTGTGAGAATCAAGGGAAGTGACTGAAATCTGGCAGAGAGTGGAGTAAACACAATTCTTCCCTCTCAAACCCCTGCCAAACATACAAACCAGCCACATGGGTGGCCCCACCCTGGTGAACACCTAAGTTTCCACCCATCACTACATAACAGGTATGTCAAGACAAAAAAAAATGGCCCAAACAAAAGAACAGATCAAAGCTCCAGAAAACATATAACTAAGCAACAAAGAGATAGCCAACCTATCAGTTTGCAATTCAAAGCACAGGTGATCAGGATGCTCACAGAATTGGTTGAATTTGATCACAAATTACATGAAAAAATAAAGGCTACACTAAGGGAAATAAAGGCAAATGTACAGAGAACCAATAGTGATGGGGAGGAAACTGGGACACAAATCAATGGAGTGGACCAGAAGGAAGAAAGAAACATCCAATCAAAAAAGTTTGAAGAAACAAGAATTTAAAAAAATGAGGAGAGGCTTAGGAACCTCCAGGACATCTTTAAATGTTCCAACATCTGAATTAATAGAGGTACCAGAAGGGGAGGAGGAAGAGCAACAAGTGGAAAAGTTATTTGAACATATAATAAAAGAGAACTTCCCCAGTCTGGCAAAGGAAATAGATTTCAAGGAAGTCCAGGAAGCTCACAGAGTCCCAAAGAAGTTGGACCCAAGGGGGAACACACCAAGACACATCATCATTACATTACCCAAGATTAAAATGAAGGAGAGAATCCTAGAAGCAGCAAGAGATAAGGAGACAGTAACCTACAAAGGAGTTTCCATCAGACTGTTAGCTGATTTCTCAAAAGAGACCTTGCAGGCAACAGGGGGCTGGAAAGAAGTATTTCAAGTCATGAAAGGCCAGGACCTATATCCAAGATTGCTCTATCCAGCAAAGCTTTCATTTAGAATGGAAGGGCAGATAAAGTGCTTCTCAGATAAGGTCAAGTTAAATGAGTTCATCATCACCATAGCCCTTATTATATGAATTGTTAAAGGGAATTATATAAGAAAAAGGAGACAAAAAATCTGTACAGTAAAATGACAGCAAACTCACAGTTATTAACAACCACACCTAAAACAAAAACAAAAGCAAACTAAGCAAACAGCTAGAACAGGAATGGAACCACAGAAATGGAGATCACATAGAGGGTTAGCAGCAGAGTAGTGGTAGGAGGAGAAAGGGGGAAAAGTACAGAGAATAAGTAGCATAGATGGTAGGTAGAAAATAGACAGGGGGAGTGTAAGAATAGTATGGGAAATGTAGAAGCTAAAGAACTTGTATGTATGACTCATGGACATGAGCTAAATGGGGGGAATGTGGGTGGGAGAGGGTATGTAGGGTGGAGGGGCATGAAGGGGAGAAATGGGACAACTGTGATAGCATAATCAGTAAAATATATTAAAAATAAATGAAAAATAGTCCTGCCTTGTGCCATATTGAAAAATTTACCGTGCACAATATACTTCTAGAAATTATAAAATATATTTATAAATTTGCCAATCAACAGAGTAGTAGTTTAACAGAAAATCCACACTTGCTTACTACTTGGTTTTAACTAGAAATAAAGAATTCTAATGTTAAGAATTGTAATCAATATATGTATTTAAAGTTACTGAGAAATAACAAATCAAAGGAAACACCTGTATTTGAAAAGTAAATAGGAGAAGTAAAATGACTGACTGTACCTGAATAAGAAAAAAGAAAACAGGGAGGATGGTGGCGTGGTAGGAGAGAGCAGATTCCACCTCTCTCTACACATGGGAGAAAAACCTAGCCAATCTACAGAGGAATAGAGCAAACAGCCAACAGTATCACAGCATATATGAAAATAGGAGATCAAAAACTGTAGTGGACATTGAAGAACCAGATGGTAAAGAGAGTGCTTCAGGACAATAAGGGTCCAGGGATTAGCGTGGGGACTAGGGAGGCTGCAGCCCCAGGCCAGGTGCCCACTGGGTTTGCCATGGGGTCCTTGGGAGAGAACCAGGTCAGCTGCTTCCTCCCTGGCCAAACAAGGCTTGAACAGCACCGAGGCAGGCCTGGCTGCTGAGAGGCACAGAGAGGGGAGTGAGGACTGAGTGGCATACACACAGAGGCTGTGAGTACCCATTCATAGCCCTGGGAAGAGTGTGCACCCGAGTCCATGCGACCAAGGTCGGCCTAGCTGAGTGCCCACACCTGCAACCTGGGGAGAGTGTGCTTTGTGGAAGACCCAGAGCCCACACCCATAAATGCAGGGAAAGTGCACTCTCCAAAGGATCCCCACAGAACACAATTGTAAACCCAGGGAAAGCGCACTCTCAGCAGGAGCCCCAGAGCTCACACTCATAAACACAGGGTGTGCACGTGCTCCACAGGAGACCCAGAGCTCACACCTGTAAACCCGGGGAGAACACACGTAGGAAGGCCAGGTTCCCACACCCAGAGCCCTGCAGAGAGGCGCCAGATTGGCTCTGGGGAGACTGCACGGCTAGCCCTGGGGAAAATATGCAGGAGGCTGATTGAGTGCTGAACAGAAAGGGAGAAAAGTGAAACCAATCGCCTTCAGCCTGCTGCAGCCAGCAAGACCAGAAAAACCGGTTTGGCCAGTTTGAAGCCAACAAGAGATTTTTGTTTGTTTGTTTGATTTTTTAAAGTAATTTTTATTTTTTAATTTTTATTATTTTTATATCTCTCAATTCCCTTTGCTTCTCTTTCTTCCTACTTTTATTCCTTCTTCCTTTCTTTCCAATATTATCTCTTCTTCCTTCTTCTGCTTTTTTTCTTTCTTTTCCTTTTTCTTTTTTCTTCTTAAATACCCACAAGTGAGACAAAAAAACCCAGAACTGTGAAAAGACCAGAGTTGGATCCAATGAGGGGGAATCCCAACAGCTGAGACAGCAAGACAAATTTCACTTTGCTATTACAGAGAATCTGCGAGTTGTTGCATATTTATATTATTATTTTTTCATTATTATTACATCTTTTATTTTAATAGTATTTTGGTATTCCTCCTCTTTCTGTCTAGTCATCTTTGCTTGGCTGGTTATATTGTATTGTTTGACAGGTTTCCCCTGTTCTCTCTTTCATAGTATTACTAATTTACTGTCCTTCACTTCATTTGTGTTCCATTCGTACACTAATCAAGGTTCTATACTCCTTATTCTTGTTATCTAGATCTCATAGATTCTGTCATATGATTGTTACTCTAATATGACTGTAAATAATAGCTATTCCATACAATTGTAAATACTACACAACACCCCTTCCCCCAGATCTTAGCCCACCTCACAATTTCCTGAACTCTATTACTGTAGTGGTTAACTCTATTCTCTCGCACACTATACCTATTTACTATCCTTTACTCTCACCTTACCTCAGAATCTGACCTGCCACAGCCTCACTGCTTTCTAGATCCAACTCACAATTCTTCCCTGCCCAACAAGAGTTTTATCTTCTTTCCATCTTTTCTAGAAACAGGCTAGTTGGGTGGAATATCACTGTTAAGACTATACACAGCCAAAGGATCTCCTATCTCTTCTCTATTGGCTGCTACTGACAATATCATAGAATACTCTCTTGCTCTCTTAAACCATTTTGCCTTACCCCTCCAACTGATCATAAAAAAGAGTAGGTAGAAGCTGTGAACACCAGGATACCCAAAGGAGACTGCACCACTGAATCTCACAGGTATTCTACCACAGAAGTTCACACCATAAATCCAGGGAGCCAAAACAGATCAATTTAAGAAGCAGGGGCTAACAAGAAGAGTCTCACAAACAATTGGAAGACAAGAAACAATCCCCAAATGAAAGGAAAGGAGGAAGCTTTAGAAAGAAACTTAAGTGAAATAGAGGCAACTCAACTATTAGATATTGAGTTAAAAGCAATGGTTATCAAGAAGCTCAATGAGCTCACAATGAGCTATCAGAAACTACAGGCAAACTACAATGAACCCACTGCAAACTATATCAACATGAAAAAGGAAATAGAAACTATCAACAAAGGCCAAGAGGAAATGGAAAATACAGTTTCTGAACTGAAGAACACAGTAGAAGAAATCAACCTTGGACAACCTTGTACAAAAGATCTACACAGACTGAGTGAAGGGCTGGAAACAAAATTTCCAAGAATTGGACAGGAGAAAAAATCTTGGGTAGCAATACTCATATCAGACAAAAGAGAATTCAAAAAAAGGTCCATAAAGAAAAACCCAGAAGGTCACTTCATAATACTCAAGGGAAGAATCCACCAAGAAGACATAAACATTGCAAATATATATGCACCCAACATAGGAGCACCCAAATACATAAAGAAAATCTTAGAGGACTTAAGGAAAGATATTGACAGCAATGCAATTATAGTAGGGGATTTTAACACCCCACTGTCAAAAATGGACAGATCTTCCAAACAAAATATCAACAAAGATACTGTGGCATTGAACAATGCCCAGATGAAATGGACTTAGTTGATATATATGGAGCCCTTCATCCCAAAGAAGATAAATACACATTCTTTTCAAATGCACATTTGAAAAGAACATTTCAAAGATAGGCCACATGATAGGACACAAAACAAGCCTCAACAAATTCAAGAAAATTGAAATCATACCAACCATTTTCTCCAACCACAAGGGACTGAAACTAGAAACCAACCCCAAGAGAAGAAGCCCAAAACATTCAAAATCATGGAGATTGAATAGCATACTATTAAACAATGAATGGGTCAAGAATGAAATTAGGGAAGAGATCAAAAAGTTTCTGGAAACAAATGAAAATGAACTCACAACAATCCAGAACTTATGGGACACAGCAAAGGCAGTCCTGAGAGGGAAGTTCATAGTGATACAAGCCTACCTAAAAAAGATAGAAACATTTCAAACAAACAACCTAACCCTGCACCTACAAGAACCTGAGGAACAACAACAAAGACAGCCTAGAGCAAGTAGAAGGAAGGAAATAACCAAGATCAGAGCAGAAATAAATGACATAGAGACTAAAAGCACAATTCTAAGGACCAATGAATCCAGGAGCTGGTTCTTTGAAAAGATAAACAAAATCGACAAGTCTTTAAGCAGGCTCATCAAGAAAAAAAGAGAGAAAACCCAAATAAACACAATCAGAAATGAAAGGGGAGAGATTACAACTGACACCACAGAAACACAAAGCATTGTAAGAAATTACTACGAAGAACTGTATGCCAAGAAATTTGAAAAACACACTGAAATGGACAATATAATCTTCCAAAACTCAATGAAGAAGAAGCAGAAAGCCTGAACAGACCAATAACAGCAGATGAAATTGAAGCAGTATTCAAAAAACTACCAACACACAAAAGCCCTGGACCAGATGGTTTCACAGGAGAATCTTACAAAGCATTTAAGGAAGAGCTAACCCCTATCCTTCACAGACTATTTCAAAAAATCCAAAATGATGGAAGACTCCCAAACTCTTTTTATGAAACTCACAACTCTCAACAACTGAACCTAAAACTAAAAATGAACTAAGCAAACAACTAGAACAGGAAGAGAATCACAGAAATGGAGATCCCATGGAGGGTTAGCAGTGAGGAGAAGGAGGGGTGAGGATGGGGAAAAAGTACAGGGAATAAGAACCATAAATGTTAAGTATAAAATAGACAGGGGGAGGTTACACATAGCATAGGAAATGGAGAAGCTGAAGAACTTATATATACAACCAGCCGACATGAACTAAGGGGGGAATGCTGGTGAGCGGAGGCGTGCAGAACAGAGGGGAATAAAGGGGAGAAAAGAATGGGACAACTGTAATAGAATAATCAATAAAATATAGTTTTAAAACAGAAAAAAATTTAAATGCATTCTGGTCAAGATGGACACATAGGTAAACATGGCTTGCCTTCTCACACAAAGACATCAAAATGACAACTCAACTATGGAACAACCATCATTCACAACCATCAGAAATTGAGCTGAATAGAAGTCCTACAACTACAGAATTAAAGAAGAAACTACATCAAGACTGGTAGGAATGGTGGAGATGTAGAATGGGTTGGTTTCACACCCACATGTGGTGGATAAAAACTAGGAGGGATATCTCAGGAGCAAAGGGGCCAAGCTCCACACCAAGCACCCCAGCCCAGGGATCCAGTGCCAGGAAGTTAAGTCCCCACAACTACTGGCTTTATAAACCAGCAGAAATTGAGACTGTGAAACACAGAACGTGCTGGACTCCCCAGCAAATCCTCTTAAAGGGCCTGTGCACAGACTTACTCAGACTCACTCCCTTTGCTATACAATGTGAGGACAGCAAATTGAAAGGCATCAGAGACATATGGGGAAAAACTGAACTGATCAGGGCTAGAGGTAAGGGCAACTTTCTCCCAGACAGAGTGCTATCAGGGGCCACTGTTCCTTTCCTGAGAGCCCTCTCCCAAAGAGCCACAGAGCCAGCAGAAAGGTACCATATCTGAGACTCCATCAATTGGGCTCACACTGTTTGCCCCACCTTGGTGACTCCCTGAGGCCCTGCCACATCCAACTTTTGCACCCACCCAAGCTGTATCCAGTGACTTTTCCATACGAATGACTTGTCTTGGCCCATGCTTCAGATTTTCCTAAATTATCTCAAACAAGCAGCATCTGGCTTCAGGGAGCCCCATACTTCTCACTAAGTTGCCCCATGCCCAGCACTACCAGCAGCTAGCCTTGGTTCATAGCTTGGCTTCACCTAGGCACTTCCAAGCCCAGTGCAAGTAGCAGCCATCTGTAGATCACTTTGTAGCTTATGCTGTGTAACCCCACAGACAGAGCACAGATGGTAGCTGACCTTGGATGTGCCAATAGCAATCATTCTAAAAACACAGGCTCAACTGCAAAGGAGTGTGTACACAGCCCACACAGTGAGTACTCCTGGAGTACCCATTTGGTTGATAGTGGAGGCTGTGCCACTGGACCCTACAGGACACCTACTATATTAGGACATTCTACCAAGCCTTGGAGATGTAGCAGCTCTACCTAATAGATAGAAACAAACACAGGGAGGCTACCAGAGTGAGGAGACAAAGAAATATGGCCTAAACAAAAAAAAAAACCCTCCAGAAAAAGAACTAAACAAAATGGAGACAAGCAAACTACTAGATGCAGAGTTCAAAACACTAGTTATAAAGACAGTTAACTTAGTGAGAACTTCAAAAGCATAAAAACAACCACTTACAGGATATCAACAGTAGAGTAGATGAAGCTGAGAATCAACTCAGTGATTTTCAGTATAAGAAAGCAAAAAACAACCAATCAGAACAGAAAAAAAAAGAATCCACAATAAAGATAGTGTAAGGAGTTCTGGGACAACTTCAAGCATACCAACATTCATATCATGTGGGTGTCAGAAGGAGAAGAGAGAGAGCAAGAAATTGGACACCTATTTGGAAAAACATGACAGAAACTTCCCTAACTTGCTGAAGGAAATAGACATACAAATCCACAATGTGCAGAGTCCCAAACTAAATGAACACAAAGAGGCCCACCCAAGACAATCAATTAAAATGCCAAAGGTTAAAATTAGAAAGTGGTGGCAAGGTAGGTGAGAGCTGAACCCACTTGCTCATGCACCTAACTGGGACACTTAGCTGACATTCCAATGAACAGAGAGAACAGCCAACAGAATGCCAGCTGATATGCAGTTTAGAAGCCAAAGATTGCAGAGGGCACTTAAAAATGGACAGTAGGGAGATTTTGTAGGCTGATGGGAATCTCCCTGGGCCTTGTTCCAGAGACCACAGCTGCCATAGGTACATTGGAGGAAAACCAGGTCAGTGATTTCAGCTTAGCAGCTCCCTCCCGTCCCAGAGCAGGGAAGTCACAGACCCATGCCAGGAGAGACCTGGACACTTAAAGTCACTTGAGGGATAAAGAGGCAGTAAGAGACACACAGCCAGCAGCATACCTGGGCTGGGACTGCAGTCACCAGCTGGGGCAGTGGTCACCAGCTGAGACAGTACCAGAGAAATTAGGGAGCCAAGTGACACTTGGAGGTGGGCAAAGAGATGGGCTGGGTTTGTCAGAGACTTAGTCTGTGTGGAAAGCCAAGCACTTGGTAGGAACAGCAGGCCATACCCAAGGGGACTTTTCTCAAAAGAGGATCTTAGCCACTGTTCAAGGACTGCACACACAGAAAACCTCATGCTCACAGGGTCCTCACATGCACAGCAGCCAGGCCGAGGAAGAGGGAGGAGTGAGGGTGTGATTTGGTCCCCCTCAGGGCAACTCATGGATGAATCAATGTGGGCAGCAGGGACTTGGAGAAGTAGCAGCACCCAGAGAGACTTCTTTCAATATGGCAACTGAGGTGCTCTGCAGGGACATCTCACACATGCAGTGCCCAGGCCAATAAAGAGGGAGGAGGGGGCGCAATTTGCTCTCACTCACTGCACCTCATGGACTGATCCAAGTGTTGTAAAACAAGGTGAATTATCAGTGCCAGCCTGGTGCATATGCACAGTGTGGATAGTGTGGGATGCACAGCGCTCTGAGGGCCTGGGCTGGAAACTGGGCACCTGTGAATACTGTAGCCCAGACTGAGCCCCCATCCTGGGGGAACCACAGGAAAAGAAAAAACCAGAGCCCACCCACCTCTGCCTGCAGGATCTGGGAAGACCTGCCTGCAAAACCCACTTGGCAGGTTTAACATCAACAGGAGGCTTTTTTTCTTTTTTTAAGAGTAAGACAGTAAGAACTGTAGCTATGAGAAAACCACAGACACATCCCAAAAAAAGTCAGAAGGTGAAGGCCAACAGCTGAGACAAATTTCACTTTGCTCCTTCAGAACTTGCATTTTTTTTTGTTATTCCTCTTCTTGATGTTTAATTAGTTTTGTTTGTTTGATTTCATTGTTTGATTTGTTTTCTGTATTCTCCCTTTCATGTTGCATTTTAATTTTTCTTCCTTCACTTCACTTGTATTCCAATAGCATACTCTTGGTCTTTTAATTTTTACTCTTTTTATTCAGATTATACATTTCTTATCATACTATTGTTATTCCAAATCCCACACAGCCATCTTCCCTGGTCTTAATCCATTTTGCCATCTTCCTGAGACTTATTATTATTGTAGTTAACTTTATTTTCTCACGCACTATGCCAAGTTTCTGTCCCTTACTCTATTTCTGCTCCATCTAAGCTCATATAAGTGCTTTGCTTTCTAAAGTCAGCTCACATTCTTTTTCCCTTCAAACAGGAGTCTTAATTCTTTTCCACTTTTTATAAAAAGTGGTGAGTTGGATGAAATATCATGGTTATTGCTGTACTTCTCCAAATGATCCCCTGTTTGTTCACTATGTGTTAGTACTTTAAATTCAATAGAATAATCTCCCACTGTCTTACTCCATTTTGCCTTCACCCTGCCCCTGATTAGTTAAGTAAGGAGTATTATCTCATGTTTTCTTTCTTTCTTTTTTCTACTCTCTCAACCTGAAATTTACTCCTTACTCTTATTAGTTTGCTTCCCCCATCCTGTCAAAATCACTTTTCTTTACTGCAGACATCTCATATTCATTTTTCCCATTTGACAATATTCTTATTCCCATTCCACCTTTATTAAATTTCATTCAGCTGTCATTGCTATCAACCCTGCTGTGGGTTTTCTGCATTTTTGCTCCTGTTGGACCAGTATCTCTTCAATTTTACTTCACATCTCATAGTATACTTTCCCTCTTCTTATCCCATTGTTCCTATTGTCATTTTGTGTCTTTCTTGCATTGTAAACATTGCTCTCTCCCCTTCTTCACCTTCGTTTTATCCCAACTCATCAATTCTCCTCCCTCTTACCACACAACATTTTCCCCTCTTCTAGTCATTTCATATTCCTTTTCTCATATCATACAATATCTGTAATTCCTATTCATGTTTATTAATCTTAGTCCTATTGCAGTTGAGACTGCTGATGTAGTTGGGTGGTTCTTTTTGCTGGCATAGGTTTGGTCATCTGGTAATAGTGCTTTGTGAACCAACACCTGTACAACAGCATACAAAACAAGGTGGAAGTTGTGAATGCTAGTAAACACACCAGAGGGGAAAACCCAGCAATGAAGGAGCCACCAACAGGTAAAACCCAAGTACAACAAGAAAGCCCACACAAATGGAAGATAGGGCAACCCCAGGGCATCCAGACAAGGAGATCAAAGAGACTGCACCACTGAGTGCCACAGAACTCTTACCACAGAAGTTGACCCTATGAAAATAGCTGGTAAAATAGAGCATTTAGAATCACAGAAACAAACAAAAAGAGTCACCCAAAAGGGGAGACAAAGAAAGGACATTCAATCAAAAGGAACAGAAGGCTCCCCAAGAAAAGAGATGAATGAATTGGAAGCCAGCAAACTGTCAGATATGGAATTCAAAAGAATGGTTATAAGGGTGCCCAAGGAGCTCACTGACAACTACAAGGAACTGAATGGGAACTACAACTGTATGAAAAAGGAAACAGAAACTATAACAAAGAACCAGGAATAAATGAATACAAGATCTGAAATAAAAACTACACTAGAAGGAATTATAAGCAGGGTGGACGAAGCAGAGGACTGAATTAGAGAGCTGGAAGACAAGCTAGAAAGAAATACCCACATAGAGCAGTTGCACAGAAGATGACTAAAAAAATATGAAGAGAGCTTAAGGGGATTGCAAGACAACATGAAACGCCACAACACTTGAATCATAGGAATACCAGAAGGAGAAGAAAAGGAACAAGGGGTAGAAACCTTGTTTGAAAAAAATAATGGCAAAATACTTCCCTAACCTGGAGAGGGGAAAAGCCATAAAAGTTCAGGAAGCACAGAGGGTCCCAACCAAGATGAACCCTACTCCACAAAGAGGCCTACTCCACAACACATCATAATTAAAATGCTGAGTTTTAAAGACAAAGAGTGAATCTTAAAGGCAGCAAGGGAGAAACAAGAAGTAACTTATAAGGGAAGTCTGATAAGGCTAGCATCTTACTTCTCAACAGAAACAGTATGAGCCAGAAGGGGATGACAAGAAATATTCCAAGCAATGAAAAACAAAGGCCTGCAACTCTATCCAGCAAGGCTCTCAATTAAAGTGGAAGGCCAAATAAAGAGTTTCCCAGATGAAAGAAGGCTCAGAGAATACACTCCACCAAACCAGCACTGCATGACATGCTAAAGGGACTGCTTTAAGAAGAGGAAGAAAAACAGTGAGAGAAAGAGAGGAACAAAGGTAAAAAATGGTAAAGAATGAATAAGTGTCTATCAATAATAACCTTAAATGTTAAGGGATTACATTCTCCAATCAAAAGATATAGGATAGCTGAATGGATAAGAAAACATGACCCACACATATATGCTTACAAAGAGATGCAATTCAGAACAAAAGACCTACACAGACTGAAAGTGAAGAGTTGGAAAAAAAATATCCTAAGCAAATGGACAGGGGAAAAACAGCCAGGTAGCAATACTTATATCAGACAAAATAGACTTCAAAACAAACACCACAAGAGAAGACAAAGAAGGACACTTCATAATACTTGAGGGAAAAATCCATCAAGAAGACATAAACATTATAAACACATATGCACCCAATGTAGGAGCATCCAAATATATAAAGAAAGTCTTGAAGGAAGTCATGAATGATATAGACAGCAACAAACTATGCTAGGGGATTTCAACACCCTACTGTCAAAAATGGATAGATCTTCTGAACAACATTATCAACCAGGATATTACAGCATTGAACAATACCCTACATCAAGTGGACTTAACTGATTATATATATATATATATATATATATATATATATATCATCCCAAAAGTCCTAAAGGAAAACATAGGCAGGAAAATCTCAGATATTCCACATAGCAATGTTTTTACCAATATATCCTCTAGAGAAAGGGACATAAAGGAAACAATAAATAAATGGAACTTCATCAAAGTGAAAAGCTTCTGCACAGCTAATGAAAACATTAGTAAAATGAAAAGAGAACCAACTATATGGGAAAATATATTTGCCAGAGACACCTTGGAGAGGGTTTGATCTCCAAAATATATAAAGAACTCACATGACACCACACCAGGAAGACAATCTAGTTTAAAAATGGGTAAAGGACCTGAACAGACACGTTTCCAAGGAGGACACACAAAGGACCCAGAGACATATGAAAGGATGCTCAGCATCACTAGCCATCACAGAGATGCAAATTAAAACCATAATGAGATACCACTTCACACCTGTCAGAATGGCCATCATAACCAAATCAATAAACAACAAGTGCTGGCAAGCTTGTGAAGAAAAGGGAACCCTAGTACACTGTTGGTGGGAATGCAGACTGCTGCAGCCACTGTGGAAAACAGTATGAAATTTTCTCAGAAAACTAAAAATAGAACTGCTTTTTGACCCAGTAATTCCACTACCGGAATTATACCCTAAGAATCCTGAAACACCAATTCCAAAGAACCTATGTACTCCAATGTTCATAACAGCACAATTTACAATAGCCAAGTGCTGGAAGCAGCCTAGGGGCCCATCAGTAAATGAATGGATAAAAAAAAATGGTATATTTACACAGTGAAATACTACAAAGCTGAAAGAAAGAAGGAGCTCCCACCCTTTGCAACAACATGGATGTATCTGGAGAGCATTATGCTAAGTGAAATAAGCCAGGTGGTGAAAGACAAATGCCATATGATCTCACCTATAAGTGGAACCTAATCAACAAAACAAGCGAGGAAAATATAACCAGAGACATTGAAATAAAGAACCTACTGGCAGTAACAAGAGGGGAGGGAGAAGGTGGATAGTGGGAATAAAAAGGGTAAGGGTCATCAAAGAACATGTATAATGGACACATGGACAAAGCCAAAGGGGGGTAGGGTGGAGAGTCAGAAGTGGAGATGGGTGGGGTGGGAGGGAGTGGTGGGAGGAAAATGAAGACAACTACACTAGAACAAAAATATTGGTGACAAAAAGTGGTGACTCTGGGCCAAGATGGAGGCATATGTAGATACACTTTCCCTCCTCACACAACCAAAAGAAGGACAACAACGAATTTAAAAACAAAAATAACTAGAACTGCTAGAAAATCAAACTATATGGAGTTAAAGAAGAAACATTCATCCAGACGGGTAGGAGTGGTGGAGATGGGTAGCTGGAATGGAAAGGACTCATGGCAAGGCAGTGGCAGCTAGTGGAGCAGGTGATTCCACATTTGTGTGCAGATAAACCAGAAGGAACAACTTGGGAGTGAGACAGACCATGCTACCCAGAGTTACAGCATGGGGGATGTAAAACCTCAAAACCTTTGACTGAAAAAATCTTTCATGGTTGAGGCAGCAGGAGAAACTCCCAGCCTCACAGGAGAGTTCACTGGAGAGACCCACAGGGTCCTAGAATGTACACAAGAAAACCCACCTGGGAATCAGCACCAGAAAGGCCCAATTTGATTGTGGGTAGTGGAGCAAGTGACTGAAAGCTGGCCAAGGGCTGAGCAAGTGGCGTTGTTCTTCTTGGACCCATCCCCCACAAACAGCACCAAAACGTAGTGACCTGGGTTGAGCTGCCCTAGAAAATACCTAAGGCTCTACCCCTTACTACATAACAGGTGCACCGAGACAAAAAATAAGGCCCAAATAAGAGAACAGATCAAACTCCAGAAAAAATACAACTAAGCGATGAAGAGTTAGCCAACCTATCAGATGCACAGTTAAATACACTGGTAATCAAGATGCTCACAGAAGTGGTGGAGTATGGTTGCAAAATAGAAGAAAAACTGAAGTCTGTGAAAATTGAATTAAAGGCAAATGTGCAATCAACCAACAGTGAAGGGAAGGAAACTGGCACTCAAATCAACAGTTTGGAGCAGAAGGAAGAAATAAACATTCGACCAGAACAGAATGAAGAAACAAGAATTCCAAAAAATAAGGAGAGGCATAGGAACCTCTGGGCCAATTTTAAACACCCCTACATCCAAATCATAGAGGTACCAAAAGGAGAAGAGGAACAGCAAGAAATTGGAAACTTAATTTGAACACATAATGAAGGAGAACTTCCCTAATCTAGCAAAGAAACGAAATTCCAACAAGCCCAGGAAGCTCCGAGAGTTCTAAAAAAGCTGGGCCCAAAGAAGCACACACCAAGACACATAATAATTATATTACCCAAGATTAAAGAGAAGGAGAGAATTTTAAAAGCAGCAAGAAAAAAAGGAGATAGTTACCTACAAAGGAGTTCCCATAAGACTAGCAGCTGATTTCTCAAAAGAAACCTTGCAGGCCAGATGGGGCTGAAAAGAAGTATTCAAAGTCATGAAAGGCAATGGCCTACATCCAAGCTTATTCTATCCAGCAAAGCTATCATTTAGAATGTAAGGACAGGTAAAGTGCTCTCCAGATAAGGTGAAGTTCAAGGAATTCATCATCACCAAGCCCTTATTATATGAAATGTTAAAAAGATTCATCTAAGAAAAAACAAGATGAAAAATATGAACAGTAAAATGACAACAAACTCATGACTATCAACAACTGAACCTAAAAACAAAAACAAAAACAAAAATTAACTAAGCAAACACCTAGAACAGGAACAGATTTACAGAAATAAAGAGCACAGAAGGGTTATCAGCGGGGTGGGAGCAGGGGAAGAATGGGGGAAAGGTACAGGGAATAAGAAGAATAAATGGTAGGTAAAAATAGACAGGAGAGTGTTAAGAATAGCGTAGGAATTGGAGAAGTCAAAGAACTTGTATGTATGACCCATGGACATGAACTAAGGTGGGGGAATGATGGTGGGAGGTGGGTACAGGGAGGGATAGGGCAGGATGGTGGGAGGACAGGAACAGAGGGGAATAATGGGGAGAAAAATGTGGGACAACTGTAGTAGCATAATCAAAAAATATACTTTAAAAAGAAGGAGGAAAAGAAATAACAGCAATAAATAAATAAACACATACATACATACATGAAATCCCAAAAGTTAAAGACAAAGAAAAAATCTTAAAAGCAGCAAAGGAAATGCAAAGTAGCCTACAAGGGAATCCCGCCTAAGACTTCACCTGATTTCTAAAAAGAAATTTTGCAAGCTAGAAGGGGTTAGCAAGAAGTATTCAAGGTCATGGAAAGCAAGGACCTACAACCAAGATGACTGTCCTCACAAAAGCTATCATTTAAAATTAAAGGGCATTTAAATAGCTTCCCAGATAAGAAAAATCTAAAGGAGTTCATCACTACCAAACCAGTATTATATGAAATATTAAAGGGTCTTTTTTAAGAAGAAGATAAAAATATGAAAAATAAAATAGTAACAAATATGTATCCTTCAAAAGTTGAATCTAATAAACAAAATAAATAAACAAGCAGAACAAAAACAGAATCATAGATACAGAGAACATTTTGATGGTTGCCAGATGTGAAAGGTGTTGGGGGATGGGTAAAAAAGGTGAAGGGATGGGGATGTAAAATACAGTATAGGAAATGGACTAGCCGAAGAACACATATGAATGACCCATGGACATGAACAATGGTGTGAGGCTTGCCTGAGGGACTGTGGTGGGGGCTGGGTATAGAGAGACAAAGGGGGAAATTGGGACAACTGTAAAAGCATAATAAAATATAATTTTAAAAAATTTAAATGAGTTTTATCAAAAGCATACATCAAAATTAGAATTTGGTTTTCTCTCTGTTAATAAGAGAAAGGTTTTTGTTTTGTTTTGTTTTTTTGGACTATTAGTCTTCTCTTGATAAGAGATTGCAAAAGGGATTTTTTTTCACTTTGGGGTAATCTACCTATTAAGCAAAGATTTTGCGTCTTAACAAAATAAATTACCATGCTTCATGTTGTCTCTGTCATGTCTTTTACTAGTTAACAACAGTCAGTCTTCACTTTATTAAAAGAAGTAAGTTTTGTTCACAAATATGTAACCTTCTGTATTTGCCTTTAAAACTTTTATTGCATTTTGCTTAAATATATAAGTATTATTTCAAAATAACCTATGATTCTATTTAGTCAAATATTCAAACCTTTTGACAACTTCCCAAAATCTTGCTTAGAGTCTTTTTGACCTCAAAGTAGCTTAGAGATTTCCCAGAGCATCCTGGGAAAATTTCAAAGGACTTGTCTTTCACTTTATAGAAGAGAGATGTTAAACTAATTAGGTTTATTCAGTATGTTAAATTACATGGAAAGCACTGTCAAATAAGTGATTATAAACCTTCACAGGTTATATTGGTATGGATGTATGTTATTAATAGGTGTCCTAGAAATTGTATAACATTTCTAAAAAATTGATATGCTCTGGTATAATGTTATCAGTTATAATTTCAGTTATTATCCTAAAATGTTTAAGTCACAGATGTAACCAAATTTCCTTATTGATTACATGATAAATTCTCATCAGATCTTTAAACAGGGGCATTTTTAAGTCTTTTTTCATTCATACATAGTTATTGTTTTACTCAGATGCTTTTGCAAAAGAAAGATTCATGGAAAGGGCCCTACCAAGTACTCTTGACAACTGACACCACTGTCAAATTACAAGGTATCAAAATTCCGGTACATATTTTACAACTAAAAAAGACTCCACCTGTTACCTGGTCCTGTGCAAACACTGGGGAGCTCAAAATCAAATTGACTAGGAAGAGAGTTAGCCAAGCTTGAGGTAGACTACTTTCTCCTTCCTTCCTTTTATTTTTTATTCTTATTTTTTAAAGATTTTATTTATTTTTAGACAGAGAGGAAGGGAAGGAGAAAGAGGGAGAGAAACATCAATGTGTGGTTGTCTCCCACGCACCCCCTACTGGGGACCTGGCCAGCAACCCAGGCATGTGTCCTGACTGGGAATCTAACAGGGGACCCTTTGGTTCACAGGCGTGTTCAATCCACTGAGCTACACCAGCCAGGGAAAATTCTACTTTTAGTGGAAAACGGAAACAAAAACATTTGATTGCATAAACTCATAAACGGATGTTTTTTTCTGAGAATCTGTGACTGTGCTTAAGCACTGGGGGGTGAGAGGTGACTGCCCCAGACAAGGGAGAGCTACCAATGACAGAGGAGTACGTCACACTCACAGACCCCGGCGGGGGGGGGGTGCCCTCGGTGAGCCAGGCCCTGTGGGGGACTGAGCTCCCTGGAGGAAGGCCCTAGGGGCTGGTGCAGCGCTGCTCTACCCCCGCCCCCAGCACCTCCTGTCTGTCTTGTATTTGCGCAGACATAAACGCTGTATTATCTGGACCAGCTGGTCTCGGCCCTGAAGAAGCTGTCTCTTCGCGAGCTCATGGTCCCGGTCCTGCAGCTGGGGGCTCTGATTTGGACCTGTGTGGTGGATGGCAAGAGCCTCAAAGACCTCTACCACCTCTGGTTGGTGCACCTTCCTTATTTTTCAGGGAAAATAAATTCCTCAGAGGGCTTGCGTGGCTTTTCTGCCAGCTTCAAATCCTTCCAAACTGCACTGCAGCCTTGCATGGAGACAGGTGGTTGGTTCTGTCATCATCAGATTATAAAACATTTCTTTCCATTTCTCTTTCCCTCCCTGAACATCCTTTTACTAATTCTTACACCCTGACAGTCTTTAATTTTTCTTTCATTCACCTTTTTTCTTGCTCTAACCTGGAAAGACAATGCCACTGTTCACGTATCTCAAGGTATTGCAAGGGAGTGTAATCCAGCTTCCAAAGGACTGTTCAGTTTACCATGCTGCTGCCGATCCTGTAGTTCTGCCTGTCACAAACTTCTCCATGATTTCCAAAGCCTTATTCATTCCTTCTGGAACACATTCATTCCCCTCTCTATCATTTACCTCTCACTGATCAACAACTCCAAATCAGGCTTGTATCCAGACTCTATACAAAGGAAATGACACAAGGCAAGGGTAATCAGAATAAAAACAGCTGTGAGATCTACAGACCCTTGCGTTTTACTGGCCTCCATGGCTGTCACCTTTCCAAGTCCTGAGAGCCACAGATTCAAATTGGAATTACCAGGAGCCATTCACAATTTAAAATTCACCTCCTTTGGCAGACCCCTATTCCTCTGACTTGGAGTAAGTATAATGAGGCTATGATCAGGAACCTCTTTTTAACTCTTGAAGATAGTGCAGAATCTGCTGCTAAAGCAGTAGCTGCCCAACAAAAATCCCTTGACTCTGGCAGAAGTTGTTCTTGATAACAGGATAGCCCTTGATTATCTTTTAGCTAAGTATTTGTGTTGTGGCCAACACCACCTGCTGCATGCACTTGGATGAACACTTCTGACAAAGTTGGGACTCAGCTGCATAAGATCACTGAACAAGCCAGATGACTTAAGAAAGTGACTCCTTCAACAGCCCTTCTCTGATGTCTTTGATTGTGATTAGTTTGGGTCTTGGGGACCATGGCTGCAAGGTGCACTCCACACATTGGGAATGATCCTGATTATCATAATCAATAATCCCTAGTGCACTATATTTTTCTCAAAATCTTTAAATACAATGCTTGTAGCCACTAAGCACCAAGCAAATGATCTCCCTAAAACCAGAATGTCAGAAAAAGATAGAAGAAAATGATCAACTTAAAGAAAGTGAACCTAATGTCATGACCTGTGACTACCATGCAGAGGTTTGATAAAAACTACTAGAACTCCAGAGCAGGAGCTGCGAATAGAGCTAATGCTTTAAATTTTTATCAAGTCTCTCAGGCTGAGAGTCTGATAAAAGAAGAGAATTGTTTAAAAAAAAAAGACAACAGAAGGCCCAAAAAAAGCCCCATGTCACAAAACTGCAACTTAATTACAGTTTTAGCTCTCCCAGAAATGGAATCCTAAACCAGTAATTCAAGAATCATCTGATTAGCACTAGGTAACCTGCCTAATAAAGCCCTATCATTTCCTAAAGGAAAATAACCTTTCAATAACCAACCCACTTTTCTGCCCCATACAGCTTTTTTGTTCTGCTCCCTTTTGCCTATAATAGTCTTTCATCCTGTACAGCTCCTCTGAGCTTCTATCAGCTAGGTTGGATGCTGACCAATTTAATGGATTTTTGCTCAAATAAACTCTTAAAATTTGTAATATGCCTTAGTTTTTCTTTTAACAACACACATACACATCTCTCCCCACCAGCAGCCTGGAGCTTAAGTTTATAATGATAACATTCTTCTTTTCATGTCCACAACTCCTTGTCATAGGCAAAGGTGGTAATAGTTTCCCTCTGTGCACAGTCCCAGGGAGGTTCCCTAAGTTGATCCTCCACTGAGCCCACTGCATATACCTTCTCTTTCTTGCTCAGTTATTAACCAATAGAACTTCCATGACAATGCACTGTATCTATGAGAGGAGAAAGAAACTGAGCTGAGTTAGTTCTCCTATTAAACCCTAATCCCCATCCACATGTGGGCACAGCTTTGTTTCTTGACTAACCAGTAATAAGGAAAGAACTCAAATTTCTTACTCCAAGAGGATAAGACATAGAATAGGAATGTTTTGATGAATGTACAAAATCAGTTTGCTGAGTGCCCACAGTGGTGAACATAGAGCAACTGGGGACAGCAGGCAGAGCAGCAGCTGGGAGGAGGGACTTTCCAAAAGAGAATGGGGAAAGTAGTAATCCTTCTCACACAAGATACCAGAGAAAGGACCTGACCCCCCACTTTTCAGTATTGCCTGCGGCTAACTCTGCTTACCCCTTAATATCCTATAATTTTTTAACTCAAAATCCAGTGAGTTCAATTAATAAAAACTATTGCTCTTTTTTAAATCTATTCTTTAATTTTCCTGAAACTTAGATCTTAGTGCCTGTTTTCTGTTTTTGTAATATGTATTTCATAAGATCCAAACAAAACTCATATTCCGCCTAGTGGGAGATTCCAAGATTAATATGATCACATACAAAAATAATCTAGGATACAGGTGTGAATCAGCTATTATATTTCATATCTGTAAACACAATTTCCTTTCAACTTGCAACTCATGCCACCTAGTGATGTTATCTGGTCTTACAACTTGACATTTCCAACAAGTATACTGATTTCACCTCTGAAAAAAAAAACAACTTGTAATTCTTGGTTTCCTACTTAAATTAATGATTCTAAAAAATTTCTTATATTATGCCATCATGTGCTAAAAGCATTCCACAGAATGATACCGGATAAAGGCCTACTTTTTAAAATTAAAGCTAATTAAAATAAACATTAAAACCTTTTGTCTTATGATTCTCTCTTACTTTTTTCTTCCCTTAATGTTAAGGCCAAGAGTCATTTAAATAAATTTAGGAGAGGGAAGATGGCGGCTTTACTCTAGGCAGCGTTTTTCTCGGCTTCTGTGAAGAGGGGGGAAACTCTCGGACTGGTGGAGAAACAGAGCAAGGGGGCCAGGTTACCGAATCATTTTTGAAAGCAGGACATCAAAAATTATTGCACTCGCCAGAAAACCAGACGGTAAGGAGACGGCTACACGGCTACATGACAAAAGGGGCCCAGGGATCAGCGCGGGGTCTAGGGTTGTGCAAACCCCAGTCCCGCCGGTGCTCCAGGTCCTGCCCTAGGGCACCCGGGAGAGGGAAGTTGCTGCTTCCTCCCCCGAATACGTGGGGTGAGCAACTCCAGGGGACAATGTGTTGCTAAAAGGAACAGATTGGCCAGTTGGACTGGGAAAAAATGGCCCAGGGACTGAGATCGCCTGCCCAGAGACCTGGGAGGAGTGAGGGACTCTAGACGACAAGACCAGGGGGAGCCTGAAAGGGCACCTGCGCCCCTAGCCCGGTAGAAGTACAGAGCTGTGGAGGGTACAGAGCCCGGCCAAGCTCAGCTTGCGCCCCATAGGGAGGCCTGATTCCCGCACCGCGATCCCGGGAGGGACGTGGCACTTGGTGCATTCCTACAGTGGTGGCTCAGAGATTTCCAGCCAGCCCAACCAGGGGAGCCAGAAAAGAGGCCAACTTCCAGTCGGAGTGCGGTTCGGGGAGGAACGGAGCTGGAAATGGCTTTGTGCGCACCGTCAGGATGGCTGACTCTCGAGGGCTTTGATCCCGGAAGGGTCTCGGCGAGATGCTTAGGGCAATCCTAGACCCGGAATCTCAAAAGTTTGGGGGAGGGGCACGCCCTTTTACGATCCCCAGGGAGGGCACAGTGAATCCCAAAACGTCTCGGGTCCCTCCTGAGAGCATAGAGCTGGAAACCTGCAGGACCCCGGAGTCCGGAAGAACATGAGATCCAAAGAGCCAGTGTGTTTGGGAGCACCCAGGCTACCTGAAACACCAGTGCCTGGCTAGCACTGAGGTCTGGCTAGGAGAGAGAGAAGCATTTCAATGGTCCCTCAGCCAGCTGAAGCCAGCAAGATCAGAAAAATTGGTCTGGCCACTTAGAAACCAACAGGAGGTTTTTTGTTTGGTTTTGTTTTCTGTGTTTTTGTTTGTTTCTTTTGTTTTTGTTTTTTCCCTTTTCTTTTTTTGTTTTTTTTTGTTTGTTTCATTCTGGGTTTTTTTGGTTTTTGTTTTTGTTTGTTTTTGTTTTTGTTTGGTTTCTCTGGCTGTTGTTGGTTAATTGATTTTATCTTGTGTTTTATGTGACATTTTCTTTTTCAATTCTTATTATTTTTATCTCGCAATCCCTTATGTCTATCTTCCATTCATCCTAATATTATTCTTTCCACTCCAAATTTATCTCTCCTGCACTACATCTTCTGCTTTTCTTTCTTTTTTTTTCTTTTTTTTTAATCTTGCAAGTTACTGTAAGTTTGTATTATCTTTTTCTCACTCTTCCGACATTTTTTATTTTAATAATATTTTGGTATTCTTTTTCTTTCTGTATAATTTTCTTTGCTTGGCTGGTTATACTGTCAGTTGATAGGTTCCCCCTGGTATCTCAGTCCCAAGGTGTTGATAAGTTACTATCCTTCATCTTTCTTCCTTTAATACACCTCTCAAGGTTCGTTACTCTTTATTGTTGTTATCTAGATCTCATCAATTCTGCCACAAGACTGTCACTTTACTATTACTACTAGTAAGACCTAGTCTATACAATTGTAATTGCTTCTCAATACCCCTACCTGATCTCAGCCCAATTTGCAATTTTCTGAACTAGCAATTTTCTGAAAGGAAAAGAGGCTCAGAAAGAATGAAGAGGGATTAAGAGAAATGCAAGACAATATGAAACGTAATAATATCCATATAATAGGGATACCAGAAGGAGAAGAAGAAAAGCAAGGGATCAAAAACCTAGTTGAACAAGTAATGAAGGAGAACTTCCCTAATTTGATGAGAGAAAAAGTCACACAAATCCAGGAAACACAGAGAGTCCCAATCAAGAGGAACCCAAAGAGACCCACCCCAAGGCACATCATAATTAAAATGACAAAATTTCAAGACAAAGAGAGAATCTTAAAGGCAGCAAGGGAGAAAAAGGAAGTAACATACAAGGGAGCCCCAATAGGGCTAACAGCTGACTTCTCAATGGAAACACTTCAAGCCAGAAGAGAATGGCAAGAAATACTCCAGGTAATGAGAACCAGAGGGCTGCAACCAGGCTACTATATCCAGCAAGTCTCTCAATCAAGATAGAAGGCCAAATAAGAAGCTTCCCAGACAAAAGAAGTCTAAAAGAGTACACCTCAACCAAACCAGCTCTGCAAGAGATTCTAAAAGGACTGCTTTAAGGAAGGGAGGGAAAAGAGAGAGAGAGAAAGAGGGGGGCAGGGGACACACGTACATAAAAGACAATGAATAAGTACCTATCAATAATAACCTTAAACGAGCCCTGGCTGGTGTAGCTCAGTGGATTGAGCACGGGCTGGGAACCAAAGTGTCCCAGGTTCGATTCCCAGCTAGGGTACATTCCTGGGTTGCAGGTCATAACCCCCAGCAACCGCACATTGATGTTTCTCTCTCTCTCTCTCTCTCCCCTCCCTCCCTAAAAATAAATAAATAAAATGTTTAAAAATATTTTTTAAAAAATAATAATAACCTTAAACGTAAATGGATTAAATGCTCCAATCAAAAGACATAGAATAGCTGATTGGATAAGAAAACATGACCCACACATATGCTGTCTAGAAGAGACCCACCTCAGGATAAAAGACCTACACAGGCTGAAAGTGAAGGGCTGGAAACAAATCTTCCAAGCAAATGGACAGGAAAAAAAAGCCAGGGTAGCAATACTCATATCAGACAAAATAGATTTCCAAAAAAACTCTATAAAGAGAGACCCAGAAGGTCACTTCATAATACTCAAGGGAAGAATACATCAAGAAGACATAAATATTGTAAATATATATGCACCCAACATAGGAACACCCAAATACATAAAGAAAATCTTAGAGGACTTCAAGAAAGATATGGACAGCAACACAATTATTGTGGGGGATTTTAACACCCTACTATCAAAAATGGACAGATCTTCCAAACAAAATATCAACAAAGATATTGTGGCATTGAGCAATACCCTAGATGAAATGGGCTTTACTGATATATATAGAACCCTCCATCCCAAAGAAGCTAAATACACATTCTTTTCAAATGTACATGGAACATTTTCAAAGATAGACCACATGATAGGACACAAAACAAGCCTCAACAATTTCAAGAAAATTGAAATCATACCAAGCATTTTATCAGACCACAAGGGATTGAAGCTAGAAACCAATCCTAAGGAAAAAAACCAAAAACATTCAAAATCATGGAGATTAAATAGCATGCTGTTAAACCATGAATGGGTCAAGAATGACATTAGGGAAGAAATCAAAAGGTTTCTGGAAACAAATGAAAACGAACTCACAACAATGCAAAACTTATGGGACACAGCCAAGGCAGTCCTGAGAGGGAAGTTCATAGCGATACAGGCCCATCTAAAAAGGTTAGAAACATTCCAAACAAACAACCTAACCCTACATCTACAAGAACTCAAGGAACAACAACAAAGGCAGCCCAGAGCAAGCAGAAGGAAGGAAATAACCAAGATTAGAGCAGAATTAAATGACATAGAGACTAAAAGCACAATTCTAAAGATCAATGAATCCAAGAGCAGGTTCTTTGAAAAGATAAACAAAATCGACAAGCCTTTAAGCAGACTCATCAAAAAAAGAGAGAGAGAAAACCCAAATAAACACAATCAGAAATGAAAGAGGAGAGATTACAACAGATACCACAGAAATACAAAGGATTGTAAGAAATTACTACAAAGAGCTGTATGCCAAGAAATTTGAAAACCTAGATGAAATGGACAACTTTCTAGAAAAATATAATCTTCCAAAACTCAATGGAAAAGAAGCAGAAAGCCTAAACAGACCAATAACAACAAAAGAAATTGAAGCAGTAATCAAAAAACTCCCAACACACAAAAGCCCTGGACCAGATGGTTTCACAGGAGAATTCTACAAAGCATTTAAGGAAGAACTGACCCCTATCCTTCACAGACTATTCCAAAAAATCCAAAAGGATGGGAGTCTCCCAAACTCTTTTAATGAGGCCAACATCATCCTAATCCCAAAACCAGATAAAGACACAACAAAGAAAGAAAACTTCAGGCCAATATCACTGATGAACATTGACGCTAAAATCCTCAACAAAATACTGGCAAACTGCATCCAACAGTACATTAAAAAGATCATACACCATGACCAACTGGGATTCATTCCAGTGGTGCAAGGACGGTTCAATATTCACAAATCAGTAAATGTAATACATCACATAAACAAAAGCAAAGACAAAAACCACATGATCATATGAATTGATGCATAAAAAGCATTTGATAAGGTACAGCACCCATTCATGATAAAAGCACTCGGCAAAATGGGAATAGAGGGAGCATTCCTCAACATAATAAAGCCCATATATGAGAGACCTTCAGCCAACATCATACTCAATGGCCAAAAATTAAAATCTTTTCCACTAAGATCAGGAACGAGACAAGACTGTCCACTTTCACTACTTCTATTTAATATAGTACTGAAAGTTTTAGCCACAGCAATCAAACAAGAAAAAGAAATAAAAGGCATTCAAATCGGAAAGGAGGAAACAAAATTGTCACTGTTTGCGGATGACAATATAGTATACATAGAATATCCTATAGACTCTACCAAAAAACTGCTTGACCTAATCAATGAATTTGGCAAAACAACGGGATACAAAGTCAATATCCAGAAATCAAAGGCATTTCTGTACACGAACAATGAAACAGCAGAAACAGAGATCAAGGAAAAAATCCCATTTGAAATAGCAAAAAGAAAAATAAAATATCTAGGAAGAGGTAAAAGACCTGTATTCAGAAAACTACATAACACTGAAGAAAGAAATCAAGGAAGACATAAACAAATGGAAACATATACCGTGTTCATGGATTGGAAGAATTAGTATACTCAAAATGTCCATACTACCAAAAGCAATTTACAGATTTAATGCAATACCTATTAAAGTGCCAATGGCTTATTTCACAGACATAGAACAAACACTTCAAAAATTTATATGGAACTGTAAATGACCCCGAATAGCTGCTGCAATTTTGAGAAAGAAGAGTAAAGTAGGAGGGATCACAATACCCGACACTAAACTATACTACAAGGCCACTGTAATCAAAACAGCCTGATACTGGCATAAAAACAGGCACATAGACCAATGGAACAGAACAGAAAGCCCAGAAATAAACCCAAGTCTCTATGGTCAATTAATATTTGACAAAGGAGGCAGCAACATTAAATGGAATAAAAATAGCCTCTTCAACAAATGGTGTTGGGAGAACTGGACAGCCACGTGCAAAAAAATGAAACTTGAGCACCAACTTACACCATATACAAAAATAAATTCAAAGTAGATAAAAGACTTAAATATAAAATGTGACACCATTAAAGTCCTAGAAGAGAATGCAGGTAGGAAAATCTCAGATATTTCACGAAGAAAATTTTTACTGACGTGTCCCCTAGAGCGAGGGACATAAGGGAAAGAATAAACAAATGGGACCTCATCAAAGTAAAAAGCTTCTGCACAGCCAAAGAAAACAGTATCAAAATTAAAAGAGAACCAACTGTATGGGAAAACATATTTGTCTGATACCTCAGACAAAAGTTTAGTCTCCAACATATATAAAGAACTTACTCAACTCCACTCTAAAAAGAAAAGCAACCCAATTAAAAAATGGGCAAAGGACTTGAACAGACACTTCTCCAAGGAGGACATACAGAAAATCCAAAGACACATGAAAAGATGTTCAATATCGCTAGGTATCAGAGAGATGCAAATTAAAACCACAATGAGATACCACTTCACACCAGTCAAAATGGCCATCATAAACAAAGCAACAAACAACAAGTGTTGGGGAGGTTGTGGAGAAAAGGGATCCCTAGTGCACTGTTGGTGGGACTGCAGACTGGTACAACCACTATGGAAAGCAGTATGGAACTTCCTCAGAAAACTAAAAATGGATCTGCCTTTTGACCTCGCAATTCCACTGCTGGGACTATATCCTAAGAATTCTAAAACACCAATTCAAAAGAACCTATGCATCCCAATGTTCGTAGCAGCACAATTTACAATAGCTAGATGCTGGAAGCAACCAAGATGCCCATCAGTAAATGAATGGATCAGAAAACTATGGTACATTTACACAATGGAATGCTATGCAGCAGAAAGAAAGAAGGAGCTCCTACCCTTTGCAACAGCATGGATGGAGCTGGAAAACATTATGCTTAGTGAAACAAGGCAGTCAGTGAAAGAGAAATACCATATGATCTCACCTTTAACAGGAACCTAAACAACAAAACAAAGAAACAAGCAAAATATAACCAAAATCACTGAAATAGAGGACAGGCTGATGGTGACCGGAGGGGAGAGAAGAGGGAATTTAAGGGGACACTGGGAAGGGTTCACAGGAACAAACTTAAAGGACACATGGTCATAAGCTAAGGGGAGGGTGGTAATGGGAGGGAAGTGGGGAGGGTGGGAGGGGTGACTGGATTGGGAGTAAAAAGGAGAAAACTGTATATGAACAATAATTATAATAAATAAATAAATAAATAAATAAATTTAAGGCAAACATGTTTGAAAATCAGCATTATGACTGTCTTTGACCTATCTCTATTGCAGTTAAAAAAATTATTAAAAACTCTCCAGAGTTCCAGTCAAACTGTTATCATCCTATTTTATGTTATTTACTGCAAAACAATTTATAATATATTTTTAATTCAGAGCCAGAGAGTTAAAGCAATAGCCACTTTTACTTTTTCATATACAATATTCTTTCAACTTCAACATTTATTTTGTGTAAGGTGCTGTTCTAGATTAATAGATTAATGCAGGGGAAGCAGACAAAATTTCAGCTTTCACTTGTTATAAATTATATTCTTGAATACTCTTAGAATTATAGACTTGTATAGTTGGGAAGATATCTTAGAGATTAGTTAATTCAACCTAATTGTCTGATTTGTAATACAAAGAGGAAAATACAAATGCACAAAGTGGACATGCACAAGTGTATCTGAGCACTCACAATACTTTGGGTTTATAACAAAGTTGTTTCCAACAGACCTGGTACTTATATGAGAATAAGCCTTGGATGTAGACTCCACACTACTGCTTTTCCAAGTCCCATCCCACCCTGTACTGGCTCCATCCATATTGGACTCCTCATGCTTGTGACTATCCTGTACTCTTCCCAGTGAACACATATACTTTTCTAGTCTTTCCCCAGCACTAGGGGCTTACCCTGAAAACCAGCCTGCTTGAGTAAAGCCCCGATGCCTCATCTGATTTCCACTAGTCCTCCCTCAACTACAGGGTCAGATCCTTCCTGCTTCTTATTTGCTTTATATGGGCTTCCTAATGAGACTAGAAAGAAGTCCTGCAAGTCCACCTGAATTTGAAAAATACCTATATACTTAGCTATTGAATTCATTTTCCAGATCCTGGAAGTGACACTTTACAAACCATGCATGAGTGTGGCATTCTCTTTGGACATTGTGTCTTGAGTTTTCCTCATCAGCACCAGCCATTGCATATCAACTGCTCTATGACATCCCAACTGTAAGAATACTATTTTATGAAGGTTATACTCATTTGTTGATTCTAATTTATTTTATATATTATATTTTCACTATTTCCTAAAATTTGATCATGACATACCGAAGACAAACTCTGAAAGAGCTTCCCGGTGATTCCAATTATTGAAATGTCCTGTGTTCCCAGCAAACTGATAGCATCACAAAAATTAAAGCACTAATTCTGTTACATTTGACCTTTACTGACCCTAATTCATCAATGTCAATCTTCATCATAATGCTTTATTGAGGCCAGAATGTTCAAAGAAAATGATAGACTCTTTCTTCCCTGACCAGGTCCCCCATGGAAAATAAGTGACAGTGTTATGACTGTCAGCTGCTTCTCAAAGGAACTTTTCAGGCCAGAAGGGATGAGCAAGAAACATTCAAAGTGATGAAAAACAAGAACCTATGACCAAGATTACTCTGCCTGGCATAACTATCATTTAGAATCAAAAGACAAATAAATAGCTTCCCAGGCCAAAAAAAAAAAAAAGGTAAAAGAGTTCATGACCACCAAACAAGTATTACAAGAAATGTTAAGAGATCTTTAAGAAGAATGAAAAGATTAAAAAATATGAATAATAAAATGGCAATACATACATACCTATTAACATTGCCTTAAATGCAAATAAATTAAATGCTCTCATCAAAAGACATCTTGTGGCTGAAAGAAGAATAAAACAAGACCCTTATATATTCTGCCTACAGGAAACTCACTTCATATCAAACAACACACACAGACTTAAAGGAATAAGAAAAGATATTTCATAAAAATGGAAACAAAAACAAAAGCTGCGGTAGCAATACTTACATCAGGCAAAATAAACTTTATTTTTTATTTTATTTTAATCATTATTCAAATACAGTTTTCTCACTTTTACTCCCATTCCCGCCCAGCCACCCAACCCTCCCCACTTCCCACCCATTACCACCCTCCCTAGTTTTTGTCCATGTGTCCTTTAACTTTGTTCCTGTTAACCCTACCCATTCCCCACTGAAGTTCCCTCTTCTCTCCCTTCTGGTCACTGTCAGTATGTCCTCTATTTCAGTGTCTTTGGTTATATTTTGCTTGTTTCTTTGTTTTGTTGTTTAGGTTCCTGTTAAAGGTGAGATCATATGGTATTTGTCTTTCACTGCCTGGCTTGTTTTGCTTAGCATAATGCTTTCCAGCTCCATCCATGCTGTTGCAAAGGATAGGAGCTCCTTCTTTCTTTCTGCTGCATAGAATTCCATTGTGTAAATGTACCATAGTTTTTTGATCCATTCATTTGCTGATAGGCATCTAGGTTGCTTCCAGCACCTAGCTATTGTAAATTGTGCTGCTATGAACATCGGGGTGCAAAGGTTCTTTTGAATTGGTGTTTTAGTGTTCAGGATATTGTCCCTGCAGTGGAATTGCAGGGTCAAAAGGCAGATCCATTTTCAGTTTTCTGAGGAAGTTCCATACTGCTTTCCATAGTGGTTGTACCAGTCTGCAGTCCCACCAACAGTGCACTAGGGATCCCTTTTCTCCACAACCTCTCCAACACTTGTTGTTTGTTGCTTTGTTTATGATGGCCATTCTGACTAGTGTGAAATGGTATCTCATTGTGGTTTTAATTTGCAACTCTCTGATAGCTAGCTATATTGAACATTGTTTCATGTGTCTTTGGATTTTCTGTATGTCCTCCTTGGAGAAGTGTCTGTTCAAGTCCTTTGCCCATTTTTTAATTGGGTTGCTTCTCTTTTTAGAGTGGAGTTGAGTAAGTTCTTTATATATATTGGAGACTAAACTTTTGTCTGAGGTATCAGACAAATATGTTTTCCCATACAGTTGGTTCTCTTTTAATTTTGATACTGTTTTCTTTAGCTGTGCAGAAGCTTTTTATTTTAATGAGGTCCCATTTGTTTATTCTTTCCTTTATGTCCCTTGCTCTAGGAGACACGTCAGTAAAAAAGTTTCTTCGTGAAATATCTGAGATTTTCCTACCTACATTCTCTTCTAGGACTTTAATGGTGTCACATTTTATATTCAAGTCTTTTATCCACCTTGAATTTATTTTTGTATAAGGTGTAAGTTGATACTCTAGTTTCTTTTTTTTTTCACGTAGCTGTCCAGTTGTCCCAACACCACTTGTTGAAGAGGCTATTTTTACTGCATTTTATATTGCTGCCCCATTTGTCAAATATTAATTGACTGTAGAGACTTGGGTTCATTTCTGGGCTTTCTGTTCTATTCCATTGGTCCATGTGCCTGTTTTTATGCCAGTATCAGGCTGTTTTGATTACAGTGGCCTTGTAGTATAGTTTAGTGTCAGGTATTGTGATCCCTCCTACTTTGCTCTTCTTTCTCAAAATTGCAGCAGCTATTCGGGGTCATTTACGGTTCCATATAAATTTTTGAAGTGTTTGTTCTATGTCTGTGAAATAAGCCATTGGTACTTTAATAGGTATTGCATTAAATCTGTAAATTGCTTTTGGTAGTATGGACATTTTGATGATACTAATTCTTCCAATCCATGAACATGGTATATGTTTCCATTTGTTTATGTCTTCCTTGATTTCTTTCTTCAGCGTTATGTAGTTTTCTGAACACAGGTCTTTTACCTCTTTGGTTAGGTTTATTCCTAGGTATTTTATTTTTCTTTTTGCTATTTCAAATAGGATTTTTTACTTAATTTCTGCTTCTGCTGTTTCATTGTTGGTGTACAGAAATGCCTTTGATTTTTGGATATTCACATTGTATCCCACTGTTTTTCCAAATTCATTTATGAGGTCAAGCAGTTTTTTGGTGGAGTCTATAGGATTTTCTATGTACAATATCATGTCATCTGCAAACAGTGACAATTTTGTTTCCTCCTTTCCAATTTGGATGCTTTTTATTTCTTTTTCTTGTCTGATCGCTGTGGCTAAGACTTCCAGTACTATATTGAATAGGAGTCGTGAAATGCTGGACATCCTTGTCTTGCTCCTGATCTTAGTGGAAAAGATTTTAATTTTTGGCCATTGAGTATGATGTTGGCCGTAGGTCTCTCACATATGGCCTTTATTATGTTGAGGAATGCTCCCTCTATTCCCACTTTGCTGAGTGTTTTTGTCATAAATGGGGGCTGTACCTT
This sequence comes from Phyllostomus discolor, assembly GCF_004126475.2. NCBI lineage: Eukaryota > Metazoa > Chordata > Mammalia > Chiroptera > Phyllostomidae > Phyllostomus > Phyllostomus discolor. The sequence goes on from NC_040903.2 coordinate 103,237,663, forward strand.
GTCAAATGCTTTTTCTGCATCTATTGATATGATCATGTGGTTTTTGTCTTTGCTTTTGTTTATGTGATGTATTACATTTACTGATTTGCAAATATTGTACCATCCTTGCACCACTGGAATGAATCCCAGTTGGTCATGGTGTATGATCTTTTTAATGTATTGTTGGATGCGGTTTGCCAGTATTTTGTTGAGGATTTTAGCGTCAATGTTCATCATCGATATTGGCCTGAAGTTTTATTTCTTTGTTGTGTCTTTATCTGGTTTTGGAATTAGGATGATGTTGGCCTCATTAAAAGAGTTTGGGAGTCTTCCATCTTTTTGGATTTTTTGAAATAGCCTGTGAAGGATAGGGGCTAGCTCTTCCTTAAATGCTTTTTAGAATTCTCCTGTGAAACCATCTGGTCCAGGGCTTTTGTGTGTTGGGAGTTTTTTTAGTACTGCTTCAATTTCTTTTGCTGTTATTGATTTGTTCAGGCTTTCTGCTTCTTTTCCATTGAGTTTTGGAAGATTATATTTTTCTAGAAAGTTGTCCATTTCATCTAGGTTTTCAAATTTCTTGCATACATTTCTTCATAGTAATTTCTTACAATGCTTTGTATTTCTGTGGTATCCATTGTAATCTCTCCTCTTTCATTTCTGATTGTGTTTATTTGGGTTTTCTCTCTTTTTTTTTTGATGAGTCTGCTTAAAGGCTTGTCAATTTTGTTTATCTTTTCAAAGAACCAGCTCTTGGATTCATTGACCCTTAGAATTGTGCTTTTAGTCTCTATGTCATTTAATTCTGCTCTAATCTTGGTTATTTCCTTTCTTCTCCTAGCTCTGGGCTGTCTTTGTTGTTGTTCCTCAAGTTCTTGTAGATGTAGGGTTAGGTTGTTTGGAATGTTTCTGACTTTTTTAGGTGGGCCTGTATCGCTATGAACTTCTGTCTCAGGAGGACTGCCTTTGCTGTGTCCCATAAGTTTTAGGTTGTTGTGAGTTCATTTTCATTTGTTTCCAGAAACCTTTTGATTTCTTCCCTAATTTCATTCTTGACCCATTCATGGTTTAATAGCATGCTATTTAATCTCCATGATTTTGAGTGTTTGGGGTTTTTTTCCTTGGCGTTGGTTTCTAGCTTCAGTCCCTTGTGGTCTGAGAAAATGCTTGGTATGATTTCAATTTTTTGAAATTGTTGAGGCTTGTTTTGTGTCCTATCATGTGGTCTATCTTTGAAAATGTTCCATGTACATTTGAAAAGAATGTGTATTTAGCTTCTTTGGGATGGAGGGTTCTATATATATCAGTAAAGCCCATTTCATCTAGGGTATTGCTCAATGCCACAATATCTTTGTTGATATTTTGTTTGGAAGATCTGTCCATTTTTGATAGTAGGGTGTTAAAATCCCCCACAATAATTGTGTTGCTGTCCATATCTTTCTTGAAGTCCTCTAAGATTTTCTTTATGTATTTGGGTGTTCCTATGTTGGGTGCATATATATTTACAATATTTATGTCTTCTTGGTGTATTCTTCCCTTGAGTATTATGAAATGACCTTCTCGGTCTCTCTTTATGGTCCTTTTTTGGAAGTCTATTTTGTCTGATATGAGTATTGCTACCCCGGCTTTTTTTTTCCTGTCCATTTGCTTGCAAGATTTGTTTCCATCCCTTCACTTTCAGCCTGTGCAGGTCTTTAGTCCTGAGGTGGGTCTCTTGTAGGCAGCATATGTGTGGGTCATGTTTTCTTATCCAATCAGCTATTCTATGTCTTTTGATTGGAGCATTTAATCCATTTACGTTTAAGGTTATTATTGATAGGTACTTATTCATTGCCTTTTATGTGCGTGTGTTCCTCTCTCTCTCTCTCTCTCTTTCCATTTCTTTCCTTAAAGCAGTCCTTTAGTATTTCTTGCAGAGCTGGTTTAGTGGTGGTGTATTCTTTTAGACTTCTTTGTCTGAGAAGCATCTTATTTGGCCTTCTATCTTGATTGAGAGCTTTGCTGGGTAAAGTAGCCTTGGTTGTAGACCTCTGGTTCTCATTACTTGGAATATTTCTTGCAATTCTCTTCTGGCTTGGAGTGTTTGTATTGAGAAGTCAGCTATTAGCCTTATTGGGGCTCCGTTGTATGTTACTTCCTGTTTTTCCCTTGCTGCCTTTAATATTACCTCTTTTTCTTGAAATTTTGCCATTTTAATTATGATGTGTCTTGAGGTGGGCCTCTTCGTGTTCCTCTTGATTGGGACTCTCTGTGTTTCTGAATTTGTGTGACTTTTTCTCTCATCAAATTAGGGAAGTTTTTCCATCATTACTTTTTCAAATAGTTTATCTATCCCTTGCTCCTCTTCTTCTCCTTCTGGTATTCCTATTATACGGATATTATTACGTTTCATATTGTCTTGCATTTCTCTTAATCCCTCTTGATACTTTCTGAGCCTCTTTTCCTTTTCTTGCTCTTTCTGGGTGTTTTCTTCTGCTGTGTTCTCTAGCTCGCTGATCGAATCTTCTGCTTCATCGATCCTGCTTTTCATTCCTTCTACTGTGTTCTTCAGTTCAGAAATTGTATTCTTCATTTCCTCTTGGCCCTTGCTAAGCATTTCTATTTCCTTTTTCATGTTGATGTAGTTTTCAATGAGTTCATTGTAGTTTCCCTGTAGCTTCTGGTAGCTCATTGTGAGCTCATTGAGCTTCCTGATGATCATTGCTTTGAACTCAATATCTGATAGTCGAATTGCCTCTATTTCATTTAGCATTCTTTCTGAGGCTTCCTCCTTTCCTTTCATTTGTGGATTGTTTCTTTGTCTTCCAATTGTTAGTGAGACTCTTCTTATTAGTCTCAGTTCTTAAATTGATCTGTTCTGGCTCCCTGGGTTTGTGGTGTGAACTTCTTTAGTAGAATAGCAGTGAGTTTCAGTGATGCAGTTTCCTTGATCTCCCAAGCTTACTGGTCTTGAACTGTCATTTAAGTTGGCTTTGTGTTTGCCTTTGGGTTTTGATTGTTGTTGAGTCTTTCTTTGGTGGTTCCTTCCCTCCAGCTGGTTAAATGCGGGTCACTCTGTCCACCACCTCCTGTATTTTGTTGTGCTGGTGAGGGCAGGTTGTGTTGAAACTGGTTCTTCCGTGTGTATAAGGTTTAAAAAATTCTCTCCTGCTCTTGTTCAGTTGTTTGTATTGGGTACTGTCTCTACTGTTTGGTTGTATTTCCAGATAAGTCCTGGATTGTGGTTTGTGTGGTTACCACTCCCTCCTTCACCTTCTTCTGTTGTTATCTGTTAGTGGTTCCTTTGTTGTTGAGCTTCCTCTTCCAGTGGGTATCCTGGTGTTCACCGCCTCCACCTATTCTTTTTTGTGATCAGTTGGAGGGGGAAGGCAAAATGGTTTAAGACAGCAACAGAGAATTCTATGCTATTTACAGTAGCAGCAAGTAGGGAAGAGATAGGAGATCTTTTGACTATGTATAGTGTTAACCGTGATTTTCCACCCTGCTAGCTGATTTTTAGAAAGGATGGAAAGAAGATAAGACTCTTGATGGGGAAGGAAGGATTGTGAATTGGATCTAGAAAGCAGGGAGGTTGTGGGAGGTCAGATTCTGAGGTAGGGTGAGAGTAAAGGATAGTAAAGAGGTGTAGTGTGGGAGAGAATAGACTTAACCACTGCAGTAATAGAGTTCAGGAAACTTTGAAATGGGCTAAGATCTGGGGTGGGGGGTTGTTGTGAAGTAATTACAATTGCATGGAACAGCAGTTATTTACAATAGTATTATGGCAACAATCATATGACAAAATCTTTGAGCTCTAGGTAACAAGAATAGGGAGTACAGAACCTCGAGTAGTGTGCTAATGGGACACAGGTGAGTTAAAGGACAGTAGATTAACAATACAGTATGGAAAGAGATATCAGGGGAAAGCTGTCAGGTCATACAATATATACAGCCTAGCAAAGCAGACTATACAAAAAGAAGAGGGATACACAAAATAAACTTTAAAACAAAAGCTGTAAACAAGAGTCGAGAAGAACCCAGCAATTTCACTTCTGAGTATTTATTTGAAGAAACCCAAAACACTAAATCAAAAAGCCATATGCATCGATGTGTTCACTGCAGCATTATTTAGAATAGCCAAGATATGATAGCAACCTAAGTGTCCGTCAGTACATAAATGGATACAGAAGAAGTGGTACATTTATACAATGGAATATGATTCAGTTATTTAAAAAATTAAATTATCTTGCCATCTGCAACAACATGGATGGACCTAGAGGGTATCATGCTGAGTGAAATAAGTCAGACAGAGAAAGACCAGATGATTTCACTTATATGTGGATACTAAAAAAATTTAAAAATTGCCCTGGCTGGTGTGGCTCAGTGGACTGAGCACCAGCCTGCAAACCAAAGGGTCACTGATTCGATTCCCAATCAGGGCACATGCCTGGGTTGTAGGCCAGGTCCCCTGGTGCACACGAGAGGCAACTACACTTGATGTCTCTCTCTTTAACTCCATCCCTTTCTTTCTCTAAAAATAAATAAATAAAATATTATAAAATAAATTTTAAAAATAAAAAGAATAATCTGTATTGGGGTGGTGAACATACAATATACAGATGATGTGTTATAGAATTGTGTCCCTGAAAATGTATATAATTTTATTAACCAATATCACCCCAATAAATTAAATTTAAAATTAAAACTATTAAAAGAGCACAAAGTGGTAGTTACAGCATAGTCATGGGGATGTAAAGTACAGCACAGGGAACATAGTCAACAATATTGTGATAACTATGTAGTGTCAAATGGGTACTACATCTATCAAGGTGACCACTCAGAAAGTTATATAAATGTCTAATCACTGGGTTGCACACATGAAATTAATATAATATTGTATATCAACTGTAGCTGAAAAATTAGAAAAGGATTTTATGCATACTGCCACTATTTGGTGCCACTGCCTTGATTCACTCAGAGATGACACACACCACTATTTTACTCATCACTGCTTGTGCCATCAGTAGAAATGCCACTGAAGCAGAAAAGGCACATGTTCTTTTAGTGTTATTATAAAAATAGCTTTGATCTCACATATCCCAAAAAAAGATCTTGGGAATGCCCAGGAGTGCATGGATCACACTTTCAGAACCACTGCTCTAGTCTCCCTGTATGTTACAATTAGATTTTCCTAAATGATTGCTTTCCTCCTGGTTGATTGTTCTCCCTCACCTATACAGCACAGAACTCAAACTTCTGAACTAGGTTTCAAAAAGATGTATCATACTCCAGCATCAATCTATATTCTCAGTATTGCTTCTCAGAATCCCTCTACAGTCACCAATAATACAGTCTCCTACCTTATAAGTGAGTCTGTTCTATTCCTTAGATTTACACTTTTTCCTTATTTTAATATTGCTCATACTATTTGCTTGCATGGGACGCCTCACTCCTACCTCACTGGCCATAAAATCACAACCAGCTGATGTTCACCTTCCTCCACAATGTTCTCCTTGATTGCTCCTACCCAAATTAATTTGTCCATCCAAACATTCAGCATTTATTGTCTAAATTGTCCTTTCAGCCCTTCTTACACTGTCTTTGTTGAAGATATCCTTTGTGGTTCTTTGTCACAAATTAGTCACACTTTTATGTGCTGATGCCTTCTCTCCTTAGTACTCTAAGGGCTGAGAGCATGTGGTACAAATCTTTGTATACAGCCCAATGAGGGATAAATAGACTCCAAAATAGTTTTTGAATGAAAAGTTGTGGTTGCCCCTGATTGTCTGATAAAAGCCTGCCCTTCTCAATCTTTAAAAAACAGTTTGCTACGTAATCATTTATGAATATTTTTTCTGCAATGTTAAATAGAAAGAAAAAGAGCCATAAGTTTTTGCCACAATTATTTACATTACTCTAATACGGCCTTTAGGACTACACTATTTGAGATACATATTTCTTAAGAATTATAAGCTTGACAAAGAATATATACATGTCAATAAACTATCTAATGGTCATTTCTCTTCATGACAATACTGTTGTCCCACTGCGAAGAAAAGAGAAAACTAATTAATTTTGTGCTCTTTTCTAGATACATTTTTACCAACTAGATGTTTAAAGAGAATGCTGCTTCTGGGAACATTTGACAGCTTCCACTCTCTCTCTGAAGGTTTGTCATAGAAGAAACAAACAAAAGGATTCTTCAGCCATTGTAAGTGATGAGAATGTTTTGTTTCTACCTCTCTAAGCAATGATATTGCACTGGGTATTCAGCAAACTCTGGCAAGAGGTCTTGAATTTCATAATACTTTAAGGCATTGTGTTCTCTTCAAGGCTATCACTGCATGCTGGAAGTATATTTTTAAGTCATCAAAAATGTTTTTATAAACCTAGCCTTTTAAATTAGCAATTTGGGGAAAAATAAACATGCTCCAGCCAGATTTTAGTTTCTCGAAAATTAACATTAGGGGGACCCAAGATGATGGAGGAGTAAGTAGAAGCTACACTAACCTCCTCCCAGGACCAATGCAGAATTATAACTATATTACAGAGAAATCATCCAGAATAAACAACTGAACAATAGTGGGAGAGAAACCTTATAACCACAAACAGACAGAACAAGCTGCTTCACCATAGCATGACTGGTAGGGAGTGCAGAGGAATCATGAGAGGGCTGGCTGGGCTCCCATGGGTGGCAGCTGAAGTGCAACAGGAATATTTCAGCAGCTGGCAGGTTCCCCCTGAGAAGTGTGGGGTCTAAACCTCAAACAGAGCTCCCCAGCCTACAGCACCAGAACCCAAAAAGAACCCAGATGACATCCTGCTGTGAAAAGCAGCAAGGTATATCTCTACCAGGGACAGACAGCTGGCAATGCAGAGAGCTTTTTAAAGGGCCATTTACCTTGGGCTCTAGCAAAGGGGGGAGGCAGAGTGGACTAGAGACACTTGAGAAAAGACTGGGGATGGTGGCCTTGGGGAGAGAACTGAGAGAGCAGTAGCAGGATCCTTGATGCTGAGTCATCCCTCACATTGCATGAGCCATCTCTCTCAGGCAGACCACCCCACTTCTAGTAGCATCAGCCTGAAGAGAAGCAATAGCCCCACCCAGAGGAATTACTCTGCCCTACACTGTGGTGCTTAAGCCTCACTGCTGATTACAGATTGACTAGACGCTACACATAAGTTAGCCTTAGACTGTAGATCCCTGGTAGACTCAAACAGGTAGCCTATTGATTGGGACACCATCTGACATCATCAGAGGTGGATCAAGAAAGAAAAAACAGTGGTAAATACTAGATGCTACTGAAATGAATTCCACCATGGTCTTCTTCATGATTTGTGATATTATCTATCCTGCAAACTTTTAAATATTCATTTCTTATTGAAATCAAAGACATTTTTGTGCACCGACAATCAAATATCAAAACAAATTCTGAATAAAATTCCCTTACTATAGCAACAAGAAAAGTAAAGTACCCAGGAATAAACTTAACCAAGGAGTTTAAAGACCTATACTCAGAAAATTATATGATGCTGAGGAAAGAAATTAAGGAAGACAAAAACAAGTGGAAGCATGTACCGTGTTCACGGATAGGAAGAATCGACATAGTTAAAATGTCCATACCAGCAATCTATAGATACAACACCATCCATATCAAAATACCAATGACACATTTCACAGATATAGAACAAATATTTCAAAAATTTATATGGAACCAAAAATGTCCCTGAACAATCTTGAGAAAGAAGAACAAAGTAGGAGGGATCACCATACCTGATATCAAACTGTATTACAAGGCCACTGTAATCAAAACAGTCTAGTACTGGCATAAGAACAGACACATAGATCAATGGAACAGGATAGAGAGCCCAGAAAATAAACCCATATCAATTGATATTTGATAAAGGGGACAGAAGCATAAAATGGAGTAAAAATAGCCTCTTTGATAAATGGTCTTGGGAGATCTGGACAGCTATATGAAAAAAAATTAAACTTGACCACCAACTTACACCATGCACAAAAATAAACTCAAGATGGATAAGAGACTTAAACATAAACCACAACACCATGAAAGTCCTGGAGGTAAACATAGGCAGTAAAATGTCAGATATCCCACACAACAATACTTTTGCCAATACATCCTCTAGGGCAAGGAAAATAAAGGAAAGAATAAACAAATGGGACTACATCAAAATAGAAAGCTTCTACACAGCTAAAGAAAACATCATCAAAATGAAAAGAGAACCAACTGTATGGGAAAACATATTTACCAATGATACCTTGGACAAGTGTTTGATCTCCAATATATATAAAGAACTCACACAACTCAGTGCCAGGAGACAAACAATCCAATTAAAAAATGAGCAAAGGACCTGAACAGACACTTCTCCAGGGAGGACATATAGAGGGCCCAGATGCATATGAAAGGATGCTCAACTTCATTGCCATCAGAGAGATACAAATTAAAACCACTAGGTACCACCTTACACCGGTCAAAATGGCCATCATTAACTAATTAACAAACAATAAGTGCTGAGGGAAATGTGGAGTAAAGGGAACCCTAGTGTACTGTTGGTGGGAGTGCAGACTGGTGCATCCACTATAGAAACCGGTAAAGAATTTCCTCAGAAAACTAAAAATGGAACTGCCTTTTCACCCAGTGATTCCACTGCTGTGATTATATCCTAAGAATCCTAAAACACCAATTCAAAAGAACCTATGCACCCCTATGTTCATAGCAGCATGAATTACAATAGCCAAACGCTTCAAATAGTCTAAATGCCCATCAGGTTGAGTGGATCAAGAAACTGTAGTACATTTACACAATGGGATACTACACAGTAGAAAGAAAGAAGGAACCTCCATTTACCTTTCGCAACAGCATGGATGGAACTGGAAAGTATTATGCTAAGTGAAATAAGTTAGGCTGCAAAAGACAAATACCATATGATCTCACCTATAAGTAGAACCTAATGAACAAAACAAACAAGTGAGCGAAATGGAAACAGAAGCATGGAAACAAGGAACAAATTGATGGTGACCAAAAAGGAGGCCAGCAGGTGATAAGGAAAGAAAGGCAAGGGCCTAGTTAAAAAATAAGTATAAATGACTCATGGATATGGATGACAGGGTGGGGATTGACTGTGGGAGCAGGGGAATGGGCAGGTCAAGGGAGAGCAATGGGGAAAATTGGGACAAATGTAATAGAACAACAATAACATAAATAATATATATAAAATAAAAAATTATAAAATAAAGTCTTAATAAAAGTGAAAAAAGATAGATAGAAAAGAAATTAGTGTTAGAAATTCATCATTAATATAATTTGTAATCTCAGGTCACTTCTGAAGAATCAAATACGTGAGCAGGATCCTGGAAGGGAAATGGAGGAAGTGGTGGGGAAAGGTATTGAGATGAATTTGGAAGTGAAACTTTACATTTGCCTGAATACAATTTAATTTTTTTGATGAAGTATATAACATACCAGATACTCTTCTGCATAGCTACTATGAAAAAGATAGGGGTTGGAGGTGTTAGCAACACTTTATCTGCACTTTTCAGTCCCGTGTGTCAGAAGTATCTTACGTAGAATTAAATTTGGCCTAATTCTTAGTGTCAGAATCAATTATTAATGATATATTTTTCAATTAAATAAAAATACTCCATTTAGGTATACAATTTACCTGTTTTTAATGACAGGACATAAAAAAGAGTAATTATTATATAAAGCTTAAAGAAATTACATTAATCTGCAAATAAACCTTAAAAAGCCCTGCAGATTATTTACTCCAAACCCTGTGATTTCAACGAGGAAAAAACATAAGTTCAAAGAGGTTGCAATTTTTTTAAAGCCATATTCGTGATTGTAAGTAGAGTTAGGACTACACCTCAGGCTCCTGGTTCTTGGTCTAGTACTCTCCCCTTCAGTACACTGCCTCTTTCATATCACATTTGCATAATCAAATATGCCCAGGAGTGACAGTTATTATAAATGCCAATATTGATTAACCACATTCTCAATATTTCCTAAGTGAATACAAATTTCATCAATACAATTACTACAAAGTGAGGGAACTAGCTTTCCTCTTTAGCATAGTGATACCTAGACTAAATTGTAAGAAGTAATTGTGTTAATGAAAATCTAAATTATAAAGTATTTTGTTTGTGACATATCTCAACTCATCCCACAGAGTACTTGGAGCTATTTATAGAAGTGCAATTGTTAAATATAAATAAAAATTTATATGCTTATATAAATAAAAATTTATAATCAGAACCACAAAAAAGTATAAGTTGGAAGAGAAAATTACAGATTTGGGTGGCATAAGGAAAGGGTTGTATGGAAGAATTAAAATATCTATGATGATAAAATTTATAATTGTTGCCCAGTTATCAGATTCATGCAAAGCTGCATGAATGCCAAAATGAAAAAGGAAGCACGGGCAGTTACACATTGCATTATCCACTAAGATAAAATATTCTAGTTCTCCAGGGAAAGTAAATATTCCCCACATCTCAGGCTAAAATTAACTTCTCACGGGGTTCATATATGTCATCTACTCTAATGAACACCTAAGGTTTTCTATACATTTGCAATTTTAGTGGTAATTAGTAATAATAAGATTAAGTTTATAATGTTAGTAAATGCCAAATATATAAAATCTAAAAACAAGTGCTTCACAAAATATGGAGGAGCTATGACCATTATTAAAACCACTTGTTGTTTATTTAAAATGCAGATTCTTATGCACCTCTCTAAATCTAAAGAATCTGAATTTCTCAAAGTGGGGTCAGGAATCTGTATTTGATAAGTTCCATAGGCATTCTAAAGTTTAAGAACCACTGACTTAAACTATCTAGAGTTTTGATGAGTATGGAGATCTATGTGGTCTTCCCAGCATGACCACATGACTATGATTTAATTCTGAATGCAACTTCTGTGTTGTTAAAACTACAGGAAACTGAAATCAACCAATGTTCAGATTTTCCCATGGGAAACTGGTGATCATCACTGTAGTTCAAATAAACCTGTCAAATAGGGTTTTGGAAAGTGTTGAATAGTAGACTGCTATAGGCTATAGAACATAAACTCATAAAAACAGCAACTTTGCTTTACTGCTACATCCTCCATGTCTGGAACTGGGTTGATCCCAGAGAAGGCACTCAGTAAATATTCATTCATTCATTTTTTTTGTCAAGAACCCAGGAAATAAATATCCAATATTGTTGAATGTATATTTTAGCAATCAATTTTTTAAGAATATTTTTACTTTTCTTTTAGGAAATTCTACCACCATCATTTGGAAACACAATAAAATCCCTTAACCTGAACTTTATTTCTGTTTAGAGAAAAATGTAGATTAAAGCTATGGTTTAATGAGCATTGCAGAATGATTAATAATGATTTGTAACAGCCATTTTAAAGTCATCAGCTTAACAAGGAGATTGTTCTTATTTTGTCATTATAATGTTTTCATTAAAGTTGATTCTAAAATAACGTATTGCCTTAGGTAACTATCTCATTATGATCTTGTTTTACTCTAACATTTTATGGCTACCACAAAAATCAAATTACAAGAGATCTTAGAGTCAAATAGTAAAACAAATATATTGCATATAAATTATTGAGGTCTTTTTTTCTCATAGTTTCTCTTTTATGTCATAACAAATCCTAAATTACATGCCTGTGGTTTGTCACTACACTCCTTTTAAAAACCTAATGATGAGTGTTGATACTAATGTTACTATCATTTTGTTGACAAAACATTTCATTTTCCTGTGGAGATAATATTAAAACCTCTCAGTTAAGGCAATGACACAAGCAGTTTCATGACATTAACGGATTGGTATACAGCAGCAATCAAGAACAAAGAACTAAAATCACCACTAGAAAGAAAACATTAACTGTTCACAAAACCTAGTGAGGACCCATGTAATGTAGAAAGCTCTATTATAGTAACTATGGACTTAATTATTATTATGATAAGATTACCAATCAGAAATTAGTCCAGATGTATGAAGATAAACTAAATAATTCTCTAAGAAATTAGGAGTATTTTGAAAATAGCTGTTAGAAGATATACTGCTATAAGAACTGACTAATGAATCTTGGCTATTACACTAAGAGTTCTAGGATTTAGTAGAATAAATGTTAAAAAGCATTGTTCTAGTTCCACTGTATAGCATAACTCTGGCAAATGAAAAAGAATAATCTCTAAACTAGATGTGGAACTGAGGATTTATTATCTTAGAGGAAATAGTCAAGGGTCTTAGACACTTGTATTTTTCATCCAGAGATTTTTATCCCAATGAAATTATTGGACTGTGTCAAGGTATTAAGAATTAAAATAACCTACACTTAACTTATTAAGGATTTTTATAAAGTATTGTTATTACTACTGTTCTATAGAACTCTTTAAATCACTTTTGCATACACTATTCAATTTATCCTTCAAAGATCCCCATAGGGGCTAGACTGGAAATATGCTATTTCTACTACTTACCAAAAAAAGGCTAAAAGGAAGAAATTTTGCAAAAAATTTTGCATAAGTTTAAATTCAGTTTGCTTCAGAATGATAAATACAATTCAACCTAAAGATCTAAATCTTCTAATTTCCAGTTTTTCTGCTTATGTTTCTATAATTGAAGAAATTTGGAAGATTACGGTAAATTATGAATAATTCAAGTCATAACTAATAATTATAAAACAAACAAAAAAAGATTCAATTAGAAGGTTTGTTCACTTACAAAAACAATTCCTAGAGGATTCCTGTAAATAGCATTTTAAGAAGAAAAGAAAAGTACCTAAGTCAACAATGCACCAAGTAGGTTGCCAGGAACTTTCATGTTTTTCTTAAATTTATTTCTTATTAGTCCTAAGAGGTATGTATTATTATACCACTTTATATAAACTAGCTCAGTAAACTTCAAAAATTAAGAAGCCCAGGGCTTTCTCCATTGACTTGCTACTTCTCAAATTTAATCCCCCAAGTACCTGTAATAACAGAAGAAAAAGAAAAACACAGACCCTGAGGCCGAGGGTCTCAACTTCACTTTCCAGCCTTATCTCTTATTAAGATATTAGCAGTGACATCACTAACATTCTTGTCACACCTACACACAGCCTAGGTTACATCCCACAAGGACACACCAGGTCAACACATATTCAGGCCATTTCACAACTCAGAATTTCTGACTTCCTTCTCCCTTCTTCCTAGTGTATTATTTGGTTACCTTAGTACTCCAACATCTCCTACTCCTCCCCTCAAAACCCTATTGAAATGTCACCTCCTGGAGGAATCCTTAAGCATTTTTGACTCAGACACAGTTTGTTCTATGTGTTATAATGTTTTTATAAGAACTTAACTACTTCTATTGTGCTTTATTTACTTCCTATCTACCATGTCACTAGAATTTAAGCTGTCTGGGGGCACAGATCTCTCTGATTCATTCTGCTATCTTTAGTGCCAACCACAGTTCCTGAAACAAGATAGATTTTCCATACATATTTGTTGAATGAAGTGTCACTCATTAGTAGGTAAAGCAGAAAGCGTTGTAACCACCAGCTATTTGAATGTAAATATGCTCCCAAATTATTTTTAGGTAGAGGATGGGGAATAGTTTAAAAAAGTGTATTCTCATTACTCTTTGCGACATTCTTTCTACAATTTTGTTTTCTCAATGTATTTACTCTACTACAGATTTAAGACCTACTAAAAAAATTTACCCAGCCTAAACTACGAAAAATTGCTAATTAGTATCACCCAAATTTATGAAGTTTAGGTGTTTTTTAAAGGAAAAAGAGTTACCAAAAATACATGAGTAGTTGTTTTCTTTTAATAATCAGAATAATCAGGTTTAACTAACCTATTCAATATTTTTTATCCTGTTGCCATGGAAATATATTTGAATAGTTTTTCTCAAACAAAAACCTTAATGTCATGAGAATAAATTTTATGAGGTGCTTAAAAGTAGATGATAAATTTCAAACATTAATGTATATCTTTTACAAAGTTTTAACAGAGCATACCAAATAAAACTTCTGTTGAAAGGAAGGAATTAATAAATATCACTGTCCTCTTTTTTAATGTATTTTATTGATGATGCTATTACAGTTGTCCCATTTCCTCCCTTTATTCCCTTCTGCCCCTCACACCCACCCACCCACATTTCCCCACCTTAGTTCATGTCCATGGGTCATACATATAAGTTCTTAAGCTTATACATTTCCTATACGTTTCTTAACCCCCCTATCTATTTCATAGACCATTTATGCTTCTTATTCCCTATACCTATTCCCCTGTTCTCTCTCCACCCCCTCACCACTGATAACCCTCCTTGTGATCTCAATTTCTGTGATTCTTTTCTTGTTCTAGTTGTTTGCTCATTTTGTTTTTGGTTTTGCTTTTTTATGTTTGGTTATAGATAGTTACAAGCTTGTTGTCATTTTACTGTTCATAGTTTTGATCTTTTTCTTAGATAAGTCCCTTTAACATTTCATATAATAAGGGCTTGTTGATGATTAACTCCAACTTCATCTTATCTGGGACACACTTTATCTGCTCTTCCATTCTAAATAATAGCTTGCTGCATAGAGTAATCTTGGATGTAGGTCCTTGCCTTTCATGACTGAATACTTTTTTCTAGCCCCTTCTTGCCTCTAAGTTTTCTTTTGAGAAATCAGCTGCTAGTTTTATGAGAACTTCTTTGTAGGTAATTGTCTCCTTTTCTCTTGCTACTTCTAAGGGTCTCTCCTTATCTTTTATCTTGGGTAATGTAATTATGATGTGCCTTGGTGTGTGCTTCCTCGGGTCCAACTTCTTTGGGACTCTGAGCTTCCTGGACTTCCTGGAAGTCTATTTCCTTTGCCAGATTGGGAGAGTTCTCCTTCATTATGTTTTCAATAAGTTTTCAATTTCTTGCTCTTTCTCTTGTCTTTTTGGCACCCCTATGATTCAAACATTTAAAGTTGTCCTGGAGGTTCCTAAGCCTGTCCTCATTTTTTTGAATTCTTGTTTCTTCATTCTGTTCTGGTTAAATGTTTCTTTCTTCCTTCTGCTCCAAACCATTGATTTGAGTCCCTGTTTCTCTCCCTTAACTGTTGGTTCCCTATACATTTTCCTTTATCTCACTTTTTATAGCCTTCACTTTTTCCTCCATTTTTCAACCATACTCAACCAATCCTATGAGCATCCTGATTACCAGTGTTTCAAACTGTGCATCTGATAGGTTAGCTATCTCACTGTTGCTTAGCTATATTTTTCTGGAGCTTTAATCTGTTCTTTCATTTGGGCCAATTTTTTTTTTTTTGTCTCAGCACTCCTGTTACATAGTAAGGGGCAGAGCCTTAGGTATTCACCAATGTTGAGCAACCCATGTCACTGCATTGTGGTGCTGTATGTGGGAAAGTGGTCTGAGAGGGGAAAATGCCACCTGCTCAGTTTTTTGTCAGCTTTCAGTCACTTCCTCCACTACCCACAAGCAAATTGGGCCCCTCTGGTGCTGATTCCCAGGTAGATTTTCTTGTGTACATTCTAGGACCCTGTGAGTCTCTCCAATGAACTCTCCTGTGAGGCGAGGAGTTTCTCCTGCTGCCTCAACCCCCATGGGTTTTTTCAGTCAAAGGTTTTGAGGCTTTATATCTCCTCTGCTGGAACTCTGGGTAGCATGGTCTGTCTCACTCCCCAGTTCTTCCTCCCAGTTTATCTGCATGCAAATGTAGGACCACCTGCTCTGCCAGCCGCCACCCTCCCTGGTCCACAAGCCTCACCCTTGTCACAATTCCTCTCAGCTAGCTGCCAATCTCTGCCACTGCTACCAGTGTGGATGAATGTTTCTTCTTTAACTCCTTGATTGTCAGACTTCCATACAGTTCAATTTTCTGTCTGTTCTGGTTGTTTTTTGTTTTTAAATTTGTTGTTGTTCTTCTTTTGGTTGTGTGAGGAGGCAGTGTATCTACCTATTATAGGGAACCATTTGGTGTGGCAGTGGCAAATGTAGCCCAGCCCCTGATTCAGAAAATTGGTGGGGAAAAAGTTGGCACAGAGGAAGCAAGCCCATGGATCAGTTTTCCTGTGGGGAATCAGGTCTGTATTGTGCCTAGGCTGCTATGAGGCTTGCTTTTGCTAAAACTCCCTCACCCTGAATTGAGGCAGAAAATGTTTAATGCATATCTCTAAAGGTAACTTCCTAAAATCTGTGCTAAACCTCCCAAGTATGGAGTGTAACCAGTTCAACCACTTTTCCCCTTGCATTTGCAAATATCCTTTTTCTTGATGGAATTAGCAACATCCTCTCCTTTGTTTTCTGTAAAAGGTAACCATTTAAAGAGAACCTGTGCACAGTAAGTGAGGACCATCCTCGATGTAATGTACCTAGAAAAACAATAAAAACCTGTCCAGGAAGGGGTCGGGGCTCTCCCTCTCACTTAGAGAGCAGCTGTGCCATTTCTTTTCTCCACAGGACTTCTGTAGTCCATGTGAATTTGTTTGTTACAGCCACAACACACGGACCCTTTGGGCCAGAGCCCACGTCAACCTATGTCTCCATCTTGGCCAGAAGTCTATATCGTTGTCCTCTTGTTATTCATCTTTCTGCCTTAGAGAAATATACATTTTTATGGATATTACACACATTTTAAAAACCTACAAAGCAATAACAAGAAAACAAGATTGAAAAGCTTCTCAATTAAAATCAAAAGGAAGTTGTTTTCCTAGACTTCCATAATTTTGTCTAAGATTGTTGTTCCAATATTTCAATAATAACAATGTTAATAATATGCTGAAAGAGGTGCTATCTTTTGGAGATTTGTTTTATTATGGGGTTCCTCTATCCCAAACCAGTAAACGATCCCCCGACCACCCCTAAAACGATCACACTATATGAACCAAGGAGTATTGTAAGGAGCACTACAAGGCAAAGAGTACTGTAATGGGGTGCAGAGCCGAGAATTCCCCCAAAATAGCAAAGCATATTCCCCACAGTCTAAGAGAACCTATAGTCAGGTCCTGGCCACATGGGGCAGACCAATCCCTGGAGCATGGCTGTGAGGACTTCCCAGTCTCAGGGAATTGCCATGCACCCAAGCTCAGGGCACCAATCACCAGGAAGGCCAGAATGGTGTAAGTAAACAGGTTTGGAGAGAAAAGGAACCCCTGGAATCTGTCCCCACATGCATATTGGGGGTCAGACACTGAGCCTAAAGGGTGAACTACCTTTTGGGGTAGGTCATGTGAATGCTCCACCATGAAGGATGAGTCATGTGAGCATACCGCCATCTTAGATCTTGACTGGGTGGTGGGCTGGGCATGCTCTTCAGGTTATGTTCCACATGGCATCGCACTAGTTGGGGTCTATGTGCAACTGGGTTCTGATTGGTATGGCTCTGGTCCTGAAGGCCATGAACTTGTATCCAATGGGGAGAGTTCTGGTTCTATAGAAAGTTATAAAGGCTATAAGAGATTGTGAAAGTCTTAAACCTGGAGGAAAGAAAGCCTCAGCTCTTGGGTGTGTTTTTTCTTTATTTGCTTGTTTTCTGAGCTTATGCGGATGTGGTTTCAACCTTGCTGTTTTGAGTATATCAGGAATCCTCTCTCTCTGCTTTTTAGCCAGTGAGACCTAGGAGAACTCCCCTGTAAACTTGATGGGGAGAATTCCTTTGCTATTTGGAACCTTAAAAGGGTCATTTGGTGCTGGTGGAACCTGCACTGGGGCAAGAAGGCATGTCTCTGCCAAGAGACCTGGGCGACAGGGCACATCTCTACCAGGAGACCAGTGAACACACTGGTAGATGAGAGAGTGCCTCTATCAGCCAAGCTTCAGCCCAGGTAGGACCTAGGAAATCTTACCTGTGTAACTGGTTAGTGGTACTAGCGGGAAATGAGACAAGATTCTAAAGATAGTTCTCATCCCCCTTCTTCTTTTGGAACTCTGACTTTGCTTTGAATTTTGCTCTGAATTTTGCTCTGTGTCTTTTCTGGAAGGAACTTGAGGTTTCCTAGGAAAAGTTAAAATTTTACACTATGTGGAAAAATGAACAAGTGAAAATATAAAGCATGGAAATGCAATTTTAGTAGGCAAAGACTGAAAGTGAATTAGGCTTCTTAATAGGTAAGAAGGTTTGTAAAAGATATATAAAAGGTTGTAGAAGTCTGTGAAAGTATTGGGGAAAAATTGTATAGTTTTAGTAATAGAAGGTATAATGCATAGAGATGCAATTTTGAAGGGCAAGGGTTTTCCTTCACACTTTATATGTTTCTCCTTACTTGATCCCTCCAAAATTTAGCATTCTGAAGGAGTAAGTAACAACATAAGGTTTCTTTGCATAAAACCAATAAGACCAGTTTCCAATGGTGGTTTTGTCAACCAATACTTTAACTGGAATATCATACCTGAAGACAAGCCTGGACCCTGGTTGTTACCAGAAAGCCTCGATGAACCGGGATTGGCTTTCAAAGATAGTAGAAGCCCACTGGAAAAAAGCTTAGTATCTTATTCAGTTGTGTGGTTCATGGCAGTCTTCCAGGGAAGAAACAAGTTTGCTTTCCTGAAAGATATCAAGGAGGAACCTTAAGGCACAATGGAGACATCAAGGACCTGAGAGAATCAGGTTCCATGGGAGAGGCTAGATGGCAGGTGTATGGCTCAGCTTCTGTGCCCTGAAGAGTCACAGGGCACAGAAGGGCCAGAAGGGCTGACTAAAGAGTCAATCTAAATGTTCTTTGTGTAAGTTCTAGCAAAGCAGACTTAAAGATCATATGTGATCAATTGCTGCTCTTGTTGTATTTATGTAAATGAATAGGCTATACTAAAGCTGGATGTAAAGCAGTCCCTTTAATGACAATGAGGGTGATCTTAAGGAGAAAAATTGTGATTCAAGGAAAATCACAATGCTCAGTGGTAGACATTAGACTAGTGCAACTAACTCTTCAAAGTTTGTTTTCATTTGGAAGTTTAAACTGGGTTTGTGATATCATCAAAAATGCTCGATTTACAGGCAAGAAGGTTCTGTCAAATTGACACTGTTAAATGTCATGCTAGCAAAGGCTTTGCAGCTGCAAGTCTTCCCAAGAGACAGTCTTACAGACTCAGAGACTGGTGTGTGGATTGTGTAAGGAGATGCCACATAGTTTTGGACTAAGAGTTAGAGTAAAAAAGAGGAGACACACTGGGAAACCTGCCTGGAGAACACAGCAGCAGAGCTGATGGAGCTGGGAATTGCAGGGACCTGCCTAGTGCTGAACTGTGACTGGGAATGGTGAGCCATGGACTTCTGCTTTTCTGAAAGGTAGTACCCCTGACCGGCATATTCTGAAACTGGCTCCTAGGTTGGCAAAAGGGAGAAGTACTATGTGTTTTGGGGTGTTTTAAAGGGAGTGGGACTTAATGGCAGAAACCTGCCATTATTCTGAATCTGTATAACCTGTAAATAAACAACCCTTTTTCTTTTTCACCAAACTCTTGCATTGGGTGTCACACTTCTTGGCGGTGGGCAATCAAACCTCACAGCTGTTCCAAAACAGCATAGGCAGGGTTCTGTAACAGTGACTCAGAGGACTAGAGTACATTTGGCAGCCTTCATTTAGTTCTCAGAGCCACTTTTATGAGAGTAGATGTCCAATCATGGCAAACCACCAGAACAATGACCAGAACCACCAAGCCACAGGAAAAGGTATAAACTAGTTAGAGAACACTTACTAATTCCTAAGTATGTGTGGCTGAAAGCTGCAACCACCAGCCCTGGCAGAAGGGCTTCTTTGAGGGCAGAGTGAATGGTGAACATTTTCGACATTCACTAGCAAAATACAAAGGAAGAGAAAAAGGTAAAAAGCAACCTCTTGGGGTTGATTATAGTAAAAATATCATCCAGTCTCCAGCTCATGAAAATGTTTTTGGGAACCCACCTGCTGCTTCCTCTTCCTTTTCCTTTCAGAGGATGTAAAGGCAGCCAATCAGAAGCAGGTACAGGTGCCACCCACCTTGCCACTCTTCCCTCATAGGCTGGCTAGAGAAAGTGAAAAAGGAGATAAATGCCACCCCCTCCTACCTTTGCAGACAGGGTTAATACTGATAATTATTTGGTCACTAGTGAGTCTGCCACAGTAATTGCTACCTTTTCCTTCCTTCTCACATTTGCATTTTGATAGTCTTCATCCTAATACTGAAATGGCTCAAAGCTTTATTTTGCCTGACTTTGTATAGATGGTATGTACTTCCTCATAATCAGTCACTAGCTACCATCTGAGTCTTCCTTGAAAAATGTCTGGATAATGTCCTCTTCTCCCAGTAGATGTTCTAAAAATAAGCAGGCTATTTTTTTATAAGCACAAGTGCTTATAATATATGCATGTAAAATGTATACATAGGTACATATATACTTATATGTATGCAACCTAATTATATGTGCATTTACTTGCAAGCTGTTTGGTGATCACTCAGCTTTAAATGTTTTTATAAACAACATATTTTCATTTTGATTGAAGATGAGAGTTTAATTCTATCTGTAAAGGAACTCTTAAATTACAGTATATTTATACAGTAAGGCTCGATAGCTAGGAAAGTCAAAGTGTGAGCTTCACTAACAAATATGGTTTGCCAAGTACTTTCATAATATTTGAGACACTAAATTAGACACTTGCTGCAGCCAGAAAAAAAATAGCAGTCTTTTCCCTTGTTGGGTTTATATTCTAACAGATATCACCATCTGCTACCTATCTCCTTATTTTGAACAGGATATCACAGAGACAAAATAAGTTTAAATGAATTTACAAAATTTCATAGTTAACTTATTCCATCCAGAGAATAAGGAAGTTAAGTTTTTGGTTTTTTATTTTGTTTTTTAATTTGCTTTTATTGGAAGACATTCTTTCTTTTACACTGGGATAAGAGCACATCCTCTAAACGCAGACCATCTGAGTTTAAGTTTCACCTAGCTCTACAATTTGATGGTTGTGGTAGCATCCTACTTCATTCTCAGCTTCCTCATCCACCAAGTGAAAATAATAGTCAAACTACTTTCCCAAGTTGTGGTCAAAGGTTAAATGTGTAGATGTATATACAGATTCAGGTTCACAGTAAATACCATGTCATCACTAATCATTACCCATCAGCTGGGAAGCCACCTAAAAGCTATGTCTTGAAATTCCAATGTCCAAGTCTACATATTCACCATTTCTCTATATCATTTTCAATTACAAACACAAGCCTAATTTAAATGTGAGTACAGAAACATTTCCTGAAAGCCCATTGTGTGTGTCTTTACCTGCTCCAACACTGTTAGTTGTATCCAATAACCAATCCCACTTTTTCCATACCAACATAATCCTTTTTATTTAGGAAATAGCAATATGCAAAAACTTTTCCCAGACTCCTATTCAGATGTAAGATTCTTGTGACATAGTTGGGCCAATGAGATGATAAGTGGAATCTTTTGATTAAGATTTCTGAGAAATCTCCTTAAAAGGAGGTAAATCACTGTCATGTAGTTTTTTGCTCATCTTCTTTTATTCTTCCTGGAAAGCAGATGAAATAGCTGGAGCCCCAGCAGCCACCAAGTGATCATAGTAAAGAGCATAGTCCAAGGCTGGCTAAAAGAAAGGGTGGCAAAAGTCTGGGCCATGATTGCATATTAGACCTGCCATACAGCCTCTTCCAACTGATTTCTTTATATTAAGTAGTAAAAAAAAATCCCTTATCTTATTTGATAAGGGATTTGAACTATTCTATTTAGATTTTCTACATGCAGCAAAACTTATATCCCTAATATATCCATTTGTATAAGTGGGGACAAGTCCCCATTCACAGACAAGGAAGGTTAAGATACATCTTGTGATGACAAAACTTGGAGATGACAGCCTGGATTTGGAACTGAAGAAGTTTGGGTCTTAATTATACACTGTATGTCTCTTTAAAAAGTACCAATGGATTAGATTTGGAAAACAAAAACTTTTTCTCCTATCTGTAACATTTCTTACCTTGACTCACCATTCATTCCTTTGGACAACCAACAACCATCTAATGTATGAAGTACCAAACATGATGTACTGGGCACTAAAGATACCACACTGAACAAGCAGACAATATCCCTGTCCTCATACAGCCTACATCCATGGGTGGATATAGATAAAAACATAGACAACTGCAATATTGTAAGCACAGGTATGTGAGGAATACAAGGTACCATGTTTTCTCTCCCTTCCCCAATTGTTAGTAATTGTCCTGATATGCAGCAAAACTTCAACAATAGTGAACTATTTTACTTGAATGGGTTTTTTAAATGATTTTCTCCCCAAGGGGAGGAGAAGTAGCCTGGGCAACTTTCCCTTGCACCATTTTGATTAGACATGTGATTCCCAAGGCTTTTTCCACATTTACTATAGATTTACCCTTTCTCCTATTTATAATTGTTCTTACCCTTGACATTCAAAGGTGAGGAATGTTTTCCTGTTCTCCCACATATGGTATTGAAAGGGCTGTTACTCTCTTAGGTCAGTCCTGCTTGTGTCTGTGCACAAGCTGGGTTGCTGCCAGTGCCTAACACCATCCCTTCAGTCTGTTTTTTTAGCGCTCTCACCACTGTACTTGACTTCTGGGTGGAGTGGCAATTGCAATGACAATGAGGACTTTTCTTTTAAATTTTCAGTATCAAACCTGAGTAAAATAATCCCCTTATCTGGATCAGAAAGCCTGAGCTTCTCTTCTGACCCCACCTCAGGCTTCCTCTGTGATCCACATACCTAATATGTAAAGCCTTCCTTTGGTTAATCCCCTCATTGGGAAATCAAGTAGAAATGACTGGACTCTTTTGTTCTCACCCTCAATACCCTTCTCTCTCAATAGAGCAATATAGCTCAAAAGATTCTAAGAAGGAAAGGCAGAATGAGATTGCTAAAAATTCTGCGGTATAGTGATCTTATTTTATTTGGTTAATTATCCACTCACCTTTCACCCACTGAATGTGAAACATGGAAAAGTGACACATCCTGAGAATATTATGCTCTACTTTGATGGTTTCTACCAATGATAAGAGTCACCGAGGAACCACTTGACAAACCTAAAAGGAAGAACAGTATCCCAGCAATAGAGACTGCACAAATAACAACAGCAATAAAAAATTAAAGATATATCACTGTTTTACTTGTCCCTCATAGCTTAAAGGCATGGCACAGGCTACATTTGTTGCATGAATAATGGCTCCTTTTATCTTCCAGCTTTGTGCATCTCTGGACTTCTGTGCATGTCCCACTTCTTAACACATTATCTCTGGTCATTCCATTTCTCCTTATAATTATGTGACTCAAAGGGCAATAATCTGGTGAGACAAGGACTGTTGAGTTCTCATCCTGACTAAGCCAATAGTTTCTCTTATGACCTTATAGAGTTATCCAAGCTCCACATTAGCATCTTTAGAATGGAAGTGACAGTAATCTACCTCATAGGCTTCTGTGAAAACAAGATTTTTAAAATCATGATTATCAGATGTGTGCTACATTTCCAATTATAGAATGAGTCAGTTACTGATTAATTATTACTGGAGCAGTCATCTCATCCCATGAAGTACAGCCACAGGGCAGAAGAGTGCCAAGATGATATATGCACTGAAATATTGCACTCTCAACTTTGGATACCAAAAGCTGTGGTCAGACCTTCCCATTGTCATAGAAGGAACATGGGCTCTTTGCATCAAAAGCTTTTGTGTAGGGAAGCTTTTTAGGTGGGAGTCAAGGGTGAGAACATTGATTTATCTTTGCCGTGTTGAAGGAGAATCAGCAATGAGCATGAAACAAAGGCTGTTATCTCCCAGTCTTCTCACCTGTGCTCCATGTCTGACTGTAGCAAGTTTTAGCACATGAACAGAAAATTCAGATGCAGATGGTAATGGCAAAATTGTGCTTGTCACAAGACCTTGGTTTGCTAACCCTTTTCATTTTTTCCTCCTTCCTTGTTCATTTGTGTGTTTCTGGGTAAATTTTTGTACACTCTAGTTCTTGTCCTGCTCCAAGATGCTGGACTCTTTCCTTACTCCCAAAATTTCAGGATAAATTTCTATTTACAAAAGCTTTATATATGGTGAATATTTATAGTTATTAGAGGCAAAATGTGGTAGCAGCAATTAAACTTAACCCACTGGAATCATCTCGAAATTTTTCTATGGTTTCTGCCTTGATATTTCCCACTTCTTCTGGGCCTGAAAATTTTCTGGTCGCTCCATTGCCTTCTCTCTTGATCTATAATCCCTTCAGATTCTCAAGTGAAAGCTTGGAGTAGGATGAAAAAATTAGAAGCATAGAAAACAATTGCCAAGCTCATATGTTCTTGCTCTTGATGCTTGCCCACCTGGCCCTTTTATGCTTTTCTCCACAAAGCCACTAGGGGAAGATATATTAGAGTCTATTCACAGGATTACTGGGAGGCTTAAATCACATATAATAGGTAAAGCACTTAGAAAAAGGTCTGACATTTACTAAGGACTCAGTAAATATTAGCTATTCATAGTAGTTGAAATCCTGAAAGTTTCCTATAAATGATAGTCATTGCTATTATTGGGACAATAGTCATCTCTATTCCTTTTTTGGGGGGGAGGGGGGCCTCAATTCTTTTTTATTTAATTTCTTGGGGTAACATTGATTACTAAGATTATATAGTTTTCAAGTGTACATTTCTATGATACATGATCTGTATATTTTGTTGTGTGGCCACCACCCAAAGTCAAATCATCTTCCATCACCATATATTTGACCCCCTTCACCCTTTACTGGTCACCCACCCCCCTTCACTCTGGTAACCACCTTACCGTTTGTGTCTGAGGGGGAGCCTGTCCCACAGTTTCCCCCAGTATCATGGATAAAATAAGACTGCCAAGACATGATCTTCTTGGGGAGAAAATGTTGGCTTATCTCTCAGAGGAGAAGAGCCTTGAGCACCTCTTTCCCTGGGCTTTTACTGGGTTTGTTTGCATAGGAATACAGGTTATATATGTAAAGCTCATCATTTTCAGGCAGTAATGATCAAGGAAGAGAAAACATTCAAAGAACTAGAAGGGCTTATTCTGAGTCAGGGTCTGATAAATAGAGTGCCACCAAAGGGCCATAAAACTTTGGGAAACAAACTCATTTTATGTTGAAGTTTAAATAGCTAACATTGATTAAGCTAAGTGTATTCTTAGCAAAGCAGTACTCACAGGAATTCATGCATTCTTCTTCAGGCCTGATTGCCCCCAGGACCTGCTTGTAATAGTATAGGGCTGCACCCTCCCTTGTCTGGCATTCTTTCAAATTGAATCAGGCCAGAGAAACAAAGTAGCCAAGATAGTAGAAGACTTCCTGTAGTGGAATGAGGATTCAGGCTATAACAAAGCTGAGGGGTGAAGGTTATCACCCCTTTTCTATAGTCCCCTAAGTCCTTTCCTGATGGTCCCTTCACAACTGTGCCTTTCTTAAGTTGATCCTCCCTTGAAGAATCTTACCCATCATTGGCTAACCAGTCATCCACCTGAGCCAAGTAGGGGGATATGAGACAGGGGATAAGTTTTTATCTCCTTAGCAGCTTATGTCCCTAAGGCCTTTTTACTCAGCCTTAGCCATGGCAGGGTACGGATTCTGAAACCAGGCAGGGTGGTTTTGAACATGTGTCTATGAGTTTTTGTTTGTTTGGGGGGTTTTGTTTATTTATTTGTTGCTTTCAGTTTTATATTCCACATATGAGTGAAATCACAAGGTTCTTAACCTTTTCTGTCTGACTTACTTTACTTATTTTACTAGCATGATATTCTCATTGTCCATCCATGTTGTCAAAAATGGCTTTGAAAAATTAAGAATAGAGTTACCAACTTCTCTTCTGAGTATCTACCTGAAAAACTTAAAAACATTTATTTGCAAAAGTACATGCACCCCTACATTCATTGCAGCATTATTCACAGTGGCCAAGACATAGAAACAAAGTGTCCTCAATAGATGATTGGATGAAGAAGATATGGTACAAAAATACAATGAAATAATACTTCATCTCTATTTATAACCTCTCTCTATCGCAGGGCCCAAGTCTTGCATCACTAATATTTTTATTGCATTGTCAGAAAGCTTCTTCAGAATTGTATACAATATATCTCATTTCAGCTAAATGAACTTATAAAAGTATAAAATACATATATACACATTATTTTAGAGTGAAATAATTTCTTGATATATTTTGCAAATCTTTTATTTGGGAGAGCTTATTAAGGGAAAAGCTCTCATATCTGAGCTATATATGCAGGCTGAGGAAGATAGGGAGCATGAGGATCAGGATGTTGTTGGAGGCAGGTCTTCTTGAGAGATGATGTTTTAGCAAAAAAGTTAAAGAAACCAGCTGGAAGAAAACTAATCTAGAGAAAGAGAAGAGTTGAAAAAAACTCCTTACATGGAAAGATTCCTAGTGTGTAAGAAGAACATCAAGAAGGCCCACAGGAGCTTTGCTTGTGGCTTTCAGTGTAGAGTGAAAGGTGAAAGCAGTAGAAAAGGGGTCAGAGGGATAATAGAGCATCAAGAGTGTCTAAGGCCTCTGAGACTATTTTTTTTAAAGATTTTATTTATTTTTTAGATAGGGAAGGGGGGAGGGGGAGAGAGAGAGAAAGAGAGAGAGAGAGAGAAACATCAATGTGCGGTTGCTGGGGGCCATGGCCTGCAACCCAGGCATGTGCCCTGACTGGGAATCGAACCTGCGACACTTTGGTTCACAGCCTGCACTCAATTCACTGAGCTATGCCAGCCAGGGCTGCCTCTGAGACTATTATAAGGAGATTGGATTCTGGATATATTTAAAAACATAGCCAAAATATTTCCTAACAGATTGTATATGAGCTACTAGAGGCAAAATGAAGTCAAAGATAATTTCAAGAATTTTCACCTGAGCAAGTAAGCCTGAAGACAGAGTTGTCATCAACAGAAATAGGAAGGGCAGTGAGTAGAGGACAGGATATAAGTAGTTTAGTCTTTAACATGCTGATATTTATGTCTAGTAGGAAACTGTATATATGAATCTAGAGTTCAGGAGGAAAGTCTGGACTTAGAAACCATAGGCCTGATATTAGATGACAGAATTAATATAGATAGAAAAAAGGAGAAAATCAAGGAATGCAAAGTGCTCAGTCCTAGAGCACCCTAACATGGCAAGTTTAGAGCAGAAAAGAGTAGGGGACAGACAGAGGAGTTAATAGTGAAGTCTGAGGAAAACCAAAAGAGGGTGGTGTAATGGAAACCAAGTAAATAAATTGAATCAAGGAAATGATATAATAAGCACATGTCATATGTGCTGATAGATAAAACAAGATGAGTACTAAGAACTGGCCACCAGATTTAATCATTAGTAAGATGGAAATCACTAGTTACCCTGACAAGAAATTCTTTGGAGTTTCTGAAGAAGACATCCTGATTGGAATGAGTTGAAGAAGAACTGAGAGAGGAGAAACTGAAGATAGTCAATGTAGACAGCTCTTCTCAGAAGTTTTATAGCAATGAGGAGGCAAAAAAAGGGGGTAGCTATTAAAAGAATGAGGAAAAGAGAAGATATTATTTTAGGTGGAAGATGGTCTTGGAGATGGGATGCTCTGGTAGAGAGAAAAGAAAATACGTAGAAGATAAAATTGCTAACTAAATGTCGGTGTAGCAAGAGGGAGAGGGACCAAGTGCACAAGAGGATAGAATGACTTTAGATAGAGCATGGCTAAGCTAAAGGGCAGGAAGGCAAAGTATAAAGATTTATGATGCAGACACCAGCCCTCAGTGTCCTCATCATTAGGGATGAAATGAAACATTCACACAGACTACTGAGTCCGGTGGAGGAAAAAAGACAGCGTGGCTGTTCTCTCAAGGGGAGCAAAAGCCTCCGCCTCTGCCATGACAGGCCTTTATTGGGTTTCCCTGCCCATTACATGATGGTCCTCATTTACTATACACAGGCTCGCTTAAGTTGGTTACCTTTTACAGAAAAAGGAACCAATGCTGCTAATCACATCACGGAAGAGGGATATTTGCAAATGAAAAGGCAAAAGTAGTTGAACCAGTTACACTCATCCTTGGAAGGTTTAGCATGGTTTTTAGGAAGTTACTTTGCAGTAAATGTTTGCCACTGGGAGCTGGGCCCACACCACACAGGATGATCTACTACAATTTAGATACTGGCAAATATAATGGTGGACATTCCATGGAAGCTCTCTTTTTATTGCTTTGATTGCCTTGGTGAGGAAGTTGTTAGTGACAACAGGGAAGAAAAGGTTATAGGCTTGAGGGTGGAAGAGAAATGTGAAGAAGTTGTATAGGAGAATGGATGAGCTGCTACAATTGTCTGGCAGCATGAAAGGCCCACTAGATTTTCTCCAGCAATGCTCAGCTGCATGGTTGTAGGTTCAGAGAAAGAAGGATTTACCCCAACTGTAGTTTCATGAAGTAGTACAATGAAGAGAGAGCAGGGGCAAGGGAGTCAAGAGTAAATGTGAGGGAGGTTATTATGATCACCCATAAATTACATTGGGTAAGAAGGGTAATGTAGATGTCCCAAGGAACAGTTTAAAGATGGAGGAACAATGAACTGTAGGTCCCAGTTGAAGTCAAAGGATGGCTAACGTGAACTGAGAGGAGGAGGTACAGATTAGAGAGTGAGATTATGAAGGGTTTGCATTTATTTCTAATCACAAGGCCTAGAACATAACCATGACAGTGAAAGGCTGTGCTAAGCTGGAGACAAGTTGTAGAGCATGCAATGAGGTGTAAATTTGAATGTGAGAGGCGATAAGTTGAAAACACCCATATGGTAATCATGATTTTTATAAGCCATTATAGACAATTTTATGCTTTTAACCATGTGTATGTTTTATTTTGATTAATATTTTAAATTGAATATTATTTTCTAAAATCCTTTATCCATACGGCAATTTCCTGATTTTCAGGCCTGCCTATTAAGTATTTTCTCTTAGATATCCCATATGTACCTTAAATTCATAACTGAGTCATTCTCTTCCACTACTGCCCTAGAGGAATCCCATTCCTGCTTCTGCTCCTATCTTTTTGTTGTTGTTGTTCAGCTATAGTTGTCCCCACTTTCTCCCCATTTCTCTCCTCTGACCCATCCAACCCCTATTTCACAAAGACAATCCCTATCCCATTGTCCTTGTCTGTGGGTCCTTTGTACGTGTTCCTTGATTTGATCCTTCCCCAAAACGAATTTCCTCAAAAATCTAAAAATGGAACTGCCTTTTGATCCAACAATTTCACTGCTGGGATTATACCCTAAGAATCCTGAAACACCAGTTTAAAGGAATCTATGCAGTCCTATGTTCATAGCAGCATTATTTGCAATAGCCAAATGTTGGAAATAAGTGCCCATCAGTAAATGAGTAGATCAAAAAACTGTGGTGCATTTATACAATGGAATATGCAGCAGAAAGAAAGAAAGAACTCATACCCTTCGCAACAGCATGGAGGGAACTGGAGAATATTATGCTAAGTGAAATGAGCCAGGCAGTGAAAGACAAATACTGTATGTCTTGTCTCACCTGCAAGTTGAAACTAATCAACAAAATTAAAAAACAAGCAAAAAAGAACCAGAGACATGGAAATAAAGAACAAACTGACAGTGCAGCCCTAAATCAGAAGGATAAGAGATCATTTAGACACCCCCTACACAATCAGACACATTGATACAAACATTGCCACACACATTCACACTGCCACACACACTAATACACACACATACCTACATCTAGTTTGTCACTAAGTAAAATTATTCAGTGTTCTAATCTCTTTAAATTATTTCCTCCTTTGCTTTCCTTCAGCTTTACTTTAGACCCACATTGTCCTAACAGCCTCTTAATGGTCTTGTCACCACCCTCCAACATACCAGCCTGTACTTCATACTGCTGTCAGGGACACTTTTCAAAATTCAAAACATATGCTACAAAACTACAACATTCTACAAAATTCATCAACCAACCACCCTCAACTGCTTTCAGAATAGAATCCAAGTCTTTCTCATGGTACACAGAGGCCTCTAAGGTTCTGGCTGTTTTTCTGGCCTTACTCTCATAAATCACCCAGGTGTATCTTATGCTACAGTCACACCAAACTTTAGGCATTTTTCCAACAGAAAAAAATAAGCTTTTATAATGGGAAGCAGTTTGTAAATAATGCAATCAATTAATTATGAAACCTACTTTGCAGTTTGTAAACCATTGATTATAAGTCAATCTCTTTTGGGAATTAACAGCTCACACGTTGAGAGTCAGGGGGCTCATATGGACGAAGTAGGGAAACACGTGCCTGCTTTGAGTGCACAGCCAGATGCTCTACCAACATCTTTCATTTGACTCTTGTTCTCAGGCTCTTTTTTTTTAAATCTCTGGCAGCTGTGATAAATGAGGTAAGCATAATCTTGAAGTCAGGGCTCAGCAAGAGAAGGAACTTAGGCTGTGTGGACCAAAGAGGAAATAAGAAAATGTTTAGTCTTGATGTTGCCTGTTTTAATTTTGATTTTGTATTGTTGTTTATTATAAACATATCCTTAAAACAATAGAGATAGCTTCATTATTAAAATTTCTGCAGGAGGGAAAAACTTCTATTACAATCTTGAGGATCTCTAACTATCTTTTTCTACCTATATTTTTTCACTGAAGCAGTTACAATGTGACTTTTAATAATGGGAGATTTCTTAGGCATGCAGCCAGACTCTACTTTCTCTGTCTGGCTTATTTCTGCTGGTCCCCCTTGACTTAACAAAAATATCACCTTTGGAATGCCTTTTCTGATTCTTTCAGCCTAAAGCCAGTGTTCCTTTTTCCTACTGCCAAATCTAGAAACATTTCTCTCGCTGAACTTCACACTTTATGTTACAATTATTTACTTAACACCCTCTCTTTCCTGCCTGTTTAAAGTGGGAACTCCAGAGCAGAAGCCTTCCTCCATCTGTATTATCACCATGGCTTTAAGTGGTGCTTCGTATATAGTACATTCACAGTACATGTTTGCTAAAATGAAATGATAGATTGTAAAATGGCTATTGGTTGATTGTACAACTGTTATTCTTATTTATTTTGAAAATTTTAAATGGCTCAGGATCCCATTCCTGAAAATTTTCTTGAAGGTTCCAAATGTCTACACTACAATAATTTGCTCCCAGTATTTATTACGATAATTCACATGGAAATAAGAATAGTGCATTGTGGAAAGCCATTCTATTCACTTCACATTCAGGGAGCTGGACCACACTTAAACCATTATCTTGGTTTACTTGGTAAAAAGAATGATCTGGCATTGTCCTCTAAGATCTGATTCTCTTGCCAAATTGTAAAGACATTTAGAAATCAATAACTCATAAAACATGCTAATAGCTTCAAATGAGCTTTTTCAGAATTGTACCATTAATGAAATTCCCTGGATAATATGTACTCTATCCACCTTCTCCCATATACATCAAACTAAATTACCAACTGTGTGCATTTATTTATTCATTTATTTACTTAAGATTTATACTCTACCTTCCTAAAAGTAATTTTATAGGAGGGACCAGCTAGGATTATCTATGGTATCTATATTTAACTGACCTTATAACTCATGGGTATGTGGCAGTAGCTAATAGTAGCTTGATTCTAATCAGTAACTTAGTTTTATATCTGCCTTCTCTGGCTTTTGTATCAGCAATTTTTCAAGAATACTTTATAGATCGAGAATATTGTGATATCACATAGCTTGTGCGCAGAAAGTGACTGTGTGAGTCAGTGTGTATAGAAAACAAAGAGAATTTATTTAATGCTTTCTTACAAAATTCTTGGTAAGTTTTTTTTTAAGATCAATAACTACAGTTGAGAATTCGGGAGAAAAATTATAGAGTAATTTTAATTTTAAAAAATTAATGGCTATGACAAACTGCACACTTGAAATGGTTGCATTATCTTGTACATAAATTATTCCTCATTAATTTGAAAAAATCAGTATTTACAGTGACAGAAAGTAGATTAGTGGATTCATAGGACTGAGGAGGTAGGGATAATACAAAGGAAGATGAAAGCACTTTGGGGGTTATTGAAATGTTCTATAGCTTGATTGTGTCTAGTGATTTTTTGGGTGAATATATTTGTCAAGTGTATCAAACATAATAAGGGTTTATTTACTTTTATGTAAATTATACCTCAATAAAGTTGAACAAAAAAATAATGGCTAAGCAAAGAAAACTTATTATTTTATTCAAGTGTCATTAAATTACTATTTTAAAGATTTATAATAAGTTAATGCTGAGTACTATATTTTTATGGTGGTGACTTTTCTTAGCCAGATATCTCACAGACAAAAATAATGCACATAGATCTCATTAAATGACTAACATCATAAAATTTCTTTCTCTGTGAAAAAAATTATTAATGTCCCATAATGCAAGGTCACTGAGTTGGTCATGTATATTAAAATGAGTATAACATTCCATACATACAACAACTTACCATTCAGTTCTGAGGCCTGTTTAAAAGAAATGCAAATAGCTGATAAATTTGTGAATTCACAAATATAGTTCATACTGTGTTATATTTAGATGGAGAATTGTCACTTCAAAATGGAGAAACAATAACTGTAACACTTATCAATTAGATGATATCTGAATAAGAGCAAAGTGCTGTAAGTATGGATAGCACATTACAGTGGAGACCTCTTGGGTGAGGCCTCCCATCATTTTTTCAGTATCTTCTACATTTCATGAGTTTCTCCATCGTGAGTTTTGCCTTCCCATTATACAATCCAAAAAAATCAAATCCTTTTTTCCACCATCCTATGCATCTAGGATCTTCAAGCAAAAGACCTTGGTACTAACAATCAGATGCACCCACATTAGGTTTCAATTTATAGTGAGAGGAAACAGAAAATGTGTTAGGCATCCATTTTCCTGGTGAAAGTGACAGCTGAGTAGCTTGCTGTAAGGGGTAGCAGTAGAAACTAATTTGAAGTTGAGTACCTGGCATCTAGTAATCTTAGAGATGTTGCATTCCTTGTGTCTCACGTCTTGGTCGTGGCAGCAATGATGGTGGCAGTTTCCATGTGAGGCAAGTTCTGGAGTCAGAAGCAGCCATGGTTTGTTCACCCAGCCAGTGTGTGACTGGTTCTGAACATGGTTCCTGTTAATTTAGCCTGGTGCCTACTTCTTCAGACCTGTCAAGGATTCTGTGAGCTATTTGATTTTCTCTACTAAATTCTTTGTTAGTTTAAGCAGGGTGGATCGAATTACGTTTGCCCCTTTGATCAGCATGCACATTTTATATAGGCTTTGAGCAGCAAGGAGTAATCTCAGTGTTAGACATTTTCTAGGAAGTTAAGACCATGTGGAAATCACTCAATTCTAGCTTATTTCTGAGAAATTCTATTTTACTCTAGTGCCACAACAAGGAAACCATCTCACAAGCTCTTCCAGAGAGTTAACTGCTGTACTCCTAACTGAACAGTCTTAGTGTTTACTTAACTACTTAGGTTCTTTTTATCAGTAGTTTACCCCAGTACTCTGGGGCACACACTAAACCCCAGTGCTATGTGTGATAATTATAAATGTTATCTTTCAGGACTTGTCTACTTCTACTGTCTCTTTCTCTGTGAGTGATCCCATCAAGTCCCAAGGTTTTCAAAACTATCTACACATTGATTACATCCAAATTTCTATCCAGTTTTATCTCTCCTCTGAAATCCAGACACATATGCAACTCCTGACTTGCTACATCCATTTGTCTAGTAGGTAGCTAAAATTTAACCTGCACATTTCTTAGATATGCCACAAAAAGCAAAAATGACAAAAGAAAAAAGTAGATAAATTAGAATACATCAAAATTTAAAACACTGTGCAGCAAGTAATACCATCATGGAAGTGAAAATACAACATAAAGAACAGGAGAAATTATTTGCAAGTTAAATCTAAAATATGTAAAGAAGTCATACAACTCAACAATAAAAATTAAAAGAGACTATTTTAAAATGGGCTAAGGATTTGAATAGACATTTATTCAAAGAAGATACACAAATGAAAGAATCTAGCCATAAAAGGCCACACTTTATATAATCCCTTAACAGGAAATGCCAAAATGGAGAAATCTATACAGACAGGAAGTAGGTTAGTGGTTGCCTAGAGGCAAGGTAATAGGTACAGAAGTGATAATGTTACAGAACACAACAAGGGGGGCCTGGGATGATATACTATTATTGAAAGAAGGCTCCGGGTCCGTTATGTCCGCCGCCAGAGGAAAGATGTCTCTCAATGCCAGAGATTTGTGAAAAGGAAAGGAAATGTTTATTTAATGCTATACAAACTTAAAGTAGTGACCTAATGTCTTCACCAAAATCCCAAAGTCCCTAAAAACACCCACAAACACACAGTCCTTCCTTCCTTCCCCCTTTGCCCAGTCCAGAGTACCATATCTCAGGAAAGGAAATAGAAGTCCATGGCTCAGGCAGTCCTCTGGTTCTTCCCAGTTAGAACTCCATCTCAACTGGGAGACCTCCCTGGGTTCCTGGCACCCTCAGCTGAGTCGCCGGGATCTCTGCTAAAACCAGGTGGTGGTTCCCCCTTCTAAAGCTGTGGGGGTCCCCACTCTGCCAGGCCGCGTGGTTCTCTTCTCCAGGGCTGCAGTGTGGTTCCCTCTCTCTGGGATGCGGGAGTCTCCACTCTGCTAAAGACGCGTGGTTCTCTCCTCAGGGCTGCGCATGGTTCTCCCTCTCTCAGGGCTGCAGGAGTCTACACTCCATCAAGTCTGTGTGCTTCTCCCCTCAGGGCTGCGCATGGTTCTCTCCTCTCAGGGCTGTGCATGGCTCTCCTTCTTAAAGCAGCATGGTTCTCCCTCCTAAAGCAGCATGGTTCTCCCTCCTAAAGCAGCATGGTTCTCCCCTCAGGGCTGCACATGGTTCTCCTCCCTAAAGCAGCATAGTTCTCTTCTTCAATGGCCGCCAAATCTAGGTTTTAAATCCCCGAGGCCAATCTTCCTCTGCAGCCTCATTTCCAACTGCTCCCACACTCGGCTTCACATTCCAGAACTCGTATCCTTCCAGCTTTACTGGGCTGCCATCATGAGTCTGGGCAGGTGTGGCCCCATGTCCTGGAGCCAATCCTCTCTGAGCTCCCACGCAGGCACTGTAACTCAGGGGACCTGCCCCCCCAGTTACATCTGGGTGGGGAAGTTACTTCCATTCCCCTGGCTTAGAGCTGATCACAGCTACTTAACATATCTATGCAACCAGTCAAAGTCTATAGATATGTTAAATGACCATGCCAGAGCTTAGCTGCAAGGCTGTTGCTATGCTAAACAGCTCTCAATGGCCCTGCTCCATTTGTCCCTTCCCCCAACCCACACCCTGGGGTGGGGGATGGAGACATCTTAAAATCTCCCGGACACCTTAAGTTCTGGACCGCATTTCAAATGCCCATTTGGGGTCCCCCCTCTTGGCTGCACCCTGTAACAATAAAATGTTCTAAACTTAGATTGTGATGATGACTGCACAGCTCTGTGGGTATACTAAAAACTCATTGAATTGTGCACTCTAAATGTTATATGAATTTTATGGTATGTGAATTATATATCAATACAGATAAAAAAAACAACAAACCTTAACAATGCTAAAACTGAATGCTTAACTTCTTGTTCCCTCAAACCCAAACCTGTTTCTCTTATAATTTCTCCTTAGTTGTCCAGGACAATAGCATAAAAGTCATTCTTGACTCTTCTTTATACATCCCCTACATTTAATCCATCTATAGATCCAGTTGTTGTTACCTCAAACTGTATCCCAGTTATAACAACCTCACTCCTTCCAAGCTCTAGTCTAAGTCACCATCATTTGTATTTCCACATAAATGCCTTCTAACTGGCATTTCAGCTTCTATATTTATCTTTATGAAAGTTTCCTCATGATAGCTAGCTGACATTTTGAAAACTGTAGATCAGACCATATCATCCCTGCTTAAAATTTCTGTTGCATTTAAATAAAATTCAATCTCTTTTCTGTAGCCCACCAGTCCCTAGTGCTGCCTTCCTCAGAATTCACTATGTGCCCTCTGAATGATGCCTTCAATAGGCCAAATTTGTTTTGATCTCATCACCTTTGCACTTAGTACTCCTTTTGACTCTCATGGCTGGTCCATGTCATCACTCAAGTCTCAGCTCAAAAGTCTTCACCTGGGCTTCCTAAAATATCACTGTCTCTCAATGACTATCCTGTTATCTTGTTTTACTTTCTTTAAAGATTTTTTATTTTTATTTATTTTTAGAAAGAGGGAAGGGGGGAAAGAAAGAGAGGGAAAGAAACATTGATTGGCTGCCTCTCACACACCCCCAATCCAGGACCTGACCCACAACCCAGGCATGTGCCCTGACCAAGAATCAAACCAGTGACTCTTGGGTTCATAGGCTGGGGCTCAATCCACTGTGTCACACCAGCCAGGGCCTACTTTACTTTCTTTTTTTAAAATATATTTTATTGATTACGCTATTACAGTTGTCTCATTATCCCCCCCTTCATTCCCCTCCACCCTGCACACCCTCTCCCACCCATATTCCCCCCTTTAGTTCATGTTCATGTGTCATAAGCTCTTTAGCTTCTACATTTCCCATACTATTCTTGCCCTTCCCCTGTCTATTTTCTACCTACCATCTATGCTACTTATTCTCCATACCTTTTCCTCCTCTCTCCTCCTCCCACTCCCCCGCTGATAACCCTCCATGTGATCTCCATTTCTGTGGTTCAGTTCCTGTTCTACTTGTTTGCTTAGTTTGTTTTTGTTTTTGTTTTAGGTGTGGTTGTTAATAATTGTGTTTGCTGTCATTTTACTATACATGTTTTTTACCTTCTTTTTTTTAGATAAGTCCCTTTAACATTTCATATGATAAGGTCTATGGTGATGATGAACTCCTTTAACTTGACCTTATCTGAGAAGCACTTTATCTGCCCTTCCATTCTAAATGAAAGCTTTCCTGGATAGAGCAATCTGGGATGTAGGTCCTTGCCTTTCATGACTTTCAATATTTCTTTCTAGCCCCTTCTTGCCTTCAAGGTCTCTTTTGAGAAATCAGCTGACAGTCTGATGGGAACTCCTTTGTAGGTTATTGTCTCCTTAACTCTTGCTGCTTCTAGGATTCTCTCCTTCATTTTTACCCTGGTTAATGTAATTATAATGTGCCTTGGTGTGTTCCTCCTTGGGTCCAACTTCTTTGAGACTCTGAGTTTTCTGGACTTCCTGGAAGAAAGGGAGGTCCTTTGCCAGATTGGGGAAGTTCTCCTTTATTATTTGTTCAAATAACTTTTCCACTTGTTGCTCTTCCTCTTCTCCTTCTGGTACCCCTATAATTTGGATGTTGGAATGTTTCAAGATTTGGAGGTTCCTAAGCCTCTCCTCATCTTTTTCAATTCAAATTTCTTCATTCTGTTTTGATTGTATGTTTTTTTCGTCCTTCTGGTCCACTCCATTGATGTGAGACCCAGCTTTTATTCCATCACTACTGGTTCCCTGTGGATTTTTCTTCATTTCACTTATTTTAGCCTTCATTTGTTCATCTAATTTGCGACCAAAATCAACCAATTCTGTGAGCATCCTGATCACCAGTGCTTTGAACTGTGCATCTGATAGGTTCCCTATCTCTTCGTCACTTAAAAGTACTAATTGTGAGGCTTTCATTTCTGTTTGAGCCACCTTTTTCTTTTTTCTTTGTTTCCTTTGGTCTGGTTTGTATGAGGGGTGGAGCCTTAGGTGTTCACCAGGGTGGGGCACCCCAGTGGCTGGGTTGTGACATTGTATGTGGGGGCAGGGTCCGAGAGGGAACAATGGCGCTTTCTCCACTCTCCGTCAGACCTCAGTCCCTTCTGCTGCTTCCCCCAAGCAAACTGGGCCCCTCTGGTGCCAGTTCCCATGTGGGTGGGCTTGTGCACCCTGTGAGACTTTCCAAGGACCTCTCCTGTGAGGCTGGGAGTCTCTTCTAGCACCTCAACCACCACAGGTGTTTTCAATCAGTGTCCCAAGGCTCTATTTCCCAGCGATGGGATCCTGGGTTGCCCACAGTGCCTTGCTTCACAATCACCACCTCATTTGATCTGCCAGTTGCCACCCCTCGGCTGGGGTCTGCCAGCTGCTGCTTGTGTGCTCCTGGTCCACCTGCTGCAGTCTTGCACACCACGGGTGCCTTACGCACCTGGTCCCAACGCTCTCTGCTCTCTACGCGGCAACCTGTGCCCCACTGCCGGACTCCACCCCTCCTACCAGTCTGGATGAATGTGTCTATTTTAACTTCTTGGTTGTCTGACTTCCATACAGTTCAATTTTCTGTCAGTTCTGGTTGTTATTCTGTTTCTAAATTGTTGTTCCTACTTATGCCTCCATCTTGGCCAGACCTATTTTACTTTCTTAATAACACTTCTAACTAGCTGAGATTATCTCAATTATTTCCTTTTTACTATGGTAAGAAACATAAAACATAAAATTTACCACCTTAATCATTTTAAGTGTACAGTACAGTTTAATTACAAGCACATTGTTGTGGAACAGTTCTCTAGAACATTTTGATCTTGCAAAACTGAAATCCTATACTCATTGAATAACAACTTCCTTTTTCGTCCTCTCCCCAGTCCCTGGAAACCAGCATTCTACTTTCTGTTTCTATGAATTTGACTACCCTAGGACCTCATAAATGGGAAATCATGCAGCATTTGTCTTTTTTGATTGACTTATTTCACTTCGTATAATGTCCTCCAGGTTCATCCATGTTGCCCCTTGTTAAGGCTGAACAATATTTCATTTATGTATATATTGCATTTTCTTTCTTTGTTGATCTGATTATTATCTGTCCCCTCCACTTGGACTGTAAGCACCATGAGAGCAGGGACATTGTCTACCTTGTTCATTGATGTATCTTCTCCACCTAGAACAGTTAAAGAAAGTTCCATAGGACTTCCGGTCAAGAAGGAGGCATGCTTCACTTCCTTGAGCAACCACAAAGAGAATTACAACTAAATCTCAAAACAAGACCCAGAATTGTCAGAAAATGAATTGTATGTAAGTCTGAGAACAAAAGATTTTTAAAAGTCACATTTATCCAGACAGGTCGGAAGGGCAGAGATGGAAGGATGGGCATAGAGGCATTGTTTGGTGTGGAGAGGCATCAGCAGTGGCAGAAATGGCATGGGTGTTCCCACATTCATGTGTGGTGGATAAAAATCAAGAGGGATACCTTGGGAGTAAGCAATCCCAGCCCCAGGCCAGACCGCACAGTTCAGAGTTCCAATGCTGGAAAGATAAGTCCCCCTAACTTCTGGCTATAAAAACCAGTGTGGGTTGGAGAAGTGGAAAAAACTGCTGAATTATCAGGAAACTCCACTTACAGTAACCTACAAAGGAATACCTGTAAGACTATCAACTGATTTCTCAAAAGAAACTTTACAGGCAGGAAGAGACTAGTGAGAAGTGTTCAAAGTGATGAAAAACAAAGACCTACAACCTGGATTACTCTATCCAGCAGAGCTATCATTTAGAATGGGAGGACAGATAAAATGCTTCCCAGACAAGGTAAAGCTAAAGTAGTTCACCGCCATCAAGCCATTATTACATGAAACATTAAAGGGACTTATTTAAGAAAAAGAAGATCAAAACTATGAACATTAAAAAGGCAACAAATATACAACTATCAGTAACTGAATCTAAAAAAATAATTAAACAAACAACTAGAGCAGAAATAGTATCATAGATATGGAGATCATTTGGAGGGTTATCAGCTGGAAGAGGGAAGAGAGAGAATGGGGAGGAAAGGTGCAGGGATTAACAAGCATAATTGGTAGGTACAAAATAGACAGGGAGGTATAAAGTATAGTATAGAAAATGGAGAAGCCAAAGAGCTTTTATGCATGACCCATGGACATGAACTAAGGGGCAGGATTGTTGGAGGGAAAGGAGATACCAGGCAGAGGGGAGCAAAGGGGGGGAAATTGGAACAACTATAATAACATAATCAATAAAATAAGTCAAAAACCAAAAATTCCATAAAGGTGGCAAGATTGGACTTGAAAATCAGAACATTTAATCAAATAGAGGAAGTGGTATTCCCCAAGAACAGAGAGCAGGAATGGTGGCAGAGATATTAGAATGAATGTGGCCTATTTGTGGCATAAAGAGATTTGTGTAATTAAATAATAATTGGAAATTAGTGGAAAATAATTTGATATAGGTATTTAGAGCCAAACTCTTATGATATTGAATATCAGTCTGAATTCCCAGACTTTATCCTGGAGGCAATGAAAAGTTTTTTAACGTGAAAACATATTGGTAAAGATCATTTACTGACTTTGAGAGTTCCAGCCAAGACAGAAGTGTAGGTAGAAACCATTTGCTTCCTTGCATAACCAAAAGGAGGATAACAACCAATCTAAAATCAATAAACAACCAGAAGTGCCAGAAAATCAAACTTCCTGAAACTCTGACAACCAAGGAATTAAAGAAATAGTCAACCAGAACAACCAGACCAGTAAGGTAGTAGATGGAGAGAACTATCAATGAGGTAGCGGACCATGTGGGCGGGGCTGGCTGAACAGGAAAGTGAGACTCAGAGCTGACTGTGGACTACAGTGGTTGCTGCAATGGGAGAAACTCCCAGTCTCACATGAGAGTTCTTTGGAAAGTGGGCTAGAGACAAGCAGGTGACCTGCATTGTTCCCTCTCTGGCCCCTGCCCAGCAGGCAGCACTACAGTACAGCAAGGAGAGTTGCCCTGCCATGGTGAATACCTAAGTCCTCACCGCCTTAAAACATAGCAGGAGCCCCAAACAAACAAATAGGACCCAAATGAAGGAACAAAGCAAAACTTCAGAAAGAGAGCTAAGCAATGAGAAGATAACCAACCTATCTGATGGAGAATTTAAAGCCCTGGTAATCAAAATGCTCACAGAACTGATTGAATTTGGTTGCAAAATGAAAGAACAAATGAAAGATACCCAAAATGAAATAAAACAAAATACTCAGGGAACCAACAGTGATGGAAAGGAAAACCAGGACTCAAAGCAATGATTTGGAACAAAAGGACAAAATAAACATCCAACTGGGACAGAAAGAAGAAACAAGAATTCAAAAAATGAGGAGAGGCTTAGGAAGCTCTCATATAACTTGAAATGTTCCCGTGTCCTAGTTATAGGTGTGCCAGGAGGAGAAAAACAATAGCAAGAAATTGAAAACTTATTTGAACAAATAATGAAGGAAAACTTCCCCAATCTGGTAAAGGAAATATACTTCCAAGAAGTCCAGGAAGCCCAGAGAGTCCCAAAGAAGTTGGACCCAAGGAGGAACACACCAAGGCACATGATAATTACATTAGCCAAGATTAAAAATAAGGAGAGAATCTTAAAAGCAGCAAGAGAAAAGGAGACAGTTACCTGCAAAGGAGTTCCCATCAGACTGTCAGCTGATTTCTCAAAAGAAACCTTGCAGGCAAGAAGGGGCTGGAAAGAAGTATTCCAAGTCATGAAAGGCAAGAACCTACATCCCAGATTACTCTATTCAGCAAAACTGTCATTTAGAATGGAAGGGCAGATAAAGTACTTCCCAGAGAAGGTCAAGCTAAAAGAGTTCATCATCACCAAGCCATTATTATATGAAATAAATGTTAAAGCAACTTGGCTAAGAAAGAGAAGATCAAAAATATGAATGGTAAAATGACAACAAACTCACAACTAGCAAAAATGAACCTAAAAAAATGAAAACAAAAACTAAGCAAACAACTAGAACAGGAACAGAATCAGAGAAATGGAGATCACATGGAGGGTTTTCAGTGAGAAGGACAAAGGGAGAAATAGGGGGGTAAAGGTACAAGGAAGTAGAAGTATAATTGGTAGGCATAAAATAGACAGGGAGAGGTCAAAAATGGTATAGGAAACAAAGAACTCAAAGAACTTATATGTGCAACATGTGGACACGAACTAAGTTGGGAGGAAATGCTGGAGAGTTGGGGGGTTCAGGGAAGAGTTGCGATAAAGGGGGAAAAATTAGGAAAACTGTAATAGCATAATCAATAAAATATACTTTAAGAAAGATTATTTACTAAGCATCTTGTATATGCTACATATTCTGGCATACATTATCTCTTTAAAACTTATAGCAACCCTATTATTATCTTAATGTTCCTGGAAAATATTTTGAATAAACAATTAGTAAAGACAGTTGAGAATAAGAATATTTATTTATTTATTTGCCCTCACCCAAGGTTATGTTTATTGATTTTAGAGGGAGAGGAAGGGGGGCAGGAGAGAGAGAGAAACATTGATGAGTGGCCTCCCATGTGCACTCCAACCCACAACCTAGACATGTGCCCTGGGAACTAAACCCTCAAACTTTGGCTGTATGGGATGATGCACCAACCAACTGAGCAAACTGGCTAGGGTAAAAGTATTTAGATATTTTATTTTAATATTTAAGTATTTAATTTTTCAAAGGAGAAATAATAATATATGGTAACAGACTATGAACAGAGGGGGAAAAAAAGAAAAAACTATTCCAAAATTTGTAACCAGGGTGTCAGTTGATTGGGAGGGTACAAAATTTGGTTTGTAATAGAGGGCAAAGTTTTAGCAGAAGACCTAAATAGAAAAGTCCTGTAGATACACCCAAAAAATGAGGCACAAGTATTCACAAAAGACCTAAGCTGGAGATGAGCATTTGAGTATTTTTTCTCCACAGAATGATATAATTTTTAAAATGAATTCATAGCTTAGAAAAATTAAAGGTTGCCTCCTTTTCCTTTGAATATTATAACAAAAGCAAACTCTAGCTTACTCCCAATGATTCTACAAAGTTCTGTCCATGTGAGCTTCAACCTTAGGCTCAGCCTCTAGCGTCAATTGGCTAGAGACACACACAGGGGAAGGAAGTAACACAGAGTGAGATCAGGTAAACAAGGAAGAGAGAGTAGAAGAATGGTGTGGTTTAAGCCCTGGCTGGCGTAGCTCAGTGGATTGAGCGCGGGCTGGGAGCCAAAGTGTCCCAGGTTCGATTCCCAGCCAGGGTACATTCCTGGGTTGCAGGTCATAACCCCCAGCAACCGCACATTGATGTTTCTCTCTCTTGCGCGCTATCTCTCTCTCTCTCTCTCTCTCTCCCTCCCCTCCCTCCCTAAAAATAAATAAATAAAATCTTTAAAAAAAAAAAAAAAGAATGGTGTGGTTTAAAGTAATAGTTTTAAAAGGCCACACTCACTCTTTTGCCCCAAGTTTACTTTTAAATTTTCCAAAAGCAAACAAATACAGCAGATGTGTTCAGATGACCACAGATCAGTCTGTCATGGAAACCTTCCAATGTATTTCAAATAGTAGAACCTGAAGTCTAAAAAGTGTAATCTTTTTGTTTTTCTGATCATCATTACTTTTCTTCATGCTTTTTCATACCTGCTGCCCCTGGGACTTTGTTTCATACTTGTGTTCACATCCAGTTAAATGTTAATTATTCTTCAACACCATCTTTTGGATTTTCTTTCCTAAATTATCATAGTATTGCATTGGGGAGCTTGAGGTTTCAAAGAAGTTGTCAAAAGGCTTAACAATGGAGATAAAAATAAAGAATAAGCTTTGTCAAACCCAGCTTCCCATTTGTTTTTCCAAAATTAACTTTTTAGTTCTATGTGAATATATTTGAATACATAAAACTTTTTTTTACCTACTTATCATTTACCAGTGTGATGAAAGTTTGAGTGCGCACACACACACATAACACAATGCACATTTCGTTTAGTCGATACCTTTTCAGCCACTCCCTGTGCGCTAGGCACTACACTGTTATTCCAGAAACAATCTTGTTCTTCCTTATATTAATATGTAGTTAATCATTCTTAAATAATACTTATACTTTCTTCCCAAAACCAATATCTCTACTAAAAATAAGACTAACATCATTAATCAGCTATTGTTCTTAATAATGTTCTATTACTAAAACTTTGTTGTCTTACCAAAGTCGGTTTCCCGTCAAAGTGTAATAATCACCTACCGTCTGCTAGGTACTGGCCTTGTGAAGGCTCATTCCAAAGTCTGAGGCATTCAGCATTTTTCCTACAAGACTTGCACATGGACCATATTACAAACTAGCTCTAATCTACCTTTTTAACTACCTTTTATTTCCCTACATACTCATGGGCTGTCTATTCTAGCCATATATAACTATTTCCCAAATTTTTGTGCAATTAAGTCAGAAAAGCCAAGAAGCTATATTAACATTTTATATTGATCAGAGATTAAATTTTACTGACTTAATTACTTAAGTTAAGAGAGCAACACCTCTTCTTGGAGAATCTGTCATTTGAGGATCTCAAGGTACTTTATAAACCTTTAGTGAAAACTATCTTCTCTCCACTTTAAATAGTGAGAAACAGAGGCACACTTCATTTTAATAAAAATTTTCCAATA
The DNA here is from genome assembly GCF_004126475.2 of Phyllostomus discolor. Taxonomy (NCBI): domain Eukaryota; kingdom Metazoa; phylum Chordata; class Mammalia; order Chiroptera; family Phyllostomidae; genus Phyllostomus; species Phyllostomus discolor. Next base: position 103,282,023 of record NC_040903.2, read on the forward strand.
GAAAAAGATAGATGTTTGTTCTGACTTTAACACATTAGAACATAATTAAATTACCCACAGTATTTCAAATTAGTATTAAATAAAACCTTGCAAATAACAAAAGAGCTCCCTTTGTAAGGAATGAAAAAAACATCATTCCTCCTTAATAGTAAACCTCAGAGGAAAGCAGAAAGAAAACTTACCCCCAAAAATTTTTGTGAAGCTTTGTGGTGGATTGTGCAAGGGCTATGAACCAGGCAGATCTGGATTTAATTCACAGGACCAACTCCTAATAATTGTGCAACTTAGGCAAGGTATTTAACTTTTATAAGTCTCATTTGCCTCCTCTATACAATGAAGAAAATAGCAGTAGTTCCCTCACAGGGTGAATGTGAAAATTAGAGTGTAAACTGAGTCGTACCTTGCCTGGCACATGGTGAGCACTCAATTTAGTGTACTTATCGTTATCATCATCATCATCATCATCATCATCATCATCTCTAAGCACCTGTGAAGATTAATTTTATGTGTCCAATTGAAGGGCCATTTTGAATGAGATTAACTTTTAAATTGGTGAACTTTGAGTAAACAGATTTACCCTCCAATTCGGCCTCATTCAATCAGTTAAAGGCCTAAATAAAACAAAAAGACCTGTCTCCCCAAACAAGAGGAATTTTTCAGCAGTTTTTCTTTGGGCTTCATCTGCATTCTTAGCTCTCCTGAGTCTCCAGCCTACTGGCCTTTGGACTACAACCAGAACATCAGCTCTCCTGGGTCTCTGCCTGCTGGCTCCTCCTCAAGATTTGGGCTTGCCAGCCTCCACATAATCATGTAAGCCAGTTCCTTATAACAAAACTCTTCCTTTATGTATACATCCTATTGGTTCTGCTTCACTGGAGAGCCTTGACCAATATAGTACCATATACAAGCTTGAGAACCTAAATAATAAAATAGATTTAATGTCATAAAATAGGTACTATTATCACTTGGAATACAAGGTCCTTGAGGGCAAAGATCAGCTTTTAAGTATTGACTATGCAACAAAAATTCAGTAAATACTTAAAGAGGAATTTAATCAATCAGTATTTTTATCATAATCATGCACATATTGTACTATTTTTAAAAAGTATATGTAAACTAATATGCATTAGACATAGCCTTAGGATTATGATATTAAAAAGGTATAGATGAAGAAGTGCTCAAGTCACTAGCTTTGCCACATGGCTAAGAGAGTATATGAGCTGCCCTAAATGTCATCCTAGGAAACAGAATGTCTCAAAGGAAATAGAAAGCTAGGGAATGGATGAATCACATTTGCTGTTGTCATGGATACTGTTCATCTTATCTGAGTGAACTTGAAACCTGAAAGCACTTAGGTAGATAGAGTGGCTAGCTCTCTAATTGAGGCCTCATCTGTTGCTAAAGGACCTGGTTCAACAGAAGCATCCTTAATATCTAATATGCACTCAAAGTGTAGTTGGCCTTGTGCAGAATGTGCAAATTGTACAGAGTTTTTATTATCCTGCCCAATTGTTCTCTACCCTGGGTGCTCATTAGAGTCATCTGGAGAACTTTAAAAAATAATTTTGACAGAATCACATCCTCAGATAATCTGACATGGTGCAATGGGTTAAGACCTCATGAGTATTTTATTGTTTTTAATATTTTTATTTATTTATTTTTAGAGAGCTGGGAAGAGAGGGAGAAAGAAAGGAAATAAACATTGATATAAGAGAGAAACATTGATCAGTTGCCTCTCATATACTACAACCTAGGAGAGAACCCGCAACCTAGGTGTGTGCCCTGATAAGGAATCAAACCTGCAACCTTTTGCTTTCTGGGACAATGCTCAACCAACTGAACCACCGGTCAAGATGGTCAGTGAAACCTGACTGATATTTTAAAAGATCCTCAGGAGATGCTAATGTTATGCAACCAGGATTAAGAATTGTTGCTCTGCGATCCTACAGTCTAAGTAATACCCAGAGACACACATACTGTGCACACACATTAAACCCTTTCACATATTAACACTTTCATAACCCTTCTCATATTCAACTCAAATCTTCAGAGAATAATTATCTATGACAATTTTCTCTCTTATAACTTGAGATCTTTTCTATCTTCTAGTTATTTCAATGCCCCTCATTTCCCCTTTCAGAGAGTCTATCAAGGTCAGCATATAGGCAAATGGAAGGTAGTAGACTTTACTATGGATGAGAATAGGGCACAGATGGCAAACAAAAGGCTCACAGGCTGAACTGATCCCTCCACTTTGTTTTATCCAGCCCAACACCTCGTTTTTCCCTGGTGGCTGCGCCAAGATCCTTGCCCCTAGTTAAGGAGTAGTTACATTTATACAGTCCTAAAATTACACTCAACCTTTTGAAGGCAACTGCAAGGCTGATGTGCCCCCCTGTGAAAATGAGTTTGATACCCCTGGAATAGGGGCTTAAAGCTAGTATTTAAAAATCAATAGATCTGTTAACCTGTGAAGCCTAAGAGAATCACATAAATATCAAAAGACTCATAGAAGTCAGAGACAAAATAAAGTGTGCTTTTAAAGTGATCATTACCTGAAAATAAACTAATTTATGAACATGTATAGGGGACCAGTTTGTTTCAGTCTGGCAAATGTGACTCAGCTCTGTATGGAAAACCTACAGAAGCAAAGTGGTGGGCAGAAGCCAGATCTTCAAATGGAGTTTTCCAGTGGGAATCAGGCCTAGAAAATGCATGTTGACTGTTATGGCTTACTCTTGCTAAAACTCCATCACCCTGGTCTAAAACAACAAATGTGTATTGTCTATATTCAAGGTAATTTCCAAAGCCTGTGTGAATTCACCCAAGGACAGAGCTAATCAGCTCATTGCCATTCCCCTCCACATGTTATTTTCATCTCCTTGATTGTACCTAAAATGTAGACAATAATATTCTATGTAATAGATAATAAATCTTTCTTTGATGTAAGACCTGAGAAAAACAATAAAAGCTTGTCAAGGCAAGGGTCGGGACACTCTCCTCTTGAGGGAGTGGCCGAGGCACTCATAGACACTCTCCCCTTGAGAGAGTAGCTGCGCCATCCCCCTTTTCTCCACAGGATTACTGTTGCCTGTGCATTTATTCTCATCTCCAGTCACAACAGGTGGACTCTGCTGGCCCGGGTCTGCCACAAATATGTATTTACAATAATATTACAAAGCTCTGGAACATCTGCACTTACAGGAATTCACTGAATTTTCAATGATTTTTTTTTAAAGTTGTCTCATTTTGACCACATATGCTGCATAAGAACTTTAATTTGTGGAACATGTGATCATAATATCCAGTAAAAATATTTGTCAAATATTTTATTTAGAAAATTTATATTTGTATATTTAGTTATTTGTTTGCTATGTGTCCTATGCTAAAGGAATTGCTTATTTTTGACAATATTTATAGTTTGTCAGTATAGTATAGTTTGGTATACCCATAACAAATAGAATAATACTCCTTAGTTTAATTGATTTTCACTTTTCAGTAACAAATGACAGTGAGAAATTCCACTTTTGAGTATCCAAAATAATTGAAATCAGGGGCTCAAGCAGATATTTTTACATCTACATTCAGAGCAGCATTATGCACAATAACCAAAGGCAGAAGAAGCAATCCAAGTGTCCATCAACCAATAAATGAATAAATAAAATATGGTATAAACATGCAATGAAATATTATTCAGCCATAAAAAGGAAGCAAATTTTGACACATACTATAACATGGATAAACTCTGAGGGCATTGTGCTAAGTAAAATAAGCCAATCACAAAAAGATAAATACTGTATGATTCCACTCATTTGAGGTACCTAGAATAGTCAAATTCATAGAAACACAAAGTAACATGGTGGTTGCCAGGATAAGGAGGAAGGAGGAATGGAGAGTCATTGTTCAGCACATATGAAATTTCAGTTTTGCAAGATGAAGAGTTCTGAAGATGAATGGTGATTATGGTTACACAACACTTAAAAATGGTTAAGATAAATTTTGTTATGTGTTTTACCACAATTAAAAATAATAAAAAATTAAAACACCAACAATAGTCATTTACTCTGCTTATAAACCCACAGTTTGGGCAGGACTGGATGGGAGTGGCTCTGCCCTATTGTGTGGCGTGTCAGTTGTAGCAGCTCAACTGCACCTGGAGGATCCACCTCTGTGATGGCTTATTCACATGCTTGGCAAATGGGTGCTGCCACTGGCTGAGAGCTCATCCCAGGCTGTCAAGGGGCCTGGGGCCTAAAGTCAGGGGCCTTAGCTCTCTACCTGAGCCTTTCCATGAACCTTCCTGGTGCCATAGTATGTTACTTATTTCCTAGAGCAAGTATTTGAAGAGACTAGAATTGAATGCTAACAATCTCTTGAGGTTTCAAACTGGCATAGGATCACTTCCATTGTATTTTATTGGTCAAGCAGTCAAAAAAAAAAAGTCCACCAGATGAAAAAGGAGAAGATATAGGCCTCACCTTTAGATAAGACAGTGTCCAAGAATTTGCAGCCATCTTTAATCTACTACACCAAATAACCTAGTTTTCTCTCTCTGTATTCTAGAACTTTTATTCACCAGGTAACTCCTTCTTATAATTCAGATTCTCCTGCCCCTTCTTAAATCTAAACCTAATCCCTTATCCATGGCTCCAAATATATCTTCAGGGCTTCTTTCTATGTATCTTTGGCTTCAAGCCACCATTAACTGCCTGATTTTCTCTTTTCTCAACTCATATAAATTGTACTAAGTGTATATTTGTCCCAAATCAACATTTTCAACCGGTGTGCTACAAGAGTTTTTAAAACATGCAATACCTGACTAGTTAGTCAGGGGCACTGACCTATTTATCCTTAGATTGTCAAATAAAAAAATGATAACAGCCAACACAACAGCCATCCAGTGTGAATGAATCAAAATTATACCTATTTTTTTGTAAGATGGGCAAAAAATTATATATTTAGGTGTGCTGCAGAACTTTAGTAATTAGTTTATGTGTGCCATGAGATGAAAATGGTTGGAAATTGGCAGTCCAGATCATCATTTCATGCTGTTATGCATGTCATAAGTCAGACAGAACTGCATTGGTGACCATTAGATCAAGTGCTCCTGATCCCATAACTGTAGCCAAAGGAGTAGGGTCATATAATATAAAATATGGCTGTTCAGTCTCATCGTTTTCATATATGCTGAGGTATTGATATAAAGGACATGGATAGAGTTGTGCAAGGATTGTGAATGCAGCAGGCACCATAATTCATTTTTCTAGAATAAAATGAAGCCCCTAGTGGTTTTGATAACACTTATCTACTCCTTCCCAGGTCATTAAGGTATTGAAGGTTTAGCTGGTTTATTGCTTCTTATGCCTCCTTTGAAAAAAATGCATGTGGCTTTTCTATAACATTTTCCTTTACCCTTAGGACTGCCTTTAACATCCTCTTAATAGTATTGCCTCTGAATAAAAATCATAGTGTGATTTTTTTTTTCCTGGACCCTGCAGTCTACACAAGAATAATCCTTCTTACTCATGTTAGTAATGCAAAGATAGCAATATATGTGTGATTATTTCTTCCTGGCTGACAAAGCCTCTATTTGAACACCCTGGCCTGTTCTCAGAAATACTCTTGTCAAGTTGGTTTAGCCAGAATTCTCCTTTATGCTTGATATTTCCTCTTAGTAATTTACCATAGTGACCCCCACCCTGCTTCTTGGCTCTAAATCCCAACTTGTCCTTATTGTACTCAGAACTGCCTGGTGTTAGACTGACATCTCTTTTTCCCTATTATAAAAATGCCTGAATAAATGTTTGCCAGCTTAATAAAATCTATTGTTACAATGAAGCTCTAGTTTTTCTTTAATGGTTCATTGTTATTTGATTTTATACATTACTGTACTTTTTTTCATTTCCACCTTTACCTGTTCTCATTTAGAGGATTTAATCTACACAATAGACTTTGACAGGAGGTTTAAAGAAAGAGAAATCCTTAACGAGGGAAATGTTTTCTAATTTAGATGAGATACAGGGAAATAAGAAACCTCCAAAGGACATGGCAGATAAGAAACTAGAAAAATGAGTGAAGTCATCAAAAAGAATCACATTAATATGAGTTCTAGACATTCATCTAATCTAATGTGTGTAGGTTTATGAATGCATGTTTAGCAAAAGCCAATATGGTCCAAAGGAGCAACGACTACCAGTAGAATCAGCATTTCTAGATTTTCCAGTATGTAAAGAGGTGTGGTGACCCTCCATCTTGCCTATGCTATAGTACGCTTTCCCCTGCTGATGCAGAGAAATGAATCCTCTCACTACTCCCCTTTCCATGTTCTGTACTGAAGCCAGAGTGATCTTTTAGCATTCTTTAGATTCTCTCTCTCCTCTACTTAAATGCCCCCAGTGGCTTTCAATTACAATTTAAAAAAAAAAGACACAAGGGCATCCATGATCTGGCTCTTGATTACCTTTCCAAAGTGATTTTGCACCATGCATGCTTTTAATCTAGCCATATCACTATTATTTGGGGGTTTTGCACCCCTTGTTTTCTTTAGTTTTTAATCTTGGCTCTAATGCCATTTTATCAAGAAACTTTCCCTGGCAGTCCTTCAAAGTTGTCCCAGTTACTCTATGTACCATTTCCTAGTGTTTTTACAGGACCTACTTTTATCAGAATGACTTTATATTTGTATGTTCCTTCATTGTCCTCACCTATTAGCTCCATAATTACCAAGACTCCTTGTATTATCAGTTCCTAGATGATTACCTAACATATCATAATGAGGCATGATTAAGAAGCTAGGAAAGTTCCTTGGCAAGTGGAATGGGAAGACTGAGATGGATAGATAGAAGGTCACTGGGGCAGAAAGCCCAGATACCTAACAGGCAAGGCGTGGACTCTCCCCTGACCTCTCCTCCCTAGAGACAACATCTAGGCCTCAGTTGTATATTTAACTCCAGGCCCAGAAAAGCAGCAAAACCAGGCCTTCAAGGCCAGGGTCAGCTGCAATGATGAATGCCCCACTGCCCTGGTGCCAACCAATCAGTGAAGAGCACAACCCCAAAAGGGCACACCTGGGAAAGCTGATGAATATTCTGTTGAGGTCTGAGACCTCCCCTAAAACCCTTACCTTTGGAAAGCAGATAAAACCCCTCTAGAGAAAGAAGCCAGTGCATGCCCTTGTTGGGGCATGCTGATTCGAATCTCCCTTTCAAGTCAATTTTTTTTCTTCTAGATTCTAAAGGTCCACACAAGACTTGCAACCAGAGGAGCAATGGGCAGTGGCAGCTTATCCCCAAGCTAACCCCCAGAACCTGTCTCGAAGGCCCCCTTTTCTCTGGCTTCCCAGAGAGCTGACAGCAGCCCCACCTTGGCTCACTTCTTTCCCATAATGTTTCTAGAGAGAAAAAGCAGCCCCACCTAGTCTCTCTCTTATTGCTTCTTCTGTCCTAACCCCTCCTTGTTTCTCTGTCCCCAGCTTTAACAAACATACTCTAAAAATCACTGGAACTTGTGTAGTAAAATCTTTCCTGCATGAAGTGAAGAACACACACACTACTGGCTGGCCCAAGGCAGACTCACTCTGGGCCTGGTCCCCTTCCACTACCAATAATATTTTAATAAATATTTGTTGAACACATGAATAATAAATGCCATCTTTTACAAATACCAAGCTTTTCACTGTAAAGCTCTTTCTCTGAGATATAGAAACTTTTTTTTACTTTTTTTATTAATTAAGGATTTATTACGTTCACATAGTTTTCTTTTTTTTTAATCATTGTTCAAATACAGTTTTCTCCCTTTTACTCCCAATCCAGTCCCCCTCCCACCCCTCTCCTCTTCCCTCCCATTACCACCCTCCCCTTAGTTTATGACCATGTGTCCTTTAAGTTTGTTCCTGTGAACCCTTCCCACTGTCCCCTTAAATTCCCTCTACTTTCTCCTGTGGTCACTGTCACCCTGTCCTCTATTTCAGTTTCTTTGGTTACATTTTGTTTGTTTCTTTGTTTTGTTATTTAGGTTCCTGTTAAAGGTGAGATCATATGGTATTTGTCCTTCACTGCCTGGCTTGTTTCGCTTAGTATAATGCTTTCCAGCTCCATCCACGCTGTTGCATAGGGTAGGAGCTCCTTCTTTCTTTCTGCTGCATAGCATTCCATTGTGTAAATGTACCATAGTTTTTTGATCCATTCATTTACTGATGGGCATCTTGGTTGCTTCCAGCACCTAGCTATTATAAATTGTGCTGTTATGAACATTGGGATGCATAGGTCCTTTTGAATTGGTGTTTTAGTATTCTTAGGATAGAGTCCCAGCAGTGGAATTGCAGGGACAAAAGGCAGATCCATTTTTAGTTTCCTGAGGAAGTTCCATACTGCTTTCCATAGTGGTTGTACCAGTCTGCAGTCCCACCAACAGTGCACTAGGGTCCCCTTTTCTCCACAACCTCTCCAACACTTGCTGTTTGTTGCTTTGTTTACGATGGCCATTCTGACTGGTGTGAAGTGGTATCTCATTGTGGTTTTAATTTGCATCTCTCTGATAGCTAGCGATATTGAACATCGTTTCATGTGTCTTTGGATTTTCTGTATGTCCTCCTTGGAGAAGTGTCTGTTCAAGTCCTTTGCCCACTTTTTAATTGGATTCCTTGTCTTCTTAGAGTACAGTCTTGTAAGTTCTTTATATATTTTGGAGATTAAACCCTTGTCTGAGGTATCATTGGCAAATATGTTTTCACATACAGTTGGTTCTCTTTTAATTTTGATACTGTTTTCTTTGGCTGTGCAGAAGCTTTTAATTTTGATGAGGTCCCATTTGTTTATTCTTTCCTTTATGTCCCTTGCTCTAGGGGACACGTCAGTAAAAAAGTTTCTTCGTGAAATATCTGAGATCTTCCTACCTACGTTCTCCTCTAGGACCTTAATGGTGTCCCGTTTTATATTTAAGTCTTTTATCCACCTTGAATTTATTTTTGTATATGGTGTAAGATGGTGCTCAAGTTTCATTTTTTTTGCACGTGGCTGTCCAGTTCTCCCGACACCATTTGTTGGAGAGGCTATTTTTACTCCATTTAATGTTGCTGCCTCCTTTGTCAAGTATTAATTGACCATAGAGACTTGGGCTTATTTCTGGGCTCTCTGTTCTGTTCCATTGGTCTATGTGCCTGTTTATATGCCAGTACCAGGCTGTTTTGATTACAGTGGCCTTGTAGTATAGTTTAGTGTCAGGTATTGTGATCCCTCCTACTTTACTCTTCTTTCTCAAAATTGCAGCAGCTATTCGGGGTCGTTTATAATTCCATATAAATTTTTGAAGTGTTTGTTCTATGTCTGTGAAATATGCCATTGGTACTTTAATAGGAATTGCATTGAATATGTAAATTGCTTTGGGTAGTATGGACATTTTGAGTATACTAATTCTTCCAATCCATGAACATGGTATATGTTTCCATTTGTTTGTGTCTTCCTTGATTTCTTTCCTGAGTGTTATATAGTTTTCTGAATACAGGTCTTTTACTTCTTTGGTTAGGTTTATTCCTAGGTTTTTATTTTTCTTTTTGCTATTTCAAATGGGATTTTTTCCTTGATCTCTGTTTCTGCTGTTTCATTGTTGGTGTACAGAAATGCCTTTGATTTCTGGATATTGACTTTGTATCCCACTGTTTTACCAAATTCATTTATTAGGTCAAGCAGTTTTTTGGCAGAATCTATAGGATTCTATGTATACTATCATGTCATCTGCAAACAGTGACAGTTTTGTTTCCTCCTTTCCGATTTGGATGCCTTTTATTTCTTTTTCTTGTCTGATTGCTGTGGCTAAAACTTCCAGTACTATATTGAACAGAAGTGGTGAAAGTGGACAGCCTTGCTTTGTTCCTGATCTTAGTGGAAAAGATTTTAATTTTTGCCCATTGAGTATGATGCTGGCTGTAGGTCTCTCATATATGGCTTTTATTATGTTGAGGAATGTTCCCTCTATACCCACTTTGCCGAGTGTTTTTATCATGAATGGGTGCTGTACCTTGTCAAATGCTTTTTCTGCATCAATTGATATAATCATGTGGTTTTTGTCTTTGCTTTTGTTTATGTGATGTATTACATTTACTGACTTGCGAATATTGAACCATCCTTGCATCCCTGGAATGAATCCCACTTGGTCATGGTGTATGATCTTTTTAATGTATTGTTGGATGTGGTTTGCCAGTGTTTTGTTGAGGATTTTAGCGTCAATGTTCATCAGTGATATTGGCCTGAAGTTTTCTTTCTCTGTTGTGTCTTTATCTGGTTTTGGAATTAGGATGATGTTGGCCTCATAAAAAGAGTTTGGGAGACTCCCATATTTTTGGATTTTTTTGGAATAGTCTGTGAAGGATAGGGGTTAGCTCTTCCTTAAATTCTTTGTAGAATTCTCCTGTGAAACCATCTGGTCCCAGGCTTTTGTGTGTTGGGAGTTTTTTGATTACTGCTTCAATTTCTTTAGTTGTTATTGGTCTGTTCAGGCTTTCTGCTTCTTTTTCATTGAGTTTTGGAAGATTATATTTTTCTGGAAAGTTTATAATCCTCTACCAGTTCTGAGTGTTATTCTGTCTGTAAATTATTGTTGTTCTGTTCTTGGTTGTGCAAGGAGATATGGTGAGTCCACCTATTCCTCCATCTTGCCTAGCATTTTTTGAGATATATAAACTTCTAATGACACAATATAGTAACACTAATAAGAATTTCCTGTCTTTCACTGTGTTTTAAAATTACAATACAAGGACAGACAGAAAAACTCAGCTTTAGAAAGACTAAGCCTTATTAATACTGATGCTTAGGTTCAATTTGAACATTGCTGTAAATCATACCATAACTCAATTGAATTCAGAGCTTCCCCTTTTCTTATCTGTTATTGTGCCCAGACTTGTTAACATTAACCAAATTTGCATTGTAAGGGCTACAATGCAAATTTACTTTTTTAAATTCATCCACCCAGATGGAAAATAATGAAAATTCAAATAAGTGTATTGCCAAGTAATCTAATTCAAAAAAGTAGGCATTTTGAGAAAAGCAATATAGGGAATGCAATAAGCGTCACACTGGTATGTTATTATAAAAGAACTGGAACAACAAAATGATATATTTCATATTAATCAAGTTCTTAGAGAACTTAGAAACTTGGATTAATAGTTTTCATTTAGAAAGATACAGGGACCTACAGCATAAGAAAAATATCATTAGGAAGATGACAAGTAAAGAGGAAATTATGAGAATAACATATTGTTCCTAAGCAACATCTTTAAAATTCCTAATTTACAAGATAGACCAACTAAGTCATAAACCAAGGAAATAGACAATATATGATCTACATATCTTGATAATATTTAAAATACAGTAGGCACAAATGGTAGAATTTTAATATACTCTAAAACTTCATAAGTACAACATCAAATTATGCAAGCCTGTATCTTGTATTTGAGTTTATCATGTTTATGATAGAGCAATTTATTGTATTTCAGGCCCAGAAGGAAGACCTGCATATTCTTCATAACAACCTAATCTTATCTATAGGAGATAAGAGAAATAAAAATCAGCATACAGCATCTGTTCTCAACATTTGGTTTGTAGCAGTGATCAGCTGATTACAGCTGAGATACTATATAGTGTGTGAACATTCCTCTTTCCACTGTGATAAATTCCAAAACCAAAATTCCATGGTTAGTAGGAAAGTGATGAAAACAACATGGGCAGGTATAAGCCTAAATGATAAATGTAACTTCAATATTAGTAGTAATCCCACTTTGTGAGAGAAAGTATCAATTATAACTGAGATTCTACAGTGTGTGAATTTCTAGCTTTACTCTGATGAATTTCAAAACTAGAATTCCATAATTAGGGGAAAATGGTAAAATTAACATGTGCAAGTATAAATAAAATTCCAATGCCAGTATTCTTCATATGGGAGAGAAATTAATAGCTAGTACATTTTCACTTCTATAGTTACGAGTTCAAGAAAAATTCTTCCTAGATTTTTTAATATATTTTATGATCTCTTAGCAAATCACAACAAGCTGGCTCCTGAGATGCAGCACACCAAAGTAAGAATACATCTAGATTACCTAAGTTACCCAGGCTATTTACAGTTACTACATGCTAACAAGAGTTTTTTGAGGCTACAGGAAGTAATCAGATTAACATGAGTTTAAGGAGACTATCTAAAATGACTTTATCCTATAGGTCTCGAGTTGCACAAATACTAGCCCACTTGCAACCACCTTTCTAGTTCATTTTGAATCAGTTTCACCCTTCCTCTTTTATTATTCACTATCTTCATGTAGTTTACATTCCAGTAAGGAGAAACAAACAATAAACAAATAAATACAAGGTGTATTACATATACATGCAAATGAGAAGAAATAATCTAATCAGAGATGGAAGACAAGTAATAGGAGATAAAACAGAAATGTAAAATGAAGTGGTTGTACACAACATCACAGGAAAGTGACATTTGAGGATACAAACATGATAAGGAATCTGTTGAGTGGATACCTGGGAGAAACTTATTCCAGCAGGAGGTAGAAGCATACTTAGACTGTTCTAGAAATAGCAAGGAGACCAGTGTGGTCAGATTGAAGAGAAAGATGGTATCATGAGATGAGGTCAGGGAAACTATAAAGACCATTCATGTGGGTGAATGCTAAACTTTATGGGGCAATTGAAGGATTTGAGTGGAAGGCTGAGACCCAAAGTGTTTACGATTGCAACTCATACCATCTCACATACCCCAGATATCTTTACCCTGCACATTTTATTGAACCATATACATCATCTTCTTACATATTTTACTTTAACATATATATTATGTTAATTACTTAATTGCCTGTCTCCCCCAGCTACAACTTAAGTTCTGCAAAGGCAGGACATTTTTCCTCTTTTTTTCTTTCTTGTTTATTAATGTGTTCCAGGTACCTAGCACACAGTAGGCTTTCAATAAGTAAGTATTCATAGAATGAATAACCTGATTTTTATGCAACTACTCTGAGGCAAAGTTGAAGTAGGGAGGAACCAGACCGTGTAAACATAAGAGAGACTCTCTAGGGGCCAAGCTATAAAACACTTAAGAACAGGATGAGATAGCAGATTCTACATACCACAGAGTAGACAAAGGTCATTGTTTTTGTATCTAGGCAAGATAAATTCTCCACTAAAACAAAACTAACAGTCCTTTGAACAAAACAGAATACAGAAACTAGAAAGCTCCTGGAAGAAAACAGGCATTAAAATCTCAAACATTTCTCTTAGCAATATTTTTTTCTGATATATCTCCTCAGGCAAAGGAAACAAAAATAAATAAGCAAATTAAACTACATAAACCCAAAAAGATTTTGCACAACATGTAAAATGATCAACAAAATCAACAAAGTGAAGATAATCTACTGAATGGAAGATATTCAACAATGATACTTCCAAAAAAGGATTGATATCCAAAATTTATAAAGCACTCAGACAATTCAACACCAGAAAAACCCAAACAACCCAATTAAATAGTGGGCAAGGTCCTGAATAGATATTTCTCCAAAGAGGACATATAGCTGGCACAATTTCAGATGGCCTATAGACATATGAAAACGTGCTCAACATCACTATTCATCAGAGAAACTTCTATTAAAAGAAATTCCTATTAAAACAACTTCCTATGAAACAAATTAAAAGAAATTCCTATTAAAATCAAGACAGAATATTTTGCTTATCTACTTGAGAAAAGTTTTTTTTTCATAATTCACAGGGCAAGATTATGAGGACTTATAAACCTATACACACTGCTATTTAAAAAATTAATACAGCTTTTGTGGAAACTATCTAGTGTGATTGGGTTTTCATTTTTTAAAGTTACTCTGTCAGTGCAGTTGTGAAATATCAGAAAATACCACTCTGAAGGCATTTCAGTTGTTGAGGTAAGATCATGTTTACTTGGTCTCCCTAGGGTGGTAGCAGTGGAAATCAGAGAACTGGATGGACTAGAGAGATATTTGGATCATGGGTATAACAAAATTAATGAGTGATCAAGAAGAGAAAGGTAACAAAAAGGAGGAATCAGGAAGAGCTTCCAGGTTTATGGCTTGAGTTTCTGGGTGGATAGTGATATACTTCACTGAATACAGGACCCTAGAATAGGAGAGGGTTCTGAAGGGAAAATGATGGCTTTGCTTTTAAGAAAAATGGAATTTTAAATGCTTAAGAGAAAAGGTGATAAATGGCGGGGGGGGGGGGGGGGGGGGGGTAGTTTTGTTTTGCTGTTTTTGCCTACCTAACACCAATTTTGCCTTTTTGATAACACCCAGGTTTTTCACTTCAAGGACTTATGTCTTCATCTTTAAACAAAATCCACTAAGAATATCATCAGAATCCTGCCCTTCTGGTTAGGGAGGAGACATGTAAGCCTACCTGGGACAATTGGATGCTATCTTACCAGAATGTGAATCTTGAGCGGAAACAGTTAAATATAAGTAGAGTTCTTGCTCTAAGTTACTTTTAGTGGTTTCTTTTCTGAATCCTTGCCTGGTTCCTACCATTGTACTTTGACCAAATTCCACAACACCTAATATTCTGCCAACAATGTTTCCTTTGATTAAGTTAGCCATATTTAGTATCTGTTGCTTACAACCAAACAACCTAAATATTCATAGTTGGATATGAGCATCCATGGTTCAGGAAAATATTTGCCCAAAGTAATGAATTTAGCAAATAAGATGATAATTGAAGTCATGGATGAAACCACATACTGAGATTATAAAAAATGAGCAGAGAAGCACACCCAGGTATGAGAGTTTAGGAATGTAAACAGTGTCAGGTAGATGAAGAGAGGTCAGCATAATAAAGGTAAAAGGAACAATCAGAGAGGGAACAGGAAAATCAAGAGAATATGGTAGCAAGAAAGCCCAAGAAACCTATAGCAATACTAATAAACATAAACTATTAAACTTTGTAAAAGATGTTCATTTTATTATTGTCTCTAATATCAAAACATTAGAAACAATCTAAACATCCAATTTAAATAATTTAGAGAGTAACCTAGCTATGGAATTCAATGCCATTATTGAAAATGACATGAAAATATTTAAGAGCATGCTTACTCAGTAAACATGATATTAAGTGTTACTGTTATTTTGAAAAATTGAAATTTCTCTATTGGGCTCAAGCATATGAGAAAAGCTTACTTGCTTTTCACTTGGAAAATAGTTTTCCAATAAAATAAATACAGGTAATGATCTTACTAAAAACTAAGATACATATTTATTTCTATAGTGCTACCTTTAACAGACTCAATAGACAAGAATTTGTAAACTACTGTGTTTAACCATTGTGCCAGGATCTCTGAGAAATACCAAAAAATACAGAATAAAGTATTTTTGATTACAAGGAAATGGCACTAGTACTTGTAGTTGTGAACTGAAGTTGTATCTCAAAAAGATGAAGAATTTGCCAAATTTTGAGCATCCTCCTCAGACTTTGGCTGAGATAAGCCTGCAGGAAATGCAACCTTTTTATGTGAACACAAGAGTGGATCCATACGGGCATCACCTGGGGCCATAAGTCAATTGTGCTGCCTGCAGTAGGAATCCTGAGTGCTGCATTTTCATGACCACAAATAAGGAGTAGCTACAAAGGAGGCCACAAAGTAGGTAAGTAAGGGTTAAATGTAAAGTACCTTATATTCAAGTGCTACAAAGTTTAGAATTCATACCTTTGGTCTTATTGTGTAAGAAAGGGGTTGAAAAATTAACTGGTCAGAATGGCAAATTAGACTTGATAAAAAAGAGGCTTGGTTCCTAAAATTCCTGTCTTGGGAATATCCTATAGATATTGAATGAGGTTAATATTTTGGGGGTGAGATGACCTGGAATTTATCATTTACTATCAGGAGGGAAATTGCACACAGGCTTAAAGCACTGGTATCATATCTGACTCAATCTAGCATTGTTAAATAACTACATAAATAATATATCATCTCTGCCTTCCAGGGGCTTGTTCCCTTAGCACAGTGATTATAGCACATTATTAAATCTAGTAACACACTACTGTTTAAAAATAATCTGACATAGCCCTGGCTGGCGTAGCTCAGTGGATTGAGCTCGGTCTGGGAACCAAAGTGTCCCAGGTTCGATTCCCAGCCAGGGTACATTCCTGGGTTGCAGGCCATAACCCCCAGCAACTGCACATTGATGTTTCTCTCTCTCTCTCTCTCTCTCTCTCTCTCTCTCTCTCTCTCCCCCTCCCTGCCTCCCTTCCCTCTCTAAAAATAAATAAATAAAATCTTTAAAAAAAAAGTTAGCTATAATAACTTTAAAAAAAAATAATCTGACATACATTAAAATTTTGAAGAGTTCATTTGAGCATACATCAATTTAATCAGGCAGCATCAACCTCAAAGTGTCTAGGGGTGCTCCACCAACAGGAGGCAGATGAAAGACTTCTACACAGCAGAGGCACAAGCAAACCAGGGAAATTACTTGATTGGCTATAGCTTAAGCAGTTGCCTTATTTGGTGAAGCTTGGTTGTTTGTTATTGGTTGTCCTTAAGTTGCAATTTCTCAACCCTAAGGTGTTCATAGGAATTGACTGTGGCTTAGGTTTTGGTTTGTTCACATAGGCCGCCAAGGCATTAGAGCCACCTTGGTCTCATGGCCTCCTTGTTTAATTACTTTAACCCTACTTACTATTTACTAAAGCTTCACATTGGAGTAATTGTAAGAGGAAAAATCTAAATTTTTCATGTTGGGAATAGACTGGTTTTATGTTTTTGTCGTTATTGTTTTTATTATTTATGCTACCAGTTGTCCCAATTTTCCCCCTTTACCCTCTTCCTCCCAGCCCTCCCACTCCTCAGGCAACCGCCACACCATTGTCCATGTCCATGGATCATACATGTATGATCTTAGGCTAATCACTTCACCTTCATTCACCCAGAAATAAGCTGGTTTTTAGAAGAAAACTAAGATAGGTAAGTTGTGTTTTTGCTTAGGTAAATTCAAGAGGAAATCAACCTCACTGTTGGTAGAGAGCCTGAAGCAAAGTTCAAACACCCACCAACCCAGCTGCTGCTCCAGAAAACAGCACCCCTCCTGTGCCTGCAGGCTGAGAGACTGTAATCAGAAGGGAAGTGCTTGCCCACTGAAACCTATGACAGGAGAGCTGATAGGAGGTATGAATGGCTTTGAGGCCAGGAGTCCCTTATGATTCTTCTGTTACACAGAGAGAGTTGTATTCTCCCCAAGGAGACATGAAGACAAGGGAAAGGGGAGTACTCAATAGAGGGACAGCAAGCAGAAGACAATGAGAGGAGAAAAAATTGGGAATGAAGATGAGGATGGGTCTTAGAATAAGGCTTCATCACTTTTCTGTGGAACACAGGACCAGATTCAACTAATTAATGTAAAAACTCCCACCTTCCAATATTATACTTCTTTAGGATATCTATCTGAATACCTCAATTAAGAAAATGAAACAAACAGGACTTCTGGCCAAGATGGAGGTGTAGGTAGACACACTGTGCCTCCTCGCACAACCAAACTAAGAACAACAATTTAGGAACAAAAAACAACCAGTACCGACAGAAAACTGTATGGAAGTACAACAACCAAGGGGTTAAAGTAGACACATTCATCCAGACCAGTAGGAGGGGCAGAGACAGGGAGCTGGAATGGAGAGAGTTGACGGCAGGGCAGCTGGCAGACCCCAGGCGTGCCAAGCTGCAGCCGGCAGGCCCAGTGAGGCAGCAGATTGTGGAGGGGTGTGGTCCAAAAGGCAGCTCTCCAGCTAGGCAGTCCCACATTCACGTGCAGATAAACCAGGAGAAACTGGGGAGGAACACAGACCTCCCAACCTAGGGTCCCAGCTTAGGTAAATAAAGTCTCAAAACACCAATTGAAAACACCTGTGGGGGTTGAGGTGCCAGGAGATACTCCCAGCCTCACAGGAGAGTTGGTTGGACAGACCCACAGGGTACCAGCATGCACACAAACCCACCCACACAAGAATCAGCACCAGAAGGGCCCAGTTTGCTTGTGGGAAGTGGGGGAAGTGACTGAAATCTGGCAGAGAGTGGAGCAAGTGCCATTGTTCCCTCTCAGACGCCTGCCCCAAATACAGCATCACAACCCAGCCACATGGGTTGCCCTGACCTGGTGAACACCTAAGGCTCTGCCCCTCACTATGTAACAGGCATGTCAAGGCACACACACACACAAAAATGGCCTAAATGAAAGAACAGATCAAAGCTCCAGAAAAAATACACCTAAGCAACAAAGAGATAGCCAACCTATCAGATGTGCAGTGCAAAACACTGGTAATCAGGATACTCACAGAATTGGTTGAATTTGATCGCAAATTAAATGAAAAAATGAAGGCTACACTAAGGGAAATAAAGGAAAGTGTACAGGGAATCAATAGTGATGGGAAGGAAACTGGGACTCAAATCAATGGAGTGGACCAGAAGGAAGAAAGAAACAATCAAACAGAAAAGAATGAAGAAATAAGAATTTTTTTAAAAATGAGGAGAGGCTTAGGAACCTCCAGGACATCTTTACATGTTCCAACATCTGACTTATAGGGGTACCAGAAAGAGAAGAGGAAGAGCAACAAGTGGAAAAGTTATTTGAACAAATAATAAAGGAGACCTTCCTCAATCTGGCAAAGGAAATAGACTTCCAGAAGTCCAGGAAGCTCACAGAGTCCCAAAGAAGTTGGACCCAAGGAGGTATACACCAAGGCACATCATCATTACATTACCCAAGATTAAAATGAAGGAGAGAATCCTAGAAGCAGCAAGACATAGGGGGACAGTTACCTACAAAGGAGTTCCCATCAGACTGTCAGATGATTTTTCATAAGAGACCTTGCAGGCAAGAAGAGGCTGGAAAGAAATATTCCAAGTCATGAAAGGCAAGGACCTACATCCCAGATTGCTCTATCCAGCAAAGCTTTCATTTGGAATGGAAGGGCAGATAAAGTGCTTCCCAGATAAGGTCAAGTTAAAGGAGTTCATCATCAACATAGCCCTTATTATATGAAATGTTAAAGGGTCTTATCTAAGAAAAAGAAGATAAAAACATGTATAGTAAAATGACAGCAAACTCACAATTATTAACAACCACACCTAAAACAAAAACAAAAACAAAACAAACTAAGCAAACAAGTAGAACAGGAACAGAACCACAGAAATGGAGATCATATGGAGGGTTAGCAACAGGGGAGTGGGAGGAGCAGAGAGAAGGAAAAGATACAGAGAATAAGTAGCATAGATGGTAGGTAGAAAATAGACAGGGGGAGGGTAAGAATACTATGGGAAATGTAGAAGCTAAAGAATTTATAAGTATGACACATGGACATGAACTAAGGGGGGGAATGTGGGTAGGAGAGGGTGTGCAGGGTGGAAGGGAGTGAAGGGGTAAAATGGGACAACTGTAATAGCATAATCAATAAAATACCTTTTTTAAAAAAGAAAGAAAATGAAACAAATAAAAAAAATGTCTGTCTTACCAAATGTTGGTTCACAACCTTGCAACCTCCCCTAGTGAAATTTGAAATTGGACCCAGTAAAGGCAAGGAGAGTCCGAAAAAAGAGGCCAATTCTCCTTGCTGGCTAGCCAATTATTGGTTCATACTCTCAGGAGCTTCCCAGGTGAAATAGGAAATTAGTCTAGATACATAGATGGCAATCAGAGGAGAACAGAGAGTCAGGCCACTTGGTAGGAGACATGTTTAATCAGAAAAGGAACTTAACATAAGAGGCTTATCTTGTGCATTCACAAAACAAAGAAATCTCCAGAGCCAGTGGAATCTTGAGTTTATATAGAGGTCTTATCCAGGTTCAGGCCTTATCCAGGTTCAGGAGAGTAATACATTACTTTCCCAAGTCTGTGCTTGGAACTGGACCACACTAGAATAAGAAGAGTTGGCAAAACTTACTTTCCATCAACAGAGAAGGCAGTAAGGAGCCTCCATTTGCTTGTGTTCAACTTGCAGGTCAACCAGCGGTCAGTCACAGCCTCTGAATAACCTTCTCCAACACAATACAATGGTGAGGGGAAAAGTAACATACAAGAAGAGGGCAGCAAAACTGCCTACTTACCTGCTGTCCCACCTTCATCAGCCTTGCTCTTTGACATTAGTAGGTTTATAAAGTTTGCCTTCTACAGAAGGTATTGAGAAATACTGTATTTTTCAAACCATAAGACGCACCTAGGTTTTAGAGGAAAATAGGAAAAAAAATTTTGAAGCAAAAAAAGTGGTAAAATATTTAATAACATAAATAACATAATATTTCAACAATGTAAATGTAAACAGAACTCAACAGCGGCATTAACAATCATTATTCCTCCCAAATTTGGGGGGGTGCATCTTATAGTCCAAAAATAGGGTAATCTGTATATTTCTCCTGCTATGTGACATGAGAGAATAACTCAATTTTGAGTATTAAAGTGCAATGACTATTGTAGATGCTCAATCAAAATAACCAGAGACAAAAGTTAGTGTTTCCCAAAGCTTTTTTGAAATACAGCTTTGATTTAATTAAAAAAGTCAATAAACTTTTAATTTTTTAGTCAACTGTCATACATTTTTGTCTTAAAATATAATAAACGATTTGTGATGCTTTTTGTAGAGAGTAACAAAGAAGAACATGCCTTTACCTTATGACAAGAATAAGTTCTCAACATTTATGCTAAAATTACAAATATAATAAACCAGAAAAATTTTGATGGATAATTTCTAAATGTAATAGTCACCTTATTCCTAAAAGCATTAGTTACTTACATTTTAGCACTTGTTCTGTATCCACATTACAAACCCCTTGAGGGCAGAAATGCAATTTTATTTTTGTATCCCTTCCATTTCCTAGCCAGTGCCTTGCAAATTGTAAAGTCTTAATGCTGGAACAAATCAGAGATGCTGCTGCTATGTTAAACCTAAAGGGTAGAAACAAGGAAAATGAAATTGATGAAAGGAAATATTAAGGGAAGATGATTTTAGACAAGTTGGGCCATTCATAATTGAAAGTGGAAACAAAGTATTACTCCCTAAAACAATATGTTATACCTTCATAAAGCCTTCTATTAAACAATACTATTGATTTGTTCTGGTGATTTTCTAAAGCTGCTCTTACAGAACAACATAGTCATGAGAGCTGAACCAAAGTATTATACCTCTCATGCAAAATAATGGTGCTGATATTTGTATATATTCTAAATTCATGAATGATCATAATGAATTTATTGTGGAGGCTGAAAGTCTGATACATGATTTATATTGCACAGGAGGCAGAATGGCTGTTGAAATTTCAGTGCTATGGCTGTTAAAAATGTTTCTTTCTGTATAATCTATTCTTATTCTAATTTTATTTCTTCTTGCTCTATTTTTGCCGAAAACATAACATACCCTTTCAATGGAGAGGCTCAGATTATTACTTTAGCTGGAGGGTTCATGCAGATTATGCAAAAACAATGGTTGCATGTTGTGCATATGGTATTCAAGTTTGACACATTCTCATTACAAGTCTCACTCTTTAAGAAATTTTCCCTCTGTGTATCAGACAAATCCAAGCACAAATGCTGCACTGATATCTGATTTCCATACCAGTCACACCTCCATGAAAATCTCATCCCTCAAATACCACCTTGAGGTTTACAAAAACATTAAATTAAAATGTATAAATATTCCCTATATTATTTTCAATAAATTCATAAAATACAGAGTGTATAATTTCCCATATGGTAATTTTTAAACTGCTCTCTTCTAAGTTCTGCCAGAGCTTCTCTCATGGGAGTGACACCCAGAAACAGGGGCGGAGCAATGTGCCCATGGATAGTGAAGTCACCAAATATCAATATTTAGAATATTCTGTCAAATTAATATACAATGATAATAATTATCTTATGTAAATATTTAAATAATAGATAAAATGTTTAAATAATCCACTATTTTGGACATTGTTTTATGTTTTGCTGTTTGTTTGTTTTTATTTTATTAGATACTAGTGTTGATTCCAATTTTTGCAATTATACACAAAGCTGGGATACTTGCAAGTAAATCTTTGAGAATATTCATAATTTTAAAAATTAAATTCTTACAAGAAAAATTGCTGAGCCAAAAATAGGGCAGAGATTAGTATGTATCCATAAAAATCTGTTTCTCCTCCTTGCACTTAACTGCCCAGAAAATCTCCTTCCCCAGCATTCCGTGCAGATTGCTGTGGCCATGTAACTACATTTTTTGCCAATAAAATAAGTGGAAGTGATATGTGTCACTTCCAAGTCATATCCTGACAACATTGGTCATGCCTCCTCAGTGTTCCTTTTCCCCTTGCTGCCAGCTGGCAGTTGGATGTAGTGGTGACAGCTTTGACCATGCACATGACAATAATGCCTTGTATTGTGGCAGAGGCTCCCTGCTAATCTGGCTTATTTAACTCATTGCATTGTAGAGTATCTTTTTTACTGAAGAGATAATATTTTTAAGGTTTCTACTGTGATTTGTTAAATTACTATCCAGAAAGCTTATATCACTTTGTATTCCCTTTGGCATTGTATGGAAGTTCCATTTTCCTATAACCTATTCCACAATGGGGCCATCAGTTATTTGGACCTTAACTTCTTATAATTTGAAAATGAATTATTGTGAAATTTGAACACCTTTCCAGGTTTACTAATCACTTGTGATTCCCCATTTATGGAGTTCTATTTCCTGTCCTTGCCCATTTTTGTATCATATATTTTCAAGAGCTTTTAATAGAATGTGTACAAACTAGATAAAACAAGATAAACAAACATTGATATCTGTTAAAACTGGATGTTGGCACATGAAGGATTTATTATGCTATTTCCATCTTTTCTGTATATTTAAAATTTTCTGTAAGAGCTTAGCTCTGTCTACTGAAAACATCTAAAAACAATGACCACAGCTAGTGTCAGAATGTGAGTGCTAAATTATATTCTCCAATAAAAGAAACTAAGGCTCCTTAGGGGAGTGGTCAGATTCTGGTCCAGGTAGAGAAATTTATACAATGAGCTGTAGACATTCTGCAGAGACCAAAGACAAAGACAAACCATCAAACTGTAATGGGGTTATACCAAAAGGATGTAAGAGCCAGCTTGGCCAAAGATAGGATGCTTTGAGTATAAAAACAATAACTCCTCACAATGGAATACTACTTAGTCATAAAAAGGAAGGGTCCTTTTACAATAGCATGGATGGGTCTGGTGAGTATTATGCTCAGTAAAATAAGCTATTCAGAGAAAGACAAATACCATATGGTTTCAGTTATATGTGGAATCTAATGAACAAAATAAATGAATAAACAAAATACAAACAGACACATACATACTGAGAATAGATTGACAGCTGTCAGAGGGGAGGGGAGTGGGGCTAGGTGAAAAAGGTGAAAGAATTAAGAAAAAATAACTCATAGAAACAGACAAAAGTCTGGTGATTATGAGAGGAAAAGGTGATGTGGGAAGTAGAAGAGTGTAAAGGGGATATAAATGGTAATGCAAGGAGAGTTGATTTTGGGTAGTGAACATACAATACAATATATAGATGATGTAATATAGACTTATACACTTGGAACACATATCAATGTAATAACCATCACCTCAATAATTGAATGAAAATTTTTAAAAAACAATAAAATCAATTCATTGAAAATATTTTTTATAAAAATGTGTGAGTCATAATATATTCCAAAAGAGGAAAAGAGAGAGCCAAAAACAAAATATTAAGAAGAATCCATCAAAAATCACTGGAGGTTAGAACACTGACATTAGTTTAAAAATGACAATTAAGTAAAAAGAATTAAGCTTTTATCCTAACATTCCTGTATAAAATAGTCCTAGCTAATAAATGAAAGTTATTCAGAGAAAAATTCCAGAAAGTAAATGTAAAAAAATGAGGGGCTCTGACTAGTGTGGCTCAGTTGGTTGGGTATTGTTCTGAAAAGCATAAAGCCACCAGTTCAATTTCTAGTCAGGGTACATGCCCAGATTGCAGATTCAGTCCCTGGATAGGGCGTGTCTGAGAGGCAACTAACTGACATTTCTCACAATGATGTTTCTCTCCCTCTTTTTTCCCTCCCTTCCCCTCTCTCTAAAGATAAATAAATAAAATATTTTTTAAGAAAAAGAAATGATGGAATGAGAAAAATCCATTTGGAGAAAAATTGATAGGAAAGCAATGGAAGACCGACTAGAGGTGCATGGTAAGTAGTTGTAATAACATTTGTCATTGATTTTATTTATGCATATCATTTATAAATAACACATAGAGGTACCTTAAATATAAATTTCTTTCATGTACATGAAAAATGCAGGTCACACCACTTTTAGAATATTGATACCTGTGTCCTGTAGAAATATTAATACATGATTTTTTTTCACCCTACCCCCTGCCTTTGATTTCAGTCTTTGCCAAATTAAAGCTGCAGTTGGGGCAGCAGCTGATCTTCATTTAACTCTACACAGCTTATTTTTTTGTTGTGTTCAGAGCAAGTAAACGACATGAAACAAAATTTAACGGGAAACGTTCACAGTGGAATGTTCAATTTGTCACCACCTAAAACCAGTCATCCAACACAAGCAACACTCAAAGTTGGAGAACAACATACACTGTGTGTTTAGATACAATGCGATATGGAATATACAGCACAAGTAGTCCTGCAAAAATAATAATGATGATCTGAATCTAATTAAAGCTTTTTTAAAAATTTGGTTTATTGATTATGCTATTACAGTTGTCCCATTTTACCCCTTCACTCCCTTCCACCCTGCACACCCTCTCCTACCCACATTCCCCCCCTTAGTTCATGTCCATGTGTCATACTTATAAATTCTTTAGCTTCTACATTTCCCATAGTATTCTTACCCTCCCCCTGTCTATTTTCTACCTACCATCTATGCTACTTATTCTCTGTATCTTTTCCTTCTCTCTGCTCCTCCCACTCCCCTGTTGCTAACCCTCCATATGATCTCCATTTCTGTGGTTCTGTTCCTGTTCTACTTGTTTGCTTAGTTTGTTTTGTTTTTGTTTTTGTTTTAGGTGTGGTTGTTAATAATTGTGAGTTTGCTGTCATTTTACTATACATGTTTTTATCTTCTTTTTCTTAGATAAGACCCTTTAACATTTCATATAATAAGGGCTATGTTGATGATGAACTCCTTTAACTTGACCTTATCTGGGAAGCACTTTATCTGCCCTTCCATTCCAAATGAAAGCTTTGCTGGATAGAGCAATCTGGGATGTAGGTCCTTGCCTTTCATGACTTGGAATATTTCTTTCCAGCCTCTTCTTGCCTGCAAGGTCTCTTATGAAAAATCATCTGACAGTCTGATGGGAACTCCTTTGTAGGTAACTGTCCCCCTATGTCTTGCTGCTTCTAGGATTCTCTCCTTCATTTTAATCTTGGGTAATGTAATGATGATGTGCCTTGGTGTATACCTCCTTGGGTCCAACTTCTTTGGGACTCTGTGAGCTTCCTGGACTTCTGGAAGTCTATTTCCTTTGCCAGATTGAGGAAGGTCTCCTTTATTATTTGTTCAAATAACTTTTCCACTTGTTGCTCTTCCTCTTCTCTTTCTGGTACCCCTATAAGTCAGATGTTGGAACATGTAAAGATGTCCTGGAGGTTCCTAAGCCTCTCCTCATTTTTAAAAAAATTCTTATTTCTTCATTCTTTTCTGTTTGATTGTTTCTTTCTTCCTTCTGGTCCACTCCATTGATTTGAGTCCCAGTTTCCTTCCCATCACTATTGATTCCCTGTACACTTTCCTTTATTTCCCTTAGTGTAGCCTTCATTTTTTCATTTAATTTGCGATCAAATTCAACCAATTCTGTGAGTATCCTGATTACCAGTGTTTTGCACTGCACATCTGATAGGTTGGCTATCTCTTTGTTGCTTAGGTGTATTTTTTCTGGAGCTTTGATCTGTTCTTTCATTTAGGCCATTTTTGTGTGTGTGTGTGCCTTGACATGCCTGTTACATAGTGAGGGGCAGAGCCTTAGGTGTTCACCAGGTCAGGGCAACCCATGTGGCTGGGTTGTGATGCTGTATTTGGGGCAGGCGTCTGAGAGGGAACAATGGCACTTGCTCCACTCTCTGCCAGATTTCAGTCACTTCCCCCACTTCCCACAAGCAAACTGGGCCCTTCTGGTGCTGATTCTTGTGTGGGTGGGTTTGTGTGCATGCTGGTACCCTGTGGGTCTGTCCAGCCAACTCTCCTGTGAGGCTGGGAGTATCTCCTGGCACCTCAACCCCCACAGGTGTTTTCAATTGGTGTTTTGAGGCTTTACTTCCCCACACTGGAGCCCTGGGTTCTATGTCCTGTCTCACTCCCCAGTTTGGCCTGGTTTTTCTGCACGGGAATGTGGGACCACCAGGTCTGCCAGCCACTTTGTGTGCCAGGCCCCTCCACAATCCACTGCCTTGCTCAATCTGCCCACTGCTGCTGTGGGTGCCCGGGGTCTGCCAGCCGCCACTTTGCTGCAAGCAAAGTTGCACCCTCTGCCCAACTGCCCAATTCCACTCCTCCTTCCAGTCTGGGTGAATGTGTCTTCTTTAACTCCTTGGTTGTCAGACTTTTATACTGTTCAATTTTCTGTCAGTACTGGTTGTTTTTCTATTTCTAAATTTTTGTTGTATTATTTTGGTTGTGCGAGGAGGCACAGTGTGTCTACCTACACCTCCATCTTGGCCAGAAGTCCCCCAATTAAGGCTTTAAAACCAACTTCTGGTTTTAAAAAAGTGTAAGGGATAGAAGACAAATTAAACAACAGCACAAGTAAATAATGAGACAAATTCAGAAAGTTAATAACCAGAGAAGAGGGAGGAGGGGACAGTGGGTAGAAGGATTTTCAGGAACTACTATGAAGGACACATGGACAAAACCAAGGGGGAGGGTGGAAGCAAGGGAGGAAGGTGGGTTTGGCTGGGGTGGAGGGAGGGGTGGAGGGGAGAAAATGCAGACAACTGTAATTGAACAACCATAAAATAATTTATTAAAACAAAGACCTACGACAAATGACCCAGTTTCTCCAATAAATCAATGGATCAATGACTACCAGATGATATCTCAAAAGAAACCTTGCAGGCAAGAAGGAGCTGGAAAGAAGTATTCAAAGTCCTGAAAGGCAAGAACCTACATCCAAGATTACTCTACCCAACAAAACTATCATTTAGAATGGAAGGGCAGATAAAGCACTTCCCAGATAAGGCCAAGTTAAAGGAGTTCATCATCACCAAGCCCTTATTATATGAAATGTTACAGGGACTTATCTAAGAAAAAGAAGATCAAAACTGTAAATATTAAAATGACATCAAACTCACAATTATCAACAACTGAACCTAAAAAAGAAACAAAAACAAACTAAGCAAACAACTAGAACTGGAACAGAATCACAGAAATGGAGATCGCTTGGAGGGTTATCAGTGGGGAAGGGGAGATGTGAGAATGGGGGGAAAAGATACAGGGAATAAGAAGCATAAATGGTAGGTACAAAATAGATGGGGGAGGTTAAGAATAGTATAGGAAATGGAGAAGCCAAAGAACTTACATTTACGACCCATGGATATGAACTAAGGTGGGAAAATGCTGGAGACTGGGGAGGTACATGGTAAAGGGAGGGAAGGGGGAAAATGGGACAACTGTAATAGCATTATCAATAAAATATACTTAAAAATGAAAAAAGTGAGACTGATCTAGATTAAAATAAAGCAAATAATATGTATGGCAAATCAACCATAAAAAGTTATTTGATGCAACTAGAGAAATTTAAATGTGGACTGTATATTAAATACTATTTTTAAATGTGTTAATTAAAATTAACATGATGGGCCTGACTGGTGTGGCTCAGTTGGTGGGGCAAACTGAAAGGTTACCTGTCTGATTCCCAGTCAGGGCATGTGCCTGGGTTGCAGGTTTGGCCCTGGTTGTGGCATGTTGCACAGGCAAATGATCAGTGTTTCTCTGTCACACTGATGTTCTCTCTCTCTTACTCCCCCTCGTCTCTTCTCTCTAAAAATAAATAAAATCTTCTAAAAAATAATCTCTGTATGTCATTTGCATATTTTGTGAGGATGAGTCTGCTTAAAAAATGGGCCTTTAATCCTCTCAACTAGGTACATGCAAGCTGCTCTGTGCTGTGATCCACTAAGAGGAGCAAACCAGAAAGGACCTCTGTGAAGTCATCTGCATGTGCAGCTCCCATACCTCCCTTCAGAAACCTCTTGTACTCAGGCAGGGAGCATGATCACCTGACCTACAAACTGTCAGCATGCAAGGGTCAGTCTATGTATTGTCAGTAAAATTTAATTTTATCTTACTTTCAGGCTTAAAATATAGAAGTGATTGTTGTTTCTCACATTTAGTGGATTTTTTGTGCACCCCTTGATTCCATTGGGTAGAGACCAGTGGAGAACCTTTGGAGTAAAAGTAAAGAAACAACAACAAAAAAAACTTAGAAATGTTACTTAACCTCTTAGCTCTATTTATTGTTCTTTAAGATGGTAATAATAATACTAATAATAATTCCATGCAGACTTACTATCAACATCAAATTAAACATTATGTAAAAGTATATTATAAAACATTATTAATTTTAGTTAATACTAATAAACATTTCAGTGAGAGTTAAAAAAGCCTTTCAGGTATTAAAGCATAAGGTGAGTAAAAGTATTATATGAAATGATCTGTATAATGTTATTTGTGTTAAAGTTTAACTGTTTCTAAGACTTTTAAAAATGACATTAAGATGTCCTTTTATTGTTAATAGAACTGGAGGTGGGGGTGGAAGAAGATGTTTGATATATCATGGAATGCCAAAACATGGCAAATAATGAATTGTCTCAAAGAAAGTGATGTTATATTCATATAACATATGTATAAGAGTAGACTCAAAAAATAAATAAGATTCCATGTCTAAGATTCAAAACCTATCCCACCTTGAAAACAATGAGGAAAGGATGGAGTGCCTTTACTCATCCTTAGTTCCATAAATATAATTCATGTCTATTTAATACATTTATTTAAAGAGGTTACAACCAAGTTGACTTTTTTGGTAATGTGGGAAATAATTGTGAACACTAATTTGATAACCTTATTTTCCCCTCTACATTGTCCACAAATGACCAAATTTAACATAGATAATCCCAAAGTATAATATTTTTTAAATTTTATTTTAATCATTGTTCAAGTACAGTTTTCTCCCTTTTACTCCCATTCCAGCAGTATAATTTTTATTGCTACTGTTCTTCTCCCAGTATTTCTGTTAGAGATTTCTTCCATTCTCTAAAAATCATCTATTCTATACACATTACTAGCAAATGTTTAGTTTTGATTAGGTTTAGTTCCTCATCTTAAACTGTGTGTGTGATATTTTTGTTTATATAATTGACAATCTCCTTAAAATTACATTTTTTAAATTTATTTCTAATGCCTTCCCCTCCAGATCTGATACAAGTTCCTCTGTCACTGTCAATGGAATGAACAGTGTTTTTGTGATCCTGACTTTGAATGAGAAAGTTATCTTTCAAGCAGTTCACCTGTGCTCTCCAAACCCAAACATAACAAAAATCCTCATCATTTTCCCTTCAAAACATTTCTTCCATCATCTCTACCTTGCTATTCTGGTACTATCACTCAAGTCCAGGACTTATTTTCCTTTATATCTCACATTTCAACCTCCAATCCCTCTCTAAAGCAGACCTTGCATTCTACCGACAGATTAATCTTTCTAAAGCATTGCTTTCCCATGTCATTCTTTTATTACCAATAGTTCAAACTTCCTACTACCTATATAACAAAGACCCAAACTCCTAAATCTAGCAATCAAAATGGGATTCAAATTTGACCACATTCAATCTTTCCTAATCACACATATTACAACTGACAAGCAAGCTGGAAAAATGCTTTATGCTAAGTATGCTTTTCTTTTTCTTTTCTTTTTTCCTTTTGATTTTTGCCTATTTTGTCATATCATAAACCAGTGGAAATGCCTTTTTTCAGCCTCTGTCCTGGCTGTTCCATCCATAGCCACTGATTTATTCATTAATCAAATATACTCTCAGCATCACCAATGTTCCAGACTCTATATAGAGGTGAGCAAACCATGGACCCTGACTTTTTAATCTGGTGCATTAACAAAACAAGAAAATAGATAATATAATAACCCTATAATGGAGGCATTAACAAATGAAATAATGCTCACATAAAATTAGCTATTCTGCTGATTTTATTCTATTTTTATATTTGGTAAGAATGCCTCACACTTTTGATTTGGGAGTCCACATTGTCCACCATGAAGCCAAAGTAAGGACAGGGCACATAATTCAGGGAGGGAGGGATTGAAGCCAGTAAATCATAACTGAGAAAAACCAAATTATTCAAAGTGAATAAAAAATTCAGGAGGACTTCCAGTCAAGATAGAGAGAGGTGTAGGTAACATGGCTCACCTCCTCACACAATCACATCAAAATTACAAGTAAACTATAGAACAACCATAACTCAAGCCCGCCAGAAATTGAGTTGAATGGAAGTCCAACTATAACTATGGAATTAAAAAAAAAAGACATCCATCCAGATGGGTAGGAGGGGTATGGTTGTGGAGATGCGGAGTGGGCTGGTCACATACCCATGAGTGGTAGATTAAATTCAGGAGGGATATCTCGGGAGCAATGGATCCCAGCCCCCACACTAAGCCCTCCAGCCCAGAGTTCCAGTGCCAAGAAGATAAGTCCCCATAACTTCTGGCTGCAAAAACTAGTGGGGCTTGAGTTAGTGGAAGAAACTTCTGGAATCCCAAGCAATTCCTCTTAAAGAATCCATACACAAACTTTTTCAGACTCACTCCCTCTGAGCTCCAGCATTGGGATAGCTGCTTAAAAGGCACCAGTGGCATACGGGGAGGAACTGAAGTGTCTGGCATCAAAGTAAGAACTAGGGACAGCTTTCTCCCAAACAGAAAGGTAGATAAAGGCTGTTGTTCCTTTTCTAAGCCCTCCCTTCACAGAGTCACAGAGGTGGCAGACTGCTCCCATATCTGAGATTCCATCAACCTAGTTAACACTGTTTTCCCCACCTGGAGATTCACTGAGACTCTGGATCCCGCCCAACTTATGGGACCACCCAAACTGTTAACAGTGACTTTTCCACATGAATGTCTAGTTTTGGCTCATGCTTCACAAATTCCTCAATCCTATCAAACAAAAAACAGTTGGTCTTAGTAAGCCCCCATCCCTGTACCTCTTGCTAAGTGGCTCCAGGACCAGCAACAGTAGCAGCTGCCTAGATTCACAGCTTGACTTCCCCTAGGAATCTCTAAGCCCAGCACAAGTAGCAGCCATCTCAGATTGCTTTACAGCTCAGGCAAGGTTGCCCCAGGGAAGAACACAGGAGGGGGCTGATCTTGGCCTTCACCACCCAGGAAACATAGAGCCTGCACACTCAGTGGATGGCTACAGACCAGATTGGAGTACCATCACCCTGGCCCTACACAGCTGATCCTCCACAGAGGGAGGGGGTAAGGGGTCAGCAGTCACAGACAGCCCTTGCAGTTGAACTGGTCTTGGTTAGTCCCTCCCATTGACTTGCCAACAGCAATCAAGCCTCAACTACATGAGGAGGGTATACCCAGACTGCATAAAGAGTGCACCTCGAGTACCCAGCTTGGTTGATAGGGGAGGCTATGCCACTGAACCCTACAGGGCACCCTATTAGATTAGACCACACTATCAAGACAGGGAGTCATAGTGATGAGGGACATAAAAGTTGGAAAATTTTAGCTTAAGTAATAACTAATAAGCTTAGTAATCAGTACATGTAAAAGCTATTGCTCCAGGAGTTGAAGGTATGACCCACTCTGACTCCAAAAGACCATAAGCAATTTCACCTTTGTGCCTCAGGAGGACTGCAGGCAGTTCAAGATAGTATCTAAGCCATTGTTCTCAAGAGTGAGATGACCACCACCCAGGATATTGCTAAAGACCACCACCCAGGGTTAGAATGCTGCAGTTTTTTAATCTAATTAACTTTCCCCTGAGTTTCAAACTTCTTATATACACTTTGTTCTCCTTATAAAAAGGACCATTTTAAAATGGAATCTAAGACAGTCTCTTAAGATACAAACCTGCTATCTCCTCAGATCACTGGCCATGTGAATAAAGCACTCATAAATATTCAATACCTGTCTCTGCTTATTGAGTCTGGTAGGTGACAGGTAGCACAAACACAAGCTTTTCCAGTTACAACAACAAATCTACCTAATCCATAGAAAAAAACACAAGGAGGCTGCCAAATTGAAGGGACAAAGAAATATGGCTCAAGTGAAGGAACAGATCAAAAATCCAGAAGAAGAACTAAACAAAATGGAGATAAGCAACCTATCAGATGCAGAGTTTAAAACACTGGTTATTAGGATGCTCAAGGAACTTACTGAGCACATCAACAACATAAAAAATATCCAGTCAGAAATGAAGAATACACTAACTGAAATAAAGAACAATTTACAGGGAAACAACAATAGAGTGGATGAAGCTGGGAATCACATCAATGATTTGGAACATAAAGAAACAAAAAAATCAATCAGAACAAAAAGAAGAAAAAAGAATCCAAGAAAACAAGGATAGTGTAAGGAACCTCTGGGACAACTCCAAGCATCCCAACATTTGCATCACAGGGGTGCCAGAAGAAGTGAAAGAGCAAGAAATTAGAAACTTATTTGAAAAAATAATGAAAGAAAACTTCTCTAGTTTGGTAAAGGAAATAGGCATGCAAGTCTAGGAAGCATAGAGAGTCCCAAACAAGTTGGATGCAAAGAGGCCCACTCTAAGACACATCATAATGAAAATGCCAAAGGTTAAAGATAAAGAGAGAATCCTAAAAGCAGCAAGAGAAATGCAGTTATCTACAAGGTAGTTCCCATAAGACTGTCAGGTGATTTCTCAAGAGAATCTTTGCAGGCTGGAAGGGATTGGCAAGAATATTCAAAGTCATGAAATGCAAGGGCTTTCAGCCAAGATTTGTCTACGCAGCAAAGCTATCATTTAAAATCAAAGGGCAGATAAAGAGCTTCCCAGGCAAGAAAAAACTAAAGACGTTCATCATCACCAGACCATTATTATATGAAATGTTAAAGGGTCTTACTTAAGAAAAAGAAGTAGATCAAAACTATGAACAATAAAATAGCAATAAATATGTATTAACCATTGAATCTAAAAAGCAAACTAAGCAAACAAGAAGAACAGAGAAAGAATCATGCATACAGAGAGCATGAACATTTTGATGGTTGCCAGATGGGAACAGTGTTTGGAGGACTAGGTGAAGAGGTGAAAGGGTTAACATAAATATGGAGATTATTAGGAGGATTATCAGCTGGGAGGGGAAGGGGGAAATAGGAGGAAAGGTGCAGGGATTAAGAAGTATAATTGGTAGGTACAAAATAGACAGAGGGATGTTAAGAACAGTATAGGAAATGGAAAAGCCAAAGATATTTCTATGGACATGAACTAAGGTGGGGGGGGGATTGATGGAGTGAAGGGGATACTGGGTGGAGGGAGTCAAATGGGGAAAAACTGGAACAACTATAACAGCATAATCAATAAAATATACTTAAAAAAGAAAAAAAGAGGTGAGGTGATTAAGAAGTACAAATAGATAGTTTCAGAATAGCCATGGGGATGTAAAATGCAGCATAGGAAATGGAGTAGCCAAAGAGCTTATACACATGACCCATGGACCTGAACAATGATGTGGAAATTGCCTGAGGGAATAGAGGGTGCTGGGTGGAGAGAGACAAAGGGGGGATTATGATAACTGTAATAACATAATCAATAACATAATTTAAAAAATTATATGGTGTTTCAACTATTTTGAGCCCATCATCTATCTACTAATGGAATGGCCAGTGGGATACAAGGCAGAGTGGCTACATCATGACTGCTATTCTTTCTGCAGAACTTCAGCTTTTAAGCCCTTCCTGATGCAGCCCTACACTAACCAGCCTGTTTTGGGGGTGGAGGGAAGAAAAAGGCTAGAGTTTTACCTTTTTATTGAATTTTTAGGGTGACATTGATTAATAAAATTATACAATTTTATAGGTTTCAGGTGTACAATTCTATAATGCATCATCTGTATATTTACCACCTCAAGTCAAGCCTTCTTCTATTACCATTTATCCCCCAAACTCTCCTTTACCTCCCACACTAACCAACATTTAATATATCTGCAACCACCGTTAGGAGTTGGGATCAAGTTAAAAGAACATATTATTGATCCAATGGACATGTTTCATGCTCCCTTTTACCAAGACAATCATTTAAAAAAAATAAAGTGGTTGTAGATATAATAATGTTTGTTATAAGCCTAAGCAGTGTTTGTAATTTGGTTGATGGTGGTGCTCTATCACTTGCTTCATTTGCATCTCTGTAGAAAATCTAATTGCACAAAGTGTTTATTTTCTCAATATGTCATGTTGGAGTTTATTGTTTCTTCTCATTCTTACAGGAAGTTACAATTCTCTTTACTTTTTAAGTAGAGTCAGTAACCCTTTTAATTTATGCAGAACCAACCAATCAATCAACAAATATTTAGAGAGTAAATGTAATATGTTGGGAATAATAACAAAGAAGGGAATTTGGAAACTGTGAAGAGATACCAGAGGTGAAGCAAATGCAGTGTAGAGACAGATGTTTTTGCAATGCCCTCTGGAATAGGGTACAAGAAGCTGAGGCAAAGTGGAATGACCTTGAAAAAGCAAGCTTTGTTTAAATTCAAGAGCTAGACACCAAGATCTGCCTGAATGAGAGATTAAAGCAGTTGGATTAGAGACTTGATAGGCATCAGAAGAAGAAGGAAGAATATAGGGCCTTCCAAAAGGGGGCTGAGGGTGGTGGAAAATGAGGACAGTGGCCAACAAATTCTAAAAACAGGTAAGGATTATTTTTCTGTCAGTACTCATGAACAGAGAAATAAAGTTGCTATATATTCCCATCTAAACCAGCTGAGTGATTCTGTCTCTGGAACTGTTGGTGGAGCTCCCAGTAACCACAGAGGATTCACAAAGAACTATAAATACTTGGAGCTCAAAGAACTTAGTCTTTGAGCTCCAAGGAATCCACACCCAATTAGAAAATCTGTTCATGTTTACCTAAGAAAACAACAACAACAAAAAAATCATTCAATACAGCACAGTTATTCCTCCCCAGCTTAAAGTCTATTTTGTCAACATTTCATGATTTTTCTTCTGTATAATTTTTAGCAACAATTTTATCTCCATTTTAGATTGATTGAGTATACCTTAACATGGACAATTAAAAGAATCCAGGGACTGGGTAGAGAAAATAGAGTAAAGTAGATGACAGAAGACTTTATCATTTTTGCAGCCAAATCTTGAGAGGGACAAAGTCAAGGGGAAGTATATTGGGGGCTTAAACTATTGTGAAGGAAGCATACACTGAACTCACAATCAATAAATCTCACTATTCACACAGAACTATAGAAAAACATTTTGATCTTCACTATACCTGATAATATAGCTCAGAAATTTTATAAATAGCACAATGTTATAGAAATTATCCGTAGCTTTAGGATTTTACAGTAGTGGCACAAAAGACTACCTGGGTCTTATATTTTAGGGGAGATGGCTATTTTCCACTGTGGTTATTGACACACTCAGGTTTCCCAATTCACTTTGTGTTAGTTTTGGACTATCATATTTTCCTAGAAATATCTATATCATTAATAATTATGAACTTAATACCAAAAGGTACCACTGGAACCATCATGTAACATTTGTCATCTCCTATGTCTCAGGGTAGAAACACTAATTCCTAAAGGCTTATGTTTGGGGGGAGTTTTCTCCATCAATTTTACAGAAGTTTAAAATTGTTATTGGTCTTTTACAAAAGGGGGGGGATGTTCAACGTGGCAGTTAGGAGTACAAGACCTACAGTTCAGGAAGTGACTGTATTTGAATCCTGACTCAGCCCTTCACCATGAGACTTAGGGTAAATTATTTGATCTTTATATGCATTTTCCTTGCCTGTAAACTAGAGGTCAATAATTGTACCAAATTTGTAGGGATATTATATAGATTAACTCAGTTAAATATGTCAAATGCTTAAAACAGAGCCTTGCATTACTGCTCAGGAAGTAATAGCTATTGTGGTAGAGTCTGGTAACTGGTACTCGGCATCCATTCCAGTCGACTTCTGATGTCATTTTCTGTTCTCTAGCATCTGACAACTTAAAAACCACATTTCCAGGTCTGTTTGATACAGGGTACTGGATAGGAAATAGGTCCCATCTAATTCAGCTGCTGCTGTTGTCTGTCCCCATCTTAGAAATTGAGTTTTTCTACAAGAGGAAAGCCCAGTTGTGAGTAGTGAAGAGGACATTGCAACCATAGCAGTGGTAGTCTTTGATCTAAAATTCCTGATTCCTGTATAATACTTCTGATAATTTTTTCTTGAATTCAACCATTTCAGTTGTAGCCACCTAAACCTCCATCTCCTTGTAACCAAAAGTACTGTATTAAAGCTATTTCTACTGAAAATAGAATAGTTTCTGTTTGCTAAGCTAATTATTGCTAATAGTCCTACTATTTTCTAATTTATTTAGAAAATTTCTGATTTATCTTTAATCATTCTATATCCTTATATAGTTACCTATTGTTATTTTTCGTGGTTCTTAGATATAGTATTTCATTCTTTTCCTTCCTGCATTCCTTCCTGCCTTTTCTTCCTTTCTTTTCTTTTCTTTTCTTTCTTTCTTTCTTTCTTTCTTTCTTTCTTTCTTTCTTTCTTTCTTTCTTTCTCTTTCTTCTTTTCTTCCTTTCTTCCCTTCTTTTCATTTCCTTTCATTTCTTTTCCTTTCCTTCCTTTCTTTTCTTGTTTAAAAGTAAATACTACTTTTTTCTCAAGTGTAGTTATTTCTTATATTTCATTTTGCTTGTATTTGCCTGAAATGAAGCGGAAGGAACTGGTGAACTTGAAGTAAATGTTTCTTTAATACAAATAATATATTTTTAACAATTTTCTCTGAAGTCAAGAATACTATTAGGTAAAGACATGACTTTCTAAACTACATGTTGCAACTTTCCATGGCAACCACGGCCTTTTTGTTTGGAAGACAGGGAGGTTTCTGCACTTATAGTTTCTTCCATAAGATGAGTATTTACTTTCTTAATTATTTTATAATGTCAAATTTGATAACATTTACATTTTATTCTGCAGTCAAAATTTTTAACACATTTTAGTGGTGGCTTTGTACTTAAAGGAAGTCACTGTTCATTATCAGTTCTTTTACCTCAGCTTCTTTTCTCTTGAGTTCTGTGTTTCTATATACCCCTTAGTTGGCTAAATTAGATTGACATTTTTTTTTTAAGAAGACCTATAGCCAATGTATGTCCCCTGGGTTTCTGTACCCTTGGGAAAATGTGTCTCTTCTTTATTGTTGAAGGATAGCTTGGCTAGGGATAAATCCTAGAGTCATACTTTTTTCTCTGAGAAATTTATGTAGACATCTTTCCTCTGTTCCTAGTATTCAAGTATTACTATGGAACAATAAAAATAAAGTCTGATTTTTTAAAACTTTGAATGCTATTTGCCTTTCTTTAGATAATTTTCATAAAATTTTGTCTTTATTCTTAAAATTCAACAATTTGGATATTTTGGGTGCCAGGATACTTTTTGGTATATGCCATTCTTCATCAGTTATTCTCTTGGACAGAATTTGTTTGCTCTTTCAATATTTAAATTCTGGTCTTTATTTCCAGAAAGTACCATCTAAGTGTTTCTTATTATTTATTTAACTCCATTTGTTCTGTTTTCTTCCTAAATTTTTAGTTCTTCATCAAATTTCTTCTTCAAATCTATTTTCTTCTCATGCCTATATAGTAGTATATTTTAAAAATATCAAATCTATGTATTATTGTATTGATGTATTTTTCATTACATTGTGTGATTTCTTTTTTATTTATTTTTAAAAAGATTTTATTTATTTTTAGAGAGAGGGAGAAATAGAGGGAGAGAAACATCAATATGTGGTTGTCTCTCACGTGGTCCCCACTGGGGGGACCTGGCCCACAACCCAAGCATGTGCCCTGACTGGGAATGCCCTAACCAGTGACACTTGGTTCACAGACCAGCTCTCAATCCATTGAGCCACACCAGCCAGAGCACATTGTGAGATTCCTTTAAACTGCACATTCAGTCAAGATTTTTTTCTTTACTATATTTTTCCAATGCAGGTTTTAATCTGTTTCATTTATTTTCTGAGGTTTTCCATCTCAATATTTCCATCCTCTAATGCCTTAAATTATTATTATAAACTCTTGACTCTTTTCTTTAAGCTTGTCTTCTACAGGGAACATTGTATTAGTTATCTATTTTTGCATAATGAGGTTACCACAAATCTAGTGGCTTAAAACAACACATACTTGTTTTCTCCTGATTTCAGTGGGTCAGGTGTCTGAGTACAGCCTCCTCAATTCCTCTGCCTCCAGATATCCACGGCTGTAATCAAGCTGTTAGTCAAGGCTGTTATCTTATCTGAGGTTTGACTGGAGGAGGATCTGCTTTTCAACTCCACAGAGTTGCTTGCAGAACTTTGTTCCTTGCAGGCTACTTGACTGAGAATCTCATTTTCTTGCTGACCACTGCACCCTCACCTCCTTGCTTTGTGGCTCTCTCCATATGACATGGAGCTCACAAAATGGTAAGTTGCTTTTCAAAGCCAGCAAGAGAGAGTCTCTGAAAGAGATGTGTTATAATCTTACGTAATGTAATATATATACCTAATCATACACATCCTATCCCGTTCACTGAATTCAATTGGTTAGAAGCAAATCACAGGTCCTGTCTACACTCAAGAAGAGAAAATAACACAAGGACATAAACATCAAGAGGCAGAATCATGGTGGCCACTGTGGGGTGTGCCCACTACATTCATGTTGCTTATAATTCCTTGGAGATGGCATTAGTTTCCCAGGACTGCCATGACAAAGGACCACAAACTGAGTGGCTTGAAATAACAGAAATTTACTGACTCAATTTACTGACTCAAAGTTCTAGAAGCTAGAAGTCTGAGAGCAAGGTATTAGCAGAACTAGGCTCCCTCTGAAGGATCTAGAGAAGAATCTTTTCTTGCCTCTTCCTATCTTCTGATGGCTTCTTGAAATTCTTGGCATTCCTTGGCTTCTGCAATAGATACTGCAAGCTCTGCCTCCACTGTCACACGGACTTCTTTCCCATGTGTCTTTCTATGTGTCCTCTACTCTTCTTATAAGGATATCAGTCATTGGATTTGATCTTGTCTTAACTAATTGCACCTGCAAAGAATTCTTTCATAATAGAGTCATATTCTGAGATTTTGAGTAGACATAAATTTGGGGACATTATTGAAAAACCACTAAAAAGACTATGAGGAAATATATTCTTTAACTCTTGGTCTACTAGGTAATTTATCGTGTACTCCATGCTATCGTTATGTTCACTTACCTAATTTTTCTCGTTTTTATTTGCTTTATGCTAAATTACATCCTGATTTTTTTTTGTAGTGGCAGAAATTGTAAATTCACTCACCTTTCTCCTTTTCCTCTCTCTACCACAGAAGCTGAAATAGCTATTTGTTTTCTCTGCTTTCCTTTTAACTAGTCATCACCATGACACACAGTACTTGTCAATGAGTTATTGGCAAAAAGTTGTTTAGGAATGGGGTATGATGTGGGCTTCCTGGCTCCTCTCCTCATTGCCTCACTCTGCTTTAGCTCTAGAAATCTCCTTGGTTCAGAGAATGGGCTATAAAGATGGCATGCCTGCCTGGTGTGTTCTTCAATCTACCACCCCTTCAAACTAGACATTCCACTTTTTCTGAGGCTCCTCCAGGCCCAGATCTTACCATTCAAATCACAATCTTTCAGGATGGTACCTCTTCCTTTGAGAGAAATCTGTTGCTGCTCAAGGGTAGAGAAAGAAGGTCATGCTTTAGTTTTCAGTACTCAGCCTCTTCCTTCATTTCACTTCATTGTTTGGTAAACCTGCTTCCTATTTTGCAAATTATGGTTGTATCACTTCCTTGTTTCATTGAAGATGGGATTTTTCTCTATATATATTGTTTTTTTAATTTGTTTTATTAGTAGTAAGTTTCAAAGAGAGAAATAAAGTTAAATATCATATTGCCATTTTGAACAGGCTTTACTAAACTATTTTTTAAAATTTTAATATAATTATCTAATCACTACTTCTATAATAATCAAAGTTGAGAGTAAATGATATAATTGTTAATTCTGTTTGATACAATTAAATTAGTAAAACTTTTCCCTTTTCCAACTTATTAGTCTTTGCTAAAATACAATGGAATTTAGAGCTAAGATGTTACTATACTAATAGTTTATATCTCTTTTCTTGCAGAAATTATTTATGAACATTGCATTCAGTTTATAAGGAGATTCTCAACCATTTTTTCAGATATCACTCTTTTACAAAGTTTCAGTATTTGCAGACAGTCTTTTCAAACCCTGTTTTTCCCAGTAGCCCTAAATTTTGTTTCCTGTTTCACTTTTGGTGAAAGCTTAAGAGACTTATTTTTATAAATGGTATAAAAATTGTCTGATAGGACTGAGAACACCTTTCCCTTGCATTACACATTATTAATTACATAGATGGATATAAAATTCTTCAGTTGAAACTTCTCCAGTCCCAGATTAGTAAGTATAGGCTAGGATGTGTTGTGTTTAACAAATGACTCTCAAACTTCAATGGCAATAATCATGAAGCTTTATTTTCAGTCATGCTGCTGTTTTTTGGCAGGTTGCCTTTATCTTCATGCCAGCATGAAGTTGATGGAGCATCTAGAATATCGTTGGTTACCCTGGCACAGGGCAAAAAGAGCATAGAAGCGATGTTCTGGTTCTTAAGCATCTGATGGGAAGTGACAAAGTCATGCTTGCATTTCATTGGCCAGAGCAAGGCACATGGTTGAACCTGGTGTCAATACAGCAAGGAAATTTATACTATTACCCAGGGATGGACAACAAATATTTGTAAACAATAATGCAATTTACTATACTCTCCATATGTCACAGGCGTTGCTTCATTATGCTAATATTTGTTTTCATTCAGTAAGAAGGTTGAATGAAGGCTACTACAACTAAGACATAAGAAGTAAGAGTAGGAATAGGTTTAGGGGAAGATGATAATTTTAGTTTTAAATAGCTGCGTACAAACTATCTAGTGGATAATTGGATATGAGGCTGAGTACAAGGGGAAAGGTCTAGGTTGGGGATATAAAGTTATTTAACCAGTGCATACAATTGAATTCGTAAGAATTACTGAAAGGAGCAATGGACAGTCCCACCTTGGAGAGCAATGACTATAAGAATCAGCCAGAAGAAACAGATTCAGTAAAGGAAAATGAAAGAATGAGTAGAGAATTTGAGAGGGACAGAAGTAAGCAATGTCATACACAGTAAGGAAGTAGAGAGTATCAAGGAAAGAAAGTATCAGCATTTCCGAAATAAGAATAGAGGACCTCTAGTTAAAAAATGGAAATTATTTGATGTTACCTTAGGAGATAATTTGTGCCTTTAATAAGAGCAATTTCAACAGAGTTGAAAAGTAACAATCAATTGAATGACTATTAGGGATATGAGTGAAGAAATTGAATATAAATGGAGTACAAACACACCACTTCTTTAAAAAGTTTTGAGGGAAAAAAAGAAAAGATTGGAAGATTCCCCCCTGGCCCCACTTAAATAGTGAAGAGATTTGAAATTTTTTAAAGGACCAAGGACTGTGTGTGTGTGTGTGTGTGTGTTAATTCTTATTTTATGAATAGATGAGTATACAAGATAAAATTGGGGTGGAATTTAAGACCAAAGCAATCAACATAAAAATGTTTAAGTAGTGTAAAAGTCATGCACCTATAGTCAGTCTTGTCATTGTATGTGCATTAGTCTGGGTTCTCCAGAGAAACAGATCCAATAGAGTATATAGAGAATCACTACATAGATAGCCTACAGAGCTTCATTATAAAGAATTGATTCCCACAGTTATGGAAGCTGGAAGGTCTCAAAATCTGCAGTAAGCAAGCTGGAGACCCAGGAGAGTGAATGGTGTAAGTTCCAGTCCAAGTCCAAGTGCAGAGGTGGAAGACCCATGTCCTAGTGGGAAGACAGTTACACAGAGAGCAAATTCTTTCTTACTCTGCCTTTTTGTTCTATTCGGGCCTTCAACATACTGGGTGAGACTAACCCACATTAGGAAAATCAATCTGCTTAACCCAGTCTACTAATTCAAATGCTAATCTCACCCAGAAACACTCACAACTGACATGCCTGTAATAATGTTTAACCAACTGTCTGGGTGTCCTGTGGTCCAGATAGGGCTGACACATCGAATTAACCATCAGAGTGTGTCATTAAACTAAATTTGGATTTATGTTTTTAACAAATTTTGGGTATTGTATGTATAATGTAATTAATTGTATATAACCTCAATTTGAATCCAGAATGACTTAACTTCTTGACAAGGCAAGGAAATAGTCACTGATATTAGTTCTATCTGGAAATCCAAGCTATTAAAAATTTTTTAAATAAACAAAGGAAGTGTAGGCTGTGTTTTTGATTGATTTGTTTTTGTATCTCTCTAACCCATTCCACCAACTGAAAGTGTCTAAACTACAGTAAAACATGAAATTGACTTTTAAAAGCATATAATAATGGCAGAAATGTCTGGAGATATGGAAGAACAAAAAAAAAAAGAACAAAGATTTCAGTGATGTAGAAGATTTAGAAAAAATTACCTCTGTGTTTAGCATTACTTATAGTTTCTCTACCATATAACATTGTTCTGAAGATAATGCACCCCATGTTAGCAAGCATTCTGATTGAGATAACCAGATGCAGTAGGTAGTATTAAAGAAAACTAATATGTGTTCTAATCTTATTGTGGCATGTAGGAAAGAAGCAAGTAAAAATAATAAATTAAATTAGTGTTCCAATAAGAGAAAATAGTATGCATTTGGAATCATCAATAATCCAGCTAATTTATTCATCCCTATTATCAGTACACTTGATTAAGTTATGATAGTTCTTAATTCCTTGATTCAAAACTTTTCTGTATGAATTGGAAAATCTTTGCAAAGCAAACAGCTTTGCCAAAATCAGAACAATAAGGAGTCAAATAGTCACTATCCTCATTAAAATTATATGAATAAGTTATATAATACCATAAAATCTTAAAATTGCATCTGTGATGGGTGCTATGAATAAAGGTTGACTGGTTCTATGAAAGCTTTTCATGGTGGAATTTTGTGACTTAGGTGTAGACTTTGGCAGTGAAGACTTGCTGAAGATAAGGGTCAAATGAAGGGACAGGGCAAAGAGCCCATGGCAGAGGGAGCTGAAGGCAGAGCAGGTTGACAGCAGCAGAGAAAGTGCAAGAAATCATGATGCGAGCTGATGTAGAGAGGTGTGTGGTGGACCAACTGTGCCAGGTCCCAAGAGCCACTGAAAAATTGTAAGTGGGAACAATGGATTGGAAGGGGTCCAAGTGAATGTGGGTAAACCAGATAAGAGGTTTTTGTAGTTGTGAAAGTGAGACTAGGGTAGTGCCAGAGAAAATAGATATGTGTTAATATTTGAGACCTATTTAAGGATTAAAATGAACAGTACTTGGTAATGGATTTTAAGCCGGGGATGAGAGAAATGGAAGCATTATGGATTTTACCTTTTGAGGTTTCTAAATAAAGCAATAGAAGAAAAATCCCCATAAAGAAGAAAGTTGTAAGGTGTAGTTCTTATATAAGTCCAAGGATTTCTTACAGCAATTGAGAACAGGAGCAAATGGTTGTTGGGCTTTAATTTATATGAACTGTTGATAATGATGTTTGTGCTCCAATAGAGCAGAATGAAGTACTCTAGCACCTTTCTGTGTATGCTATTACACTTCTTAAGACATTATAGTTTATGGTTTACATCTGTCTCCTTCATTGGGAACCACACAGAGACAGACATTAGGTTTTACTTAAATCTCCTGCAGACCACCAAGTTTCTGGCACACCAGCCACTCAAATATTTGCAAAGGGAAATCATGATGTCAGGAATCAAGTTTTAAAATTCTCTATTTTCCCAGCTATTTTTAGTATGGTTATATATTAATAAAAAAAAATTATATAAAACTCACCAAATCCAAAATACCAAGTTAATAACTTCATTTACTCATTTATATTTTAGCCATAAAATGAAATATGGTTTTAGCCAATATGACTACATTATTAATGAGATTTAACTGTTGGCCAGCTTTAAAATAATGCTAACAGCAATTACATGCTAGTATAGAATATAACCCCAAATTTTAGTACAAGAGACTGATTAATTTTACATTACGCAGCATAGTACATTTTTAGCATGATTAAAAGACATATGGAATGAATTAGTAGCAGTTTCTTGAATTTTTTTACATAGGTGTGTCAGACCAACTACTTTTTACATTCTAGTCAGC
The DNA here is from genome assembly GCF_004126475.2 of Phyllostomus discolor. Lineage (NCBI taxonomy): Eukaryota > Metazoa > Chordata > Mammalia > Chiroptera > Phyllostomidae > Phyllostomus > Phyllostomus discolor. The sequence continues at coordinate 103,326,531 of NC_040903.2, forward strand.
AGATGGCACTGTTTTACTTTATTTAGTTAACAGAGGATTCTCCTGGGCCCTTGGACTCTTGAGACTTCAGCCTCACTCTATTAAATAATACAGTATTTTTGAGAATTAACTTTATACTTTTTGACTTACAAATATTATAGAACACGGATTGGTCTAGATTTTAAAAATTCATACACTGTTTTGGTTGACTTGAACTTTCTTAATTAAATTTTTTTTCATATTGCTTCTTGGTTTATTGCAAACAATTGTTCTCATTTTTGTAAATAACAGGAAAGCTCGGTTTATTTTACCTTGTTTTATAGCTTTATTTCCAAGCAAGGTCAATGCTAAACAATACTGGAAATCATATTTAAATTATATTTAAACTAACGTAGCACAGTTAAAAGTTTTATTGGGCTTCAGTTTCCCACCTGTAAGAGTAACCCTTTCAACTCTGAAGTTTTTGAACTTGCAAGTGAGTTAGGAGATCAAGGTTTTACCCTGAGTGCCACAAAATGTGCACTAAGTGACCATCAGCCATTTGAGTTTGTTTTTTGCCCAAATTTTTTGTTGGGTGAATTAAATTTAGTCTGTATTTATATTTAACTTGTAAAAGCATTGTCAAGATACTGGTTTTAGAGGTCTGGACTCTTCAAAAAGAAATATAAAGCAATTGAAAATCAAGAAGTCCTTCAGACATTAACTAGGAATACAATTTATTAATAATGAAGCGTTCAAAAAACACTAATAATCATTATTATGATGCGCAAAAGCAGAAATTGTTGCTATTGAGTTTCCTCATGTCTTCATGTTACTCTTCAAAATTTAAAGAACCTTTAAAATCTTGTACTACTTACTTAAGTAAAAACACAAAAACAATAACCAAGCTACAACCTCCTTCCTACCCTCTCAAAACAAAACAAAAAATGCTTCAGTACCTCCTTTGAATGTATTTATAAGGAGAACAAAAAAAATCTGTAATTGGAACTTTCTAAAAGCATTTCTTCCCAATTAGAGTGCAGTAATGACTCTAAATGGCACTGTCTCGAGGACAGCTCATCAGTTAATTATATGGAGTTCTCTAAATTGAGGAGTGAAAAATGATACTAAATTTCAATCAGTGCAGATAAATATGGCTTGTCATTATTCACTTGATATTTTGGACAGTCCATCTAAAGAGAAGCATGTGCAGCAGAAATATTAATCATCCTTTTAAAAAAGACAGAGAGTATGAGATAAAAACTGAACATTTATCCAAGACTATATTCTTGTCTGGAATATGGTTTTTATAGTCATTGAATCCCCATGATCCCCAGAGACTTTCATTTGCTTGTCCAGTTTATTTTCCATCTGGCTCTTTCAAACAAAGAAAAACAATATGGCATCTCTATTGTTGTTCCTAATAGCCTGGGAAAATTGATGTACAGTATACTTTAAATATAATAGTTATGTAATTTAAAATGTGAACCAAAACTTTAATTTCTTTTAATTTTTGTGTTCCAGCATAATTTAGTAATCTATACTCTGATAATAAACATCTTAAAATTCTATAATTTACTTATACTTTTCTCTGGGATTATTTTATCTGCCCAAGTTTAAATTACTTACTTAGTCTTAAAGAAAATATTTGTCTAAATAACAAATTGTCTATATATATAATCAATCCTAACACTTTTCTAATACTGCTCTTTTCTATTATTTTTAAATTTTCTTCCTTTTGTTTTTTGATATTTTTTCATGATTCTTTTATCTCCATCTTCCTTCAGACTGATTCTTTGCTTATTCATGTTCATATAATTTTCAATCATGATAAAAACCAGTATGGGTTTTGCTTATTATCACAGATACTCTGTTATTCTCCACAATCACCTTTTTCATGAAGTGTAAGTTAGGGGCCAGGCTCTGCCTAGCAATAGCCGTTCATATTTGCTCCTCTGTGTTCCCAGGGGAGTTTCCTGCACATGCCTCCATCCCTTTCCATCTGGCCTCTGCACAAAGGCTTTATCCCATGCTAACACAACCCTTTGTTTTATGGAGGACCTTGAGTTTATCTGAGAGTGAATACAGTGAAACAATAACCTTGTTGTGGGAGAACCTGGTCTGACCTTCTTTTGTACCTGTACCTTAACATGACAAAGAAACTACACTTAGGCAGCAACAAAGCCTAGAAAAAGGTAAAGGCTGACAGATCTGAAACAGAGCTGCCAAAAATAAATGTAAAGGGTCTGATTTCTCTGGAAACTATCCACTATTACATGCCTATGTTAATATAGCTTTAGTAAAAAAGAAAGAAGCTGGCTACATTTTTGTGTATATCACTCAAAAACCTTTGTAAGATTTTCAGTTTGTACTGCTGCATTTGTATATTAATCTACCTGCGAACTTTATTGCAATAGGTTTTTCAAGACAAATATTTGCAGTGTTAATTTAAAAAATAGAACTTGTCAGTGTGAATAAAATCACAATGATAAAGTTACTGAAACCTTGTATTTAACTGAACCCCCCCTTTCAAAATGCATGTTCGTCTCAAGTGTTTAAAAGAAGTCAATTGATTTTTCTCACTCACTATAACATGAATATTGAATTCATGTTATTCAATATTTTTTATTTTTCTGCAAATATAGTTTTATAAGGCAATCCTTATAAGTTAAGAATTTTGTGTTAATTTTGACTGCAGAAGCACAAAATCTAAAGAATAGATATTAAAAGACCAAAAAACCCCCACACATCCTGAAACACACACACCCCACACCATATAGGTGCTTTGTTTTTTATAATTTATTCCAAAATGTTTTATACAAAGCTGTCTCAAAGGCTTTATTTGGATTTAAAAGTTTTAGATGCTAATGCAGGCTGTCAATTTCAAATAGAATATTTACTGGTAATGCAAGATGGCAACCGAGATCTGGAACCTAACTGGGTACAGGGTACTTTGGATCAAAAAAAAAAAAGATCAGAACCCCACATCCCGGCCCCGCAAAGTATAATAATATCTTTCATTAAAATATATTTTAGGTTTGTTTTGATGTGTTCTTTTTAAGTGCTCTGAAACGCATTTTTATAACTGAATTTTAGATTTAAACCTAAAAAATGACTCAGTTTGAAGTAGCATCTAAAACTACATTTTAAAACATTTTTTTTCACACTGGGCTTGTTGAAAATGACCTTTGAACACATCTACCAGTAGTCATTTTACTCTGAAAGGGCAAGGTGTTTTTTGATAGCCACTGTCCCAAAGAAGCAGAAACTGTGACTCCCCGCCCCCCCCCCCCACAGTTACTTCACGCAGGGCTCACGTATATCCCCTGTATTTGTCAGCAGTGCTGAAATAATCAGTAATCAGTGGTTGAATTCTTTCAAATGGGTCCAATATGACAGTATCTAAAAAGAAACAAGTCCAGCTTACTTCATCCTTACTAGAGGAAATTCACGAGCCTCTGTAGATTGCAGTGTTAGGAAAAACAAGTTTGTCATTTGCACGGTATGACCACTTCCCCACTTTTAAGCCTGTTTAAGGGAGTCCACTCAGTAATTGCTGACTCAGTTTGCCTGCATTGCCAGAATTGAAGCCTCCCTGTAATTGCCCACTGTATTGATTAGGAACAAACAACAGAGGGACAAACTGATGATCACTTATTGGTCACAGGTTTACCAAAGCGTGCTAATTTGGTCTAAAAACTGTGTTTGTTGGGTTTGCAAAGGTTTACAGCGAGGAAAGAAAAACCTGCAAAACTGAAGGCGACCGGCTCAAGGTCACCGAGGGAACGCTACATCTGAAACTGGGCTCTTCAACTCCTGGGTCCGATAATGAATGGACGGAAGCCAAACGCCAACACCAGCCGGGACAGAGTTTCAAAACTGCGTAGTAAAACAGCTAGCGGGGTTAGTGCTTCTGTACTCGAGCTCGAGTGAAATGAACGCAGTCTTCCATCGCTGTCTGACAGCATCCAGCAAATGGGTGCAGTGTTAAGAACAGCAGAACCCAGCTGTCCTTTCTCAGCTGTGTTAGGAGAAACTGGAATCCAGGACGAGGAGGACCGCGGAGGCGACGCGAGGCTTGGAAAGAGAACCTGCGGCAGCTGAGTGCAGGGCGAGGGGAAGGAAGCTGGTGTGTGCGTAGGGATGGGAAGGGGTGGGAGGGGCAAGGTTGAAACCTGGGGCCCAACTCAAGCTTGTAGCATCCAGCGCTCACTACCTACAAAAGGGGGCGAAACCGGCCAGAGTGAGGGGGAAGCGGGAAGACGGGGGAAGGGAAGGAAGTAAGGAAAGAGGAAGGAAAGACTGGAGGGAAAAGAGGAAGAGGGCTGCAATTTCTGTAGCCGTCTCAGTAGGAGGAGCAAGAGGGGAAAGAGGAGGATCCAGAGTCAGTCAGTCAGGCAGCCAGCGGGAGGTGGGGAAACGGGAGCAGGAGGAGGAGGATTAAAGATGGCCACCAACAGCTGCGGGAAACGGCAACAACCCCTCACTTTTCGGGATGGTTTCTGCGGGTCGGCTCGACCTTGATGGAGAAGAGAAGCCGGAGGATCGCCGAGGCTGAGGCGGCGGTGGGGACCCAGCGAGGAGGAGGACGCAGGGGACCACGGGCCCGGAGAGGAAAAGGGAAAGGCGGTAGCGTCGCTGCCCCGACCGCCTAGCGCCGCTGCCCGCCCCGGGTGACCGGTTCCCGCACTTGCGCCCGCAGAATCTAGCCCGGCCCGCAGCCCAGTCCCCCGAAGCGGAGGTCCGGCACCCAGCCGCGGGCGCAACGCGGCGCTCGCCGCCCCCTCCCCGTCGCCAGCGCGCCCTCGGTGCGAAGCTCCGGCCCGCCGCGGTCCCCGCTGCCGGCCGGGCCGGCCAGCCCTCGGTGAGTGCCCCCCGCCCCCCCCCGCCTGCCTCCCTGCCCCCCCCCCGCCTGCCTCCCTGCCCCCCTGCCCCCCGCCCTGCCCGCGCCGGCCCGCCGCGGCCGCTTTGTTCGAGCGGGTCTGAGGCGCTGCCCACTAGCGGCCCTGCGCCCGCTGCCCCTGGGGACAGGCCGCGGCCCAGCTGATGTCCTCCCTTGGGACCCCGCAGCCCCCGGTCGCCACCGCCGCTGCCATCTGAGCTGGTGGCCTGGCCTGTGTCCTCCACTGCGGCCTGGAGAGGGCGCCATCACGGTGGGGTCAGGGTCTGGGTCACGCGCCGCTGGTGGTGGGGAGTGATGCTGGGTGTTTCGAGGTGGGGGAGGAGAGGACTGAATATTGCAGCTAGTAAGCAGTGGGGGCGTAACCTGACGGCCCAGGACTGGCGGGGGGCGGGGGGACGGGGCCTGTTCTGCCCTGCGCCCCTCCGCCAGACCCCGCAGGATCTCAGTTTCTGGAGCCCCCAGCGTCCGGGCGCAGCCAGTCGAACAAGGCCTCCATCCCTCGGGCGCTGTCCCCAGGGCTGCGGGCCTCTCTTGGCTTATTCTCTGGCCCTGCTCTTCCCCCGCCCCCCCCACACCCTGTGCTGGAAACCTTTGGTTTATGGAAGGAACCAAAGATGTATCTGTGTTCTGTGTTTTGCCCTTTTATTCTCTTGTACAGGGGATGCAGTGGCCTCGCAATCATTCCCTGTTACCGTGGGGTTTTAAAAGCAGAAGTGACCTTTCAGATGAAAAAGCATTTGGCCCACCTAGCTAATGTTTGATCGTCAGGTGCAGCGTTTCATAGATTTTTTACCCTTGAATTCTGAGATCTCCAGTATTAGGATTCCGTTTCACTGGAATAATCTGATGAAACCTGATTGAAAGGATGTTTACTGTATATGTGAACCCTTGCCTCGACTTCCAGTTCTTTAAAAATTGTTTCCTGTGAGAAAATGGTGCTAATGCATAGGAAAAACTATTTCTTGTTCAGTAATGGCATGAGCTGGTTAGTGCCAACTGGGTATTGTAGTCTGAACACCAAACAATTAAAGAAAAACAAAACCTTTTGTTTTGAAATAGCATATTTCCAGGTTGGAATCACTTGATAGGAGGTTGAGAACAATTAGTTTCCACTATCAGGCATTATAACAAATAAACATAACATTAAAACAGAACCAAAATATATTGGTTAATAAAAAAACTAGATGTCATACTAGTGCATAGGTCTAGGAAAAATAAATCCAGCTGGAAAAAAAGAAAACCTTATCATGTGACCCTAAGAATAGGAATTAGCTTGGTATGTTTTTTATATTTAAAAATATAATGCATTAGACTGACTTGAAAACTCTACCTACAATCTTTGAGCATCAGTATTGCATGTTACACTTTGAACCATTCATTCTCAAGCAGCTAGAAATACACGTTTGTACTAGTTTTTCGGAGTTGAAATTGATTCATGTACAAAATTTGTTTCTAATTTAAATTTTCTGCAAAAATGAGATGAATTAGAAAACATGTTCTTTCTGCTCTTGTAATATCTGTTTTAAAGAAGTAAATGACACATTTCAATATTAGTTGGATTCCCAGTTTTGAAGATTCCTAAATTACACTGCTCAACTTGGCAAGTTTAAGAGTTTACATCAGGCATTTTTATACCAGTATTTCAGAAGGTCCTTGAATCTTCAGTTTATGTGCAGAATGTAGCATATACAGCCATACCTTGGAGATATGGTGGGTTTGGTTCCACATTACCATAAGAAAGCTCATCACAATCTTTTTCCTGGTGGAAAATCTTGCTTTTAATTTGTTTAAAAACAACAACAGAGAACCAATGTCCGTGAAGCACAATAAAGTGAAGTGCAAAAAAATGAACAATACCTATATATGCTTTTTTGGGGGGTACAGAAGCCTTGGAGTCATCTTATTCTCAAGATCAGTTTCTACAAAAGATTATGAACTACTGGATATATAATTAAAGAATAGATCTCATATTTGGAGTGTTAAAATTCTTAGGATTATATTTGAGAATTTGTATTTTTTATTTCTAAGAAATGTTTGGTATTGACAGTTTGGCACAGAGAAATCATTTTTCATGCATTCTTATGGAAACTTTAGGAAAGTGTTACTCTTGTTTTACAGATGAAGAATCTTTAGAGATACTTGTTCAAAGTCATACAGAGACTGGGAGGGCCAACATTTAAACCCAGACTTTGTAAAGTCAAAACTAGCACTCCTAACAACAAGGAAGGCTGTACTAGGCTTTGAGTCAATGGTAGCATTTGTTTGATGTTAAAACTGGTAATTGATGTTTTGTTAAAATTGAAAAGTGAATTTGAGATGATCAAACACACAATATCATGGAATTTTAGAAGCACCAACTGCAAGAAAGAAGAAACCTTAGTATTAAACGACCCTTGATGATGCTAGTCTGAAATTGAACCCAAAGTACGGCCATTTCTACAGCATCCTTGGGAGGATCATCCAGACTCTGATATTCATACTCCCTGTGACTACAAGCTCACTGCTTTCAGCATTTTTCATCTTTTTCTATTTATGTGAGTTAAAACCTGACTTCCTGATATTTCCACTGATAAGTTCCAGTCCCCCCGTGTATGATGCATTCATCTTCCAGAAAATAAGTAAAAGATAAATGATTCCTCTAATTGTTTTGTAGTCAGGTTTATTGAAGTGTAGTTTACATGCAGTAAAATTTCTGATAAATGTATACAGTTGGATAATCATCACCACAATCAATATATAAACTTTTCCATCACACCAAAAAGTTCTCATGGTGCTTTGTGGTCAGTCCTCTCTCTGAATCCCCATCCCCCAGCAACCATTAACCAATTAATGCCCCTATAGTTTTGTCTTCTAGAATATCATGCAATTGAAATTATACAATATGTGGTCTTATGTGTCTTCTTTCACTTAATGCTCTTGATACTTATTAAAAGTTGTTTTTAATGAGTTGTTGCATGTATCAGTAGCTTGTTTAGTGGTGTGCTGATAAATATTGCTAACAACTTGCTCTCCAAAGGAAACAAAAATCCCTGATTTGTAGCATTTGGTAATCATTGCACTGTAAATACTCTAATCATGGCCTGTATTAAGCTACCTAAACCAGCTGGCAAAATTCCTGTAAATTTTTAACAGTGGGCTCTCACCAGCTGGTACTAGCCCACTCTAGCACACCACTGAGTTTGTTCCTTTTTATTGTTGAGTAGCATTCTATTCTATTGCAGTGCCACAATTTGTCCATCTGTTCGTGAATTGGACATTTGAATCCCAGTTTTGGTCAGCAATGAGTAAAGCTTCTGTAAACAGTTATGTAGAGGTTGGTGTGTGTGTGGGCAGATTTTTTTTTTTTTTGAGTTGTACCTAGGAGTGAGGTTACTGGGTCCTATAAATGTATATTTATCGATATCAGTAACTCTATGTTGTTCTGCCAAACTGATCTCCAAAATGACTATATCATTTTGCATTCCTACCAGTAGCAATATAAGAATTTCAGTTGTTTTGCATGTTCGTCAGCACTTAGTATTCTCAGTTATTAAAATTATAGCCCAGTAATTTTCAACCGTTTTCATGGCACACATAAACTAATTACTAAAATTCCACAGCACACCAAAAAATGCATTTTTTTTGCCAATTTGAAAAAAATAGGTATAATTTTGAATCATTCACAATGGACAGCTATTGTTGAGTTGGCTGTTGTCATTTTTTTTTATGTGACAATCTAAGGGAAAATGAAGTCAGGTATTGCATGTTTTAAAAGTGCTTGTGGCACACCAGTTGAAAATTGCTGTTATAGCCACATAACACATTTGTTATATGTGCAATGATCTCCTTTAATGTTTTTTACTTAAGTTTTAGTTTCAGTATTTGAACCAACGTAGGAAGTTTATGATAGGCATTACTAAATAATTCTTTGTTGACTTAATCATCAGTCATGATCTCATTCACTATGGCACTTAAAGAATGTTTTTTGAGTTTCTTATTGTGCAGTTGTCTTTCATATTACTAGAATTGCTTTTTTAGAAAAAAGCAATTCACTATATGGAATTCACCATAAAGGAATTTTAATACTTAGCTTTTAACATTTTTTAATGTGGCTTTTATTTTATTTTATTTTCTTAAAGATTTTATTTATTTATTTTTAAGAAGAGAGGAAGGGGAGAGGGAGAGAAGCATCAATGTGTGGTTGCCACTCGCACACCCGTACTGGGGACCTGGCCTGCAACCCATGCATGTGCCCTGACTGGGAATCGAGCTGGCAACACTTTGGTTAGCAGGCCCACACTCAGTCCGCTGAGCTGTACCAGCCAGGGCCTAAATATGGCTTTTATAAAATCTATGTAAACCTTGGTTTGTTTGTTTTTTTTTTAAGAAAATTTTAGAATTAAAATTCTCAAATTATAAAGTATTTTTTCAACTTTTACTACTTAGCTGTAGATTCACATATCCAACTGCTGATTTAGAGATAGCCTCTGAAATGTTCCCGTAGTCCTTTCAACCTCAACATGACCAACACTTAGCTCATAATCTTTCCCCCCAAATGTCTTCTCTCCTCCTCTCTTCTCAGTTTGAGTGACTGTCATCTACCCTGTCACAAGATAGAAGCTGGGCAGTCATCTTCTACTCCTTAATCTTCCTCAGTTTCCACATACAGTTAAGCATCAGATCAGGTCCAGTTGCTTTTATTATCTTCTAAATATTTCACTCATTCCACCACTTACTCCTCAAAAGCCTTTTATTAAGTCCTGTATTCCTCTGATTAATTACTACAGTGGTCTTCTAAATGCTTCTTTAACTTTACCCTCACCCCTTCTCATCAGTTCCCCTCACACCCTTTCCAAAATGATTCTTTTTTCTGTTTTAATTTTGAAAAATATAAAATATGGTGTTTCCAATATGCATTTTTTTTTCCTCCTGCTTAAAACTTTTTAATAGATCCTAAGTTGTTATCAAAGAGCCTTTAAAGCACTGGGTCTTGGTCTGTGCAGAGCTCTGTGTGGCCTGGCTTCAGCTTCTGCAGTCTCATCCCTGATGGCAGCTATTCTTTTGTTCATTCTTTAAAAATGGATTTGTGTATGTCTGCTATCTGCTCTGCACAGTGCTAGGTGATGGAGTTATATCAAGGAGCTTAAATTCTGGTGGGGGGACAGATAACAGATGTCTGTATTGTCAGTTGCTAGTAAGTGCCATGGAGAAGCTAGGCTGGGTGTGGGAGTTAAGGGAGTACTAGGGTCCTGAGGTGGGGGTGGGGTTGTCATTTAGAAGGCTCTGTGAGAAGACCTCTCTGTTAAGGCGACATGTGAGCAGAGTCGTGAAGCATTTGAGGGGATGGGTGAGAGTTTTACATCTGAAAGAAGGGCAGGTGCTGAGACCCTGAAGCAGGAGGGAGAGCAGCCAAGTGTTGGCTGTCGGGTGGTGAGAGCTGAGGTCAGGGTGGTGGAGGCACTGGCAGATGGTGGAGTCCAGTGTAAGGACTTTAACTTCTGAACTTAGTGACTCTGAGCCTAGAGTGTGCCTGCCCTGGGCATGGACAGGGATGCATTCCTGTCTCCTACCTGAAGTTTCTAAATATGCTACCCTATAGTGCCCCTGGGCCTTTCCTGCTACCCAGCATAGTGCTGTGTTCCCTTAGCACCCTTTGTTGTACCGCTGCTTATTAGCTGCCTTACTTTTTGTCTCTCCTCCCTAGACTGAACTTCACAAGGTTTTATTTTTTACCCCTGAATTCCACTTTCATTGAATTAATATCTGTTGAATTATGGGGTTGCTGAAAATGAGATTAATCATTGAATATTGGGTAGGAGATAATCCAGCAGTATTGTGTAATGACTGCTAGCTCATATGGATGCGGATTCTGTTTTGCTGACTAGTGTACATTTAATGCCAGGACAATGAACCATGCATAACAGGTGCTCAGTAAGTGCCCAGTCAATGATTGAGTGCACATCTGTGTGACTGCCTCTGCTTTTTCTTTTCCTTCCCTTAAACACATGGGCAAGCTTCCCCCCAATCCCTTAACAGAGGTGGCAAACACAAGGCCTGCAGGCTGAATCCGGCCTGGCACCTTGTATCTACCTGGTGGCAGCACTAAGCTCCTTGCCCATAGTTGAGGAATAGTTACATTTATACAATCCTAAAATTACATTTGGCCCTTTGAAGGCAACCATGAGGCTGATGTGGCCCCCAGTGATAATGAGTTTGACACCCCTGCCTTAACATGTTTCTCTAATGTCCTTATCCTTCCTCTAATTTCATGCTTAAGAAATGCCAAATACTTAGGAAATTCATTCATTCATTCTTTATAAACAAATGTAATAATAAATGTAGATAACTTCTTCCAAGCTAAATAGATAGGGTTTATTTACACTTATGTTTTCCTTTTATTGGTGGATATTTCTTGAGGTTACTTTATTAGCCTCATAATCACTAATAAACAAGACACTGGATAGGTCTAGATTATCATTTCTATATACAACTCAGTAGGAGCCCTGCATAGCATGAAAAGTCTAGTACTGAAAATAAAGTACCAGAAATTTCTTAGTGTGTTTCATTGGTTGAGCAAGCAGTTGTAGTTGGTTTACTTACCTGACTGCTGGTGCAGGCGTTTAGGGGTGTTTTGGTGCTCCACCAAGTCTGTAGAAGTGTCAGACTTCAGCACACACCCTTGAACCTCAGAGCTCTAGATATCAACTTAAGCATAGAACTGTTCTGTAACTCTGAGTCCCTCAGTCCTTCTGTCTCAGGCTTCCATAACCTGCCTGACCCCTACAGGGGAAGGACATTGAGAGATCCTTAAGTATTGTATTTGCAGAAGCTGTAAGACTTGAAGCAAGACATTTAAGGTAATGTCTGTTAGTGATATGAGCCATTTTCCTCCATTTTTGGTTAACCAAAAATCATTATGAGCAGTAGATTGTCTTGTGTATAATACATCATACATATTAGATTATTGATCTTCCATAGTGTTGTAATCCATTGTGACAAGCCTAGTGATATTTTTACTATATGAAATACTTTGTATATCCTAGCCCACTCAATGTCTGTACTATTTGAATTTGACCAATTACACTGCAGTTTCACTAAGTGCCAAGTTTGTTTTTGGTTTAGATTTTTTTTTTGTTTTTTAATGGTTACATGTGAGTAGGTCCTTGGTTTTATTTCCTTAATAGCATGGTCTTACTATTAAATTTGCACATAGCTTTTTTAAGTCAAGGAAAATTATTAATGACTTGGGTTGAGTTTGCTCCCATAAAGTTTTAAAACTTTTTGTCACTTTCTATTTATATATAGTATATTAATTATTATATGACTTGGCACAATGCTAGTATATCTGGCTATTTTAAGTTTAATATATCATTGTTATGTGATATTCCACAAAAGAGCATGATGGTGGTCAAGCTTGAGACTTGAGAGTGTACTGTGCCAATTCTCTAGGTATACTGACTCATCAGCAGTTACTTCTAAGCCCTGAGAGGACTGGATCCCTATGTAGAGAGGTACTGTAATCATGCACTTTGGTGAGGTTGTAAGCTTAGATCAGTAACTTTAAATCATTGAGATAGATGTGAAGCCTCAGTAGTTTAAAGAACTGTAATTGTATTTTGGGGTTTAGAAGACTACTCTGAATGAAAAATAACGAACTACAGTTGTTTGATTCTTCTGTGCATGGCCTAATTTCTTTAAGGTATCTATTCGTACTACTTATAAAAGATAAGTGGCTGTTTATAATGACACTCTCAGAGACCCAATTTGAATTCTGGTATGTCTGCTGCTAGAGAGCTGTGTTACTTTCAGCAGGTCACCCATCCTATCTGGCCTCTGGCTCTTCATCTGTTGGCAGTCCTTTCTACACCGGGTTCCTTAGAAAATAGTGCTTACTGTATTTTGACACTAATTCTTTTAGCTTTCCTCTGTTTCTTAAGCCCTTGGTACTTAGGTTGTGAGTGGGATCATGTTACAGGGTGATTTTTGACATGTGTAATAGATGTATCTTCAACACTTGATGAATCTGCTATATTTTAAAATATCAGGCCTAGCTTCCTCTTCTTATATAATGTTTCTTCTTAACTTGTTTCCCTCTGTTCTCCAGCCAGTATGGGTTTAAAGGAATATCAATTCCTTTACCTCAATTCCTCAGTATCAATTATTAGCCTAGGAAGAATAGGAATTTGTTACATAGCCATTAGCTAATATTAAAAGTCATGCCAAAGTTATTTTGCATAATCTGCTATTTTCTTTAGTGGAGGGCAGCTAATTTGTTTATCTGCAGAGAACCCTGTGGATTTATTGCCTTGCCCTAAGTAAAGCATCCACATGCATAAATTTTGCTTTATAAATTACATAACTTAGGAGGTGATTAATTATTGTATATAGGATCAACACTTGAAAAGGATCCCACAAGTATTTTCTCAATATATCCAAATCTTGTAGTACGTTTTTGAGTGTGTTTAGAAAAGCAGCTTACTTGTTTTATCTAACATTTATTCAAACTGCATTACTTTACTGATATATTTTTAAAGTTTGAAATAATTATAAACTCAGGAAGTTTTGAAAATTACCAGTAGAGTCCCATGTAACCCTGAACCATCACCCTCACCCATTACCCAGTAGTAACGTCTTACATAACTGTAGCACAGTACTGACGTGTTTCATTGCTAAAACTCTAATGATCTTGCTCCATTTAAAAAATGTTGACAAATACAAGAATGTTGTTATTTTTATTCTCAGAGAGTGAAGATGTTCCATGCTTTGTTTCCGTAGGCAGCTCATCAATCTATTGTTTCTTCCCTGTACTTTCTATGAAAAGGGTCACAGGTAACCAGGCAGATGGCTGATTATTTTCCAACAGTTAGTTCATTCACAGCCTTAGGTATCGTCATGTAAAATCTCAGTTACATGGCATTTTCTTAATTCCTCTTTGTTAGACTTCTTTATTTAATCATTGCTTGCTGGGACCTTTTATTCTTGCATGTAAGAGAATATAAAGAAAAAATATTGGGCAGTTAGTCAAGAGATAATTATTAAGTACCTGCTATTACTGTGTTGACTATAGAGGACACATTGGAAAAGTAGAAGAAAGGTTTATAGTGTAGTTGAATCAACAGCTGTAGAACATCACCATGTGTTATATAATGTATTTCAACAAATTTTATTCTCTCTCTAACATAGAAATAGGCGTGTAATTGGCCAGCAATAAACATTGAGTGAATGAGTATACTTAAAGTAATAAGCATGTTGTTAGAAAATCTGTAAGTCAAGAAAATAAATGTTTACTGTCATTCCTAGGAATTCTAAAACTACTCTTTATGGAGTAAAAGAATGACAATACAATGTTTTATTATGTTTCTTTATTCTCTTCACCCTAGAAAACCTTGAGTTAATTAATACTCAGATTCCCTTGTTTAAAGCCTGGGTCTTTCTGATTCTGAAGCCCAAGTTCTTTCTCTGTGGCACATTGCTCATGAAAACACAGTGTTAGGTGACGTGGATGATAAGTGCCATAGTTCAGTAAACAAGTATGAAATTAAACTGTGTCAGTTGTTTTTGGAAAAATCATGTATTGATTGCCTAATAATTTTATTTCACTTCATTTATTTATGTAATAACTAGTGACTAAATTAGATCAAGTATAAGGGATTAAACTTGCTCTTGGAACCTAGTTCTTTTTACCCAGATGATGATACATTGTGATTAGACTCTAAAATGATGCTATAATGTGTATTAATCATCCTAAAAAAATTTCCTAAGTATTTATGAAATTTCTTATTGTGTGCTGTACTGGGTACTGTGGGAGCTACATGGGTAGTTCTGCTCTCAATAACTTGATGATGTAGTGGAGATAAGATAAGTGTATAAATACTTGAACATTATGTGATTAGTCTAAAAAGTACTGAAGTTCTGTGGACATTTCGTGAGTAGAAAAATAGTTTTAGTTGAAGTGATTACAGGACAGCTAAGGTGTTTGATCTCTGTATCAGGGTGATTGATAGAATTTTTCTGGTAAAAACTGAAATTTACTTGTCAAGAGTTATAGAAAATTATAAATCAGTAGATTTCACTATTAATGAATCAGATGGAAAAAATGTTTGTCTGAATTTATTGTTTAAGTAATAAAGGTAAGGATTAGGGCCCTGGCCAGGTAGCTGGTTAGAATGTCCTCCCAATAGGCCAAGGTTGAAGGTTTGATCTCCTGTCAGGGCACATATAAGTGTCAACCAATGAATGCATCGATAAGTGGACCTACAGATTGGTTACTCTTTCCCTCTTCCCCCGCTACTCTCATTCTCCCTCTTTCTCACTTCCTCTCTCACTTTGAAAGCACTAAATTAGAAATTTAAAAAAGATATGGCTTAGAAATAAAGTAAAACTCTTAGAGAAGACCATACTTTTAACACGAGAAACTTTTGCATCTGAGGCATTTTACACTAGGTCACCATGAAAATTGAACTAAATATGACTTCTCTAGCATGTATTCTTTTTAAAGATAGTTCCATCTGTTGGATCAATGACAGATGTGCTTTATAGATTGCATTTTATTTACTAAATAAATTTGATGAGTTATCTTTGTGGTCAGGATGAAAATTGATTTATTGCTGTTTTATTATTTCTGAAGTTCTGATATTTAAAGTATTTCTACCACTGCTAAGGGAAATACACTTGAAAAAGTTATCTTGGCTTTGCGAACTTCAGCATTGTTAAGGAGTGGCTGTTGAAGGTGGCTTAAAGAAGAGAGTGGAGAAAAAGGGAAAGGACAACATGGGTTAAACATATGGGGGCAGGGGAGAAAGGGAGAAGAAATAAGAGTTCTCTGCAAAGGGGAATGGTTCTGCTGTGGGTCTTTCAGTCTTAGCAGAGGCTGACCTGTGCCTGGTAAAACCTGAAGCATTTTGAAAGCTAGCTTCTTCATCAAACCTATATAAAGAGCAGACAATCTTGATGTTACTTTAGTTATACAATGAATATTAATGAAAAATGGTGTCATGACGTGTGTTTGTGTTTTCCACCTCCTTTCTGTAGAGACCTGGATTTAAATCTGAGTCACTAGAGTAAATAAGTTCAGTGATTCCCAGCCTGTGGTAGGTTGCATAACCACCACATGGGTTGGCCTAGGTGTTTATACTTTCAGGAGCAGATATGGAAGCTGGAAAAGACATGGCAGCTGCTGAAAAGTCACTAAGGCTGCCATTGTGGCTGATGTGTACTTGTGCAGCTGGGGCAGGGCAGGGGAAATATGCAGAATAGCCTTGCTAGGACGACAGTATTAGTGATCTCTGTTCATAGCCTGGAGAAGAGCATTGTATTTTTATAGACAGTATATTATTTTTTTCTCTTTATGGATTTTCATGCACTTTGAATTTCCTCAGCCTAATACTTTCATAAAAAATGATTTACTTTTGACTGCTGGATGCCAGTGTTAAAAGATCTTTAAAAAGATCCTCATATTCTAGCCTTTTTTCTTTCTACAGTGCTTGTTGACATCTACTGTAATGCAAAGTTGAAGAGTTGTTTTGCATATCGTAATGTCATCTGACAAAGCATCATTCCCGTACAGTTCAGGAAGTGCTATTTTAATGGAAGATTGGTTGCATTCCTATACCTAATTGTGACTTTGGTGTTGTTAAGCTTACAGATAGCAACCACACCTGTGTGTGCCTTTTTCAGTTTTGTTAAAGTTTAGAAATGCTCTTACATATATGTTGGTTGCACTGATTTCAGTATTTCTAAAATTTTTGTCTTATCTAAGTAGCAGTGGTAAGTATTATACACAATTTTTGAGTTAGACTTTTCTATTTTCTCATCTGTTATCATTCAGAGATCAATAAAAAATTCTATTTTTATTTAAAAAAAAACAACAACTTTGAAGATCGCAAAGTGACTAGTTTAGTAAAGAGTTGCCGTGGCTTATTAGAGTTTCCCGTTCAGTCTGTTTTCTTCATGAGCACTCAGGTCACTATAACATCTCCATGAACAGCAATTTAGAAGCTAAATACATTGGGTAGTGACTCATTTCTAGGTGCCTGAAATAGAAAAGTCATACCAAAATAAACAAGTAGTGAAGTGGATTTTTGAAAGTTAAATATTGAACATAGTGTTAAATTAAGGAAAGACCTATAGTAATGTAAAAATAGAGGAAAATAATCATTTTGTGAAAGGGTAAGAGCAAATTAAATTAATCCATAATATGAGATACATTTTGCATTATGATTATTATTCAGTAGGGAGTTATCTTTGGGAAAAGGGACTTAGAACTCACACTTGGTTTTCTTCGAGTGAGGTTGCAGTTATCCCTTGCAGTATCATTCCATGGTGGCTGTATTGCAGTGTGAGCTGGATACAGTTGACACTCCTTTACTAACCATCTGAATCCCTTGTTTTTTTCTTTTTTTCATTCAACAAGATTTTTATTAACTGTCTGCTTTGTGTGTTGAAATATTGAGATAAGATACCAATCCTCCTTTCAAAGAGCTAGTTTAACTTAGGAACAGATAGTTATTAAATAATGTGGTAATGACATTCTTTCCTCCCTAGCCCCAGTATAAGCCCATTGTACTTGTTCTTATTGTAGATCTTTGGTTTAGAAGGTACATACACATACCTTTTCCCTATAATCTTGGACTACTTTTCAGTTTCTCCTTAATCTCATGATGATCCCATTTGCGACTTGATCTTTAGGAATCAAAGTAGACAAATCCAGGAAAGGGACAGCTTTTATAAGGGGGTAGTATTAATAACGAAGCTAGATTTTGGATAAGGTGATGGGAATCCCATTTTTGGCACTCAGTAGAATTAGAAATTTAAGTTTCAAAAAAGAATTCAGCATTGATGAAAAGAGATACTAATTTATATGACTAGATATATGTGCTGTTTTATTGCTCTAAGGTACCTTATTTGTTTTGTGTCAAGAAATTACAGCTAGAACTCTTGGGAATTAAATGGTTATTTCTATATGCTATAGTAGAATATATTTACATAATAAAATGTAGTCCTTTTCTTTTTTCCTACTTTTAACAATATAACCTGGTGATTTAAAAAATAGGCACATATATATCTAGGAATATTATGTTATTTTTTTTTTTAAGATTTTATTCATTTATTTTTTTTAGAGAGGGAAGGGAGGGAGAAAGAGAGAGAGAGAGAAACATCAATGTGCGGTTGCTGGGGGTTATGGCCTGCAACCCAGGAATGTATCCTGGCTGGGAATCGAACCTGGGACACTTTGGTTCCCAGACCGTGCTCAATCCACTGAGCTACGCCAGCCAGGGCGGAATATTATGTTATTTTAATATTACTGTTTTACAAAGTTTCTGATTCATACCATTCAGAAAATATTTTTCTTTTATCTGTTTAATTCCTTTGCTTTTAAATTCTGTAAGTTTGATTACTTTTACCTCATCTCAGTAATTGATAAAGTTTTGTTGGCATTTGTGATATGACAGAGTATGGTCAAGTTTAAGACTAGGGCAGAGTTACTGTTGTCTAGGGCAGACTAGAATGAGTTCACACTTTGAAATAGTGCTGCATGTTAGAGCCAATATGCCCTACTCTGCAGGTGTTAAGGAAAGGTTCTCTTTGCTAGGCCATGTCAAGAGTGGAATAGCCATAGAGCCATTTATGCAACCAGTTGTAAATGGGAATTCAAGGTAGAGAAGTACATGGCATCTTGAGAGTAGGGGAGAGAATCAGAATGAATGAGTACATACATGTATACATATATTTATTTGAATGGCCTTTGGAGGATTTTGTCTGTGTGATCTTGGTCACTGGGCTCTAAATAGTGGCCAAGTACCAGTCCTTGGGGTTGGAACTGGTAATCAAAAAGAGGCATCCCAGTCCTAGGATGAGACAAAGCAGGAACCAGACCAGGAACTTCTGAAAGTGTCAAAACAGAAGCCTAGTTATAATTACTTAGGTATAGACAGGGCTAGAACAGCAGAAAGGGCAGGAGTAGAATAGAGTAGGTATGAGAACAAGCTGGGAACGCTAGTCATCTAACCTGTTCATAAAGGCTGGATGAATATATGTTAATGATAACTTGATCTGGAATCAAAGATTGGGGCTGAAACTGCTTACGTATCTCGTCACAAATCTGTATTGGTGATGCAGGGTTTAAGTGATAGAAGAAGCAAGGCACATGGAGAGCAGAAACAGGCTGGGCTTGACATTCTTTATATTTTAAGGAAGAAATTCATTTCCATGGTTAATCAGTAATCATTTAGTTTGCTTTACTGATGCTGGTGTGGCATCACGAGATGTAGAGAATTGCTGATGCTTCACAGTAATGTCTTAACAGGAAGCTGCTGCTGAACTGCTGCTAAAATGAACAAACTGAAGCTTCAGAGTAAATATGCTTTCTTGCAGAATAGGAGGATGTAAAATAGCACGTTAGGCATGAGGGTTCTAATGTCACAATTGTGAAGGCAAAAGCACACTATGTTGAGTTTAGTTTTTGAGTGGGGTAAGAGGAAGCACCAAAACTGTATGAATGATAATTTGACGTTAAAATTAGAACCTTCTCACACCTTTTTTTACTTCCTAGAAGAAATCGTGTTAGCATTTTTGGGGTTTTAGTTAGCTGATGCTTACTAGCATAAGGGGTGACAAAAGGCATTTATGGGATCTATACTGGAAGCTGAATGATAAATTGAACAAGCCCTGCTTGCACAGAGGAAACCAGAGGAGCTCTAGGAATTTCAGCAGGAGTTTTTATACCTAATTTCTAGACCCCTGCCATAAATGTGACTGTGCTCTAAAGATTTAGTATCTGCTTTGCCTTTTCAATTTTTATATTCCAACAAGAAAGGTTGAGATTAGTCCTGTTTAGATCAGGTATCTGTTTCCCAGAACCAGGGGACCCAGGGCTTTGGTGTGTAGTTACAGCACTAGGCATCTACTCCATGTGCTGGGGGCCATCCCCGAAGAAGAAGAAATCAAAGCTTGATCCCTCCTAGGAGGTGTCTAGATGATCCCATCCTTTGTAATTTAACCATCTATTTTACCTCCTCTTTTCCCCCTTACATAAAGGTAGAGATAACCCTGCTACCGCATATGTGCACTTTCTAGTGGAAGAAAAAATCTAAATACAAGCTAAGGTACCAGTCAAGAAGCAGTGCTATAGGGCTACTGATTCTGGGTGATACGCCACCCTTCATTCCACTTGATACTCTTTCTTGATATTTTACAGCCTAAATTTAATTCCTGCTGACTTGGCATCTACATGATTAGGGGAAAGGAAAAGGAAATAAAATGTATTTAAAGAGAAAGATGAGGGTACTTACTACACACCAGTGACTAGTAAGGAAATAAATGGTGACTACAGTCCATATTTTTGTAAGAGTGTACATAACCTAATCTATTTTACTTCACATTTTGTATTTCTGTTACCTTCTGCTCATCAAGTTTCTTGGCTTAGCAAGTTCCTTCCAAACAACTTGAGCCAGTGCTTCCTTCATGAAAGGGTCTGCTCTGGTAGTTCCAACTGTATAGAATTGTGATGGTCAGATTGTGATGGTCTGCCACTAACCTTAACACTGTGCACTGTACCACCAGAAAGTATTCCGTGGGAATCCCCTGCATTCTTCTCATGGTCTTTCCACCTCCTCCCCCAAAGGTATAGTAGCAACCTCTCTTTTCCTTGATAGTCAGGGACAGTTATCCCCACCCAATTCTGTAGTCTTTATTTTTGCTTATTTTCCTACTGTCATGAGGAAATCAAGCTGAACACTGTAAGCTCAGCTTTCAATATAATGAAACAGTTATTTTGTCTCCTGGTATAAGTATTTTTTTCCCTTGGGAATTAAAACTGGTAGATCAGATTACAGAGTTCTTGAGACAAGAATTCTCGAGACAAGAAACAAAATGCTATCATTGTTTGGTTCCCATATCCAGTGTATCTTGGAGATGGGAGACATTGAGTATTGGTTAATGATTCAGAACCTATTTATATCCTGCAGGACAGCACCCCAACTTAATTTGTATAGTGATGCTGGCAGAGGCAAATTCAGAATTGGTATATCTTATGGTAAGGACCAGTCATCACCATTTCTGTAATGCAGAAGCGCTTGTAATTTGACAAGAGGTAGTGCTTAGGGGGGACTCAAGCAATTGAGTTCTAAACAGTAGTATCATTGAGGTCAGTCCTAGTATCCATGTAAGTGATACCTTACATAACTGCTTCTCCTGCCACCCGGTTGTTTTCATGAACCTATTGAGCAAGGACCAGGTTGGCTGGAGAAGTTTGACTTGATTTGTCACGTGGGTAATCTTATCCACCTGTTCATTAGGAAGCTTTATATTTTGGTTCGTTTGCTTTGGCAGTGGCAGGATTCTGGTGAACACGTAAGAGAGGAATTTTTTAGGTCTTCACCAGGTTGTGAGAGATTCATTCAAATAGTCATTCCATAAATCTCCCTATTATTTATCCTCTCATCTTTCATGGTAACAAAAAAAGGAAGGATTGTAGGCTCTGTACGATTCTAAGAAGTGTCTTCTACAAATTACTATTATATTCTGTAAATCCCCCAAACTTAAGCATGTTTTCAAGCCACATTTAACAACTATATTTTAACTTTTAACTTATTTTCCTTATTTAACTCAGCTCTTTTCCTTTTTTTGATTTCATGTTCTATAGTTCCTCAACTATAAAGGCCCATTTAAATATTTTTAACATTTTGGCTTAAAGAGTTCTAAAATGCCATATACGCTGTGTTTGTGAAAGCATGTATATATTTATATACACATATGTATATGCTTAGTATAGAAAATGTCTAAAAAGGTACATACCACACTGTAAATAGTGATTATCTTTAGGTAATGAGTTAAGGGAAACTAAGAATTGGTATTGTGGTGGAGAGCAACTTTTATTGTTTGATGTCAAAAAATATGTTCTGCTTGATATTTTATATTCTACTAAACACATACTTTTCATTAATACGAAAAAGGCCAGCATTTGGACCAGGACAGGTAAAGCGGCTGCTGGTGGACTGAGCGGTCCCACATTTGTGTGCAGATAAACCCAGACGAACAACTAGGGAGCAAGACAGACCAGGCAACCCAGGGTTCCAGCATGGGAAATAAAGCCTCAAAACTTTTGGCTATAAAAATCTGTGGGAGTTGTGGTGATGGGAGAAGCTCCCAGCCTCACGGGACACTTTGTTGGAGAGACCCATGGGGTCCTAGAACATACACAAACCCACCCACCTGGGAATCAGCACCAGAATGGCCCAATTTGCTTGTGGGTAGCAGGGCAAGTGACTGAAAGCTGGCACGGGATTGTTCCCTCTCTGACCCCTCCCCCACATACAGAGCCACAATGCAGTTATGTGGGCTACCACACCCTGGCGAATACCCAAGACTCCTCTTCTTACAACCTAACAAGTGTGCTCAGACAAAAAAAACATTGCCCAAATGAAAGAACAGATCAAAACTCCAACAATAGAACTATGTGGTGAAGAGATAGCCAACCTATCAGAAGCAGAGTTCAAAACACTGCTAATCAGGATGTTTATAGAAATGACTGAGTATGCTTAAATGATTGCTCAAATGATTGAGCAAAATAGAGGAAAAAGTGAAGGCTATACAAAGTGAAATAAAGAAAAACATTCAAGGAACCAACAGTGAAGGGAAGGGAAACCAGGACTCACATCAGTGGTTTGGAGCAGATGGAAGAAATAGACATTCAGCCAGAACAGAATGAAGAAACAAGAATTCAAAAAAATGAGGTGAGGCTTAGGAACCTCCAGGACAACTTTAAACATTCCAACATCTGAAAAATAGAGTTTCTAGAAGGAGAAAAGGAAGAGCAAGAAATTAAAAACTTATTTGAAAAAATAATGGAGAACTTCCCCAGTCTGCCAAAGAAAATAGACTTCCAGAAAGTCCAAGATGCTCAGAGAGTCCCAAAGAAGTTGGACCCAAGGAAGCACACACCAAGGCACATTATAATTATATTACCCAAGACTAAAGATAGAGAATCTTAAAAGCAGCAAAAGGAAAGGAGACAAGTTACCTACAAAGGAATTGCCATTATATTATCAACTGATTTTTCAAAAGAGACCTTGCAGTCAAGAAAGGGCTGGAAAGAAGTATTCCAAGTCATGAAAGGCAAGGACCTCCATCCACGATTACTCTATCCAACAAAGCTATCATTTAGAATGGAAGGGCAGATAAGTGTGTCTTAGATAAGGTCAAGTTAAAGGAGTTCATCATCACCAAGCCCTTATTATGTAAACTGTCAAAGGGTCTTATCCAAAAAAAAATTTTAAAATACAAACAGTAAAATGAAAATCAACTCTCAACTGTCAACAACTGAACCTGAGGGAAAAAAAAGAAAACAAAAACAAGCTAAGCAAACAACTACAACAGGCATAGAACCACAGAAATGGAGATCACATGGAGGGTTATCATTGGGGAGGCGGAAGGGAGAAAATGGGAGGAAAAGGGTACAGGGAATAATAAGCATAAATGGTAGGAACAAAACAGACAGGGGGAGGTTAAGAATGCTACAGGAAATGGAGAAGCCAAAGAACTCATATGTATGACTCATGGACATGAACTAAAAGGGGGGAATGCTGGTAAGAAAGATGTGCAGGGCAGAGGAGAGTAAAGTGGTTAAAAAATGGGACAAATGAAATAGCATAACCAATAAAATATACTTTTAAAAATGCCAGCGTATGATTTTTGCTTCTTATAAAGTCAGAATTTCTGATTGATAGACTAATAAGCGATACTTATATATTGGCTTGGCCAAAAAGTTTATTTAGTTTTATCTGTACAATAACTCTAGGGGTGCTTAGTTGTCTTTAACTTCATTCAAAACAATTTTGTTAGATTGTATGTTGACAGCTGACATATCACCGTGTATTTAAAAAAACTTAAAGTTGGTGAATTTTTGTGCAGCCCTTTTAATATTGAAGATATAAGAAGATACACAACATTTTTAGCATATTATGCTTTATTATTTCAAGAAAGCTAAAAATCTCAGCTGAAACACACAAAAAAAGATTTGTGCAGCATATGGAGAAAATGCTATGACTGATGGAACGTGTTAAGAGTGGTTTGTGAAGTTTCTTGGTACTATTGACGTTGTGTCCAAATAATTCTTTGCTGTGGGGCTGTCTTAATGCATTGGAAGATGTTTAGCAGCAACCCTGGCCCCTACCCACTAGAAGCCAATAGCGCGAGATAGTTGACATACTCAAAATACTCAAATCAATAAAGTTATTGGTGAAAATGAAAAAGGTATCTTTTATTTTACAGAAAAAAACCTAAATGGACTTTTTTGGCCAATCTAATATATAATGTTATTCTGTGCTGTCAACAAAAGCAAACATATGTAGTGGTTTTTATTTTTATGTTTTAGCATATGTATTTGACAATCAGATGCTTATTGAAAGTCATTGCATGTGTTGGTTTTTCAAAATTACATTTAGGCTGAATATCTTTTTTTATCAACCTAAGAATTTTCATTTAAAACTTACTCTGTACTTAACAAAAAGTATCTTCTGAAATGTCTGTAATTTAGAGGTCACATTGCAATACAGAATTGCAGGAAGGAGGCCTTTAACATGTTCCTCTCTCCCTTGCTAATTTTAGGTTTCATGTCTAGGCATCAGATAGAGATCCAATGCTATGAAGAGCTTAAAATTAGAAGTATAAAGACATATTTTCCAGTTTTTAGTATGTGCAAGCCTGATCTCCTCATCTTCAGGCTATTTACTAATTGATAAAGATTTTGTCACCTTCCAAAGAGCAGTCTGTTATCCTTTTTAAATAATCCTACTCCTTCAAATATATATACATAAAGAAAAGTGAAATTTTCAAGTGAAATTGTAAGTGTACAGCCTAATGAATTTTCTTAGAATAAACATGCTGCACCACTTGAAAAATGAAAAAAAACTAGCCATAGGTTAGGAAAAATCTTTGCAAAACATGTATGTGGCAAGGATTGGAGCCAGAACATCTGAAGAACTCTTAAAATTCAGTAAAGAGACAACTTACCCTGTCAGAAAATGAACAAAAAAATTGCACAGACATTTCAGCAAGGGTATACAAATGGTCAGTAGACTAACACAGAAAGATACAGACACATAGAAAGATGTTCAACATCACTACACATCAGGGGAAATGAAAATGAAAACCATAGAGTGATACCACCACACACTCACTAGAATATCTTAAAGCCTGACAGTGTTAAATTTGGTGAGGATATGAAACAACTAGAAGTTTGCTCTCGTACATTGCTGGTGAAAAGGTATAGCTTCATTAGCAAACTACTGTTAGTTTCTTATAAAGTTAAAATTATCCCTCATGAACTATGAATTTCACTCCTAGGTGTATATACCCAAGAGAAGTGAAAGTGCTTACCCATAAAAAGGCTAATGTTCATAGCAGCATTATTCAACATGGTTTTATTTTGCTTTTCATGAAAACTAACTGTACTGAACATCTTTTTATGTGCTTCATTTGTTACCTATATCTTTTTTTAAGTGTTGGCATCTGTTTTTTTTTAAAATTAGATTGCTAGTTTTATTAATATTGAGATACAAGAATTCTTCATATATGTTGGATATACTCATCTTTTTTCTGGTATGTGTTTTACATATACTTTCTCCCACTTTTGTGGTTTTTTCCCATTTTCAAAGCAGTGTCTTGAAGTGCAGAAGTTAATTTTGATGAAATAGTTTGTCAGTTTTTTCTTTTACGGTTTATACTCTATATCCTATCAGAGAATTCTTTGGCTAACTTAAAGTCACAATGATTTCACATGTTTCCTTCTAGAATTTTCATAGGTTTTACATTTAAATCTCTAGGCTTTACATAAAATCTGTAAAGATTTTATTTATTTACTTTTGTAGCGAGGGGAAGGGAAAGAGAAAGAGAGGGAGAGAAATATCAATATGTGGTTGCGTCTTGCACGCCCCATGCTGGGGACCTGGCCCACAACCCAGGCATGTGCTCTGACTGGGAATTGAACCCACGGCCCTTTGATTCACAATCTGGAGCTCAATCCACTGTGTCATACCAATCAGGGCAAATTTTTAAAAAGATTGTGTTTACTTATTTTTAGAGAGAGGGGAAAGGAAAGAGAGAGAAACAACAATGTGTGGTTGACTCACACGCGCTTCCCACTGGAGGCCTGGCCTGCAGCCCAAGCATGTGCCCTGACTGGGAATCAAACTAGAGACCTTTTAGTTCACAGGCACTCGCTCAATCCACTGAGCCACACCAGCCAGGGTTTACTGTAATTTTATAAAAAGTCTGAAAATCAAATAATATGAGCCTTCCCACTTTGTTCTGTTTCAAAGTTGTTTTGGCTTTTCCATGTAAATTTTAGAATCATTTTTAAGTTTCCTAAATTAAAAAGTCTACTAGAGTTTTGACTGAGATTACATTGAATTTGCAGATAAATTTGGAGACATGTGACATATATCTTCGCTGTACCGAGTCTTCCAGTTTGTGAATATGGTATACCTCTCCATTTACTCAGATCATCTTTGATTTTTATCTCATTGATGTTTTTGGAGTTTTCAGAATACAAATTGTGCCTAGTTTGTTAACTTTATCCCAAAGCATTTCATGTTTCTTGAAGTTCTATTATAAATGACATTCTATATCCATAAAATTTCTAGTTTCATTGTTGACATGTAGAAACATGATTGATTTTTGTGTATTGAACTTTGTATACTACAGCCTTGCTAAATTCCCTTATAAAATCTAGTAGGTGTTTTTGTAGATGTTGTGAGGTTTTCTACATAGACAATCATGTTTCTGGAATAAAGACTTTTTTATTGTAATGTATGGTTTTGGGCTTTTTTTCATACTTTTGCACTGGCTAGGACTTCCAGTAATGTTAAAGACAGAAAGCATTTGTTTTTTTGCCATTAAATACGATGTTAGCTGTATTTATTTGAAAGATGCCATTTATCTGTTTAGGTTTCATTTTATTCCTAGTTTACTAAGTGTTTTTAAAATCATGATTCACTGTTGAATTTGTCAATTTTTTATATCTATTGAGATTATCATAAGGTTTTTCTTTTTTAGTCTATTAAATGGTGAATTATATTAATCAGTTTTTAAAATATTGAACCAGTCTTGTATTTTCAGGATAAACTCCACTTGGTTATGATGTAATATCTCTTTTAAACATTACAAATTTGGCTAGCTAATATTTCATTAAAATTTTTATATCTGTGATCACAAAGGATATTGGATGTTTTGTCTTAATGTCTTTGTCTGGTTCCGGTGTAAGGTAATTCTGATCTCATAAAATGCTTTGGGAAGAGCTTCCTCCCTTCTGGATTGAGCTGGTTTATGTTAACATGCAGACACAGTGTGCTATCTTTTGTTTAAAAAAGGACAGGGGGAATAAAACATACGTGTTGCTTAACTTTACCAAAAGAAGAGATGGTGGGAGGTAATGGAACCAAAGATTTATGGGAGGGAATGACACTTTTCAAAATATACCTTTTCACATAGTTTTGACTTTTCAAAGCCTGTTGTGTTTCATATTCAAAATCAGGATGGGGATGGGGAAGATCTAATCAACGGAAACAAACTATGTAAATTGTACTGTACCTATGTCGAAGGGCAAGAGTGACTCCAAGTAACTTATTGACACAGAAGTTGACTGTTTACCCTCATCTTGTGTGGAGGTAAGAGGGAGGGATTGCAAACAAATCCTGAACTCTCTCTTTCTTTCTTTTTATTCTTTAACTCTTTCTACTAGAGATTATTTTTTGTTGTGATGTGGACAAAGCAACTCGAGGTTATTTGAGTGTTCAGTAAATATTTTGAGGTTGTTGGAGCCAGGACTTCAGGACGAAGAAACAAATATGGAATGGAAGATAGCAGAAATGAATCCTATAGGAATGGGTTGCAGTTGAAGGTATTAGTGTAAATATGTTATTTTTAAAATCATTTTCATATGCATGTTTATATGTGTGTGCATATACACACATATATGAACATGTATGTGTACATAAGTTTATGAATATATATGTGTGTTCATTTCCTAATAGCTCTGTTCAACAGGAAGGCTAAGAAACAAAGAGCAATGGACACACATACCTCCAAAATCTTGGCCTCTAATACTGTTCCCAACACAAAGAAACCGGAGTTCTTTAGAGAAATAAAAGGCTGATTGCAGGCCCAGTCAGGGTACATATGACATGAACTTCTTATTTTACACTAGAAAATAAGAATTTTTTAAAAAACTGGAGGCACGTCACAATCCAGCAACAGTGTAGGCAGATGGATATGATGTAACTCCAGATAATGCACCCTTAGGTGATGCATTATCATCTGTGTAGCATTCTGGCCAACACGTAGAACCTAAATCTAATCATGAGGAAACTTCAGAATGTTCTAAAATGAGGAACATTCTACTTAAAAGTGGGTAGGGAGGATTGTGTTCTTCAAAAAAACAAAACCAAAAAAACTATAGTAAGTGGCAAAGAAAGGCTGTGGGAGTTTAATTAAAAGAAGTTTAAGAGAGAACCACTGGCTGTAATATCTGATCCTAGGCTAGATCACATACCAAGTGGGGGAAATACTATAATCAATTGGGGAAAAATTGAATATAAATCATAAGTTAATATATTTAACAGTGTTCACATTACTGAAGATACCTGTACTGTGGTTACAGATGAGTCTATCTCTGTCCTTAGGAAATGTACAGTAAAGCAAAGGAGCAAAGGGCCATGCTATATATAATTTGTCCTCAGCTAGTTTAGGGGGGAAAAAGTATGTCTGTGTGAATGGAAAGAAAGTGCAAGAGCACATGAACACAAATAATAAGCTGACATTAACAAGTGGTAATTTGGGTGTAAGGGTGATTTTTGTATTCTTATATTTGCAACTCTTCTGTAAGTTTGAAATTATTTCCAAATAAAATATTTAAAGCTTTAAAAAATACCTGCCCTTTGCTTTTAGACTTTATTTACTTAGAAAGAGCTTGGTTCTTTGTCAGGAACCAGTTTGGAATGAACACTTAGAATATTTGCCTTTGTGTTCGTGTTGTGGCTCTGTAAACCAGTCATTGTTGAATGTGACAGTAGTTAGTGGAAAATAACTTGAGTCACGCTGTGGATGGCCAGAGTCAAAATACATCTGGGGGAGTGCAGGAGCTATTTATTATAGTGATTTATTTAAGTGTATGGAAGTATTAGCTACAATGTCTACTGAAGTCTTCAGAGTTACTGTTTCCATTTATCTATTGAAGAAATAGTAGAATGATTATTTTACATGAAGAATCTAGCTGTCGTCCCATGATTACTTAGGTTATTTTGTTAACTCCGATTGTATTTTTTTAGAGATTTTATTTATTTATTTTTAGAGAGAGGGGAAGAGAGGAAGAAGGGTGGGGGAGAGGGAGAGAAACAGCAATGTGAAACATGTGCAAGGTTGCCTCTTACATGCTCCTACTGGGAATCTGTCCCACAATCCAGGCATGTGTCCCTAACTGGGAATTGAACCAGCGACCTTTCGGCTCACAGGCTGGCACCCAGTCCACTGAGCCACACCAGCCAGGGCCTAGATTTGTCATTTTTAACTCCAAGAGAGTAATATTTCATTTGTTTATTCAAAAAATGTTTATTGAATGATTACTGTGTGCCCGACCCCTTTTTAGACGTTGAAGATGTAGCACCAAATCAAACAAAGCTCTTTCTCTCATGGATTTTATGTTTTTGTTGGAGGAAATAGATGAACAGGAATAGAAGTGAAATAACTGAATGTTAGTAACATTGGAGAAAAATTAATCAGAGAAGTGGGTTAGGGATTCTGGTAGCGGAGTTGTTATAGCTTTAAATAGAGTGGATAGGGAAGACTTAGCTTGTCTCCTTAGCTTAAGAGACGTTTGAACAAAGATTTAAAGGCAGTAAGGGAGTGAGACACGCAGTGATAGAACTGTCTCTTGGAAAACTAGGCAGAGAGAACAATACGTATAAAGGCTGTGAGGCAGGAGTATGCCTGTCTTGTTAAGGAATAGCAAAGGAGGTCAGTGGGGAATGAGGTGAGATGTAATGAGGAGCAAATTATGTAGGGTCTTTCATTCTGTTTTAAAGATTTTGGCATTTACTCTGAGATGAAGAATCAATTAGAGATTTGGGGCACAGATGTTACCTTATATGACTTATGTAAGATTTTCAGGACCACTGGTTACTTTGATGAGAAAGGACTGAAATTGGGCAGGGTAGAAGTTGGGATGCCAGTTACTAAATTATGGAAGAAATCCAATTGAGAGATGACCAAATTACTATTACGATCAAAGTATTGATGTAGGTGATGAGAAGGGGTTGGATTCTGGATACATTTTGTAGATAGAGCAATATATTTGCTGATGGCTGAGAGGGTAAATGCTTGAACTTCATTGATCAATCAGTGAGGAGAGGAGAAATAGCAAAGGAGGCTGAGAAGGAGTAGCCAGTGAAATGGGATGAAACCAGGAAAGTCTTTGTTTTTTGGAAGCCAGGTAAACAAAGTGTATCAGGGCTTGGTGCCAAATGATGGGTCAAGAAAGATAAGAACTGACTGGCTTTTTGATTTAACAGTATCCAGGTAATTGGTAACTTTAGTAGAAGTTAAGTGGGTGAGTGTGGATCTGGAAGCTCTTTCTGAGTGCTTATATAGAAATCAAAGACAAAATATAGAGGATTCAGATTTTATGCGGTTTTTAAATTTTACTTTTTTATTTAATTATTATTTTTATTTTAGAGAGTGGGGAAGAGGGGAGAGAAACACGGATATGAGAGAGAAACATCAATTGGGTGCCTTCTGTATACTGTCTGAGTGGGGACCAAACCTCCAACCCAGGCATGTGTCTTGACTGTGAATCAAACTGGCAACCTTTCAGTTTTCGAGGTCACCCAACCAACTGAGCCACACCAGCTGGGACTTAGGTGGTTTTTGATATTTTTCCTGTATGATGCTCTTTGTCAGGTGATCTGCTAGGAGTCCTGAGAAGCCATAGGACGGCTATAGCCCTGCTTATTAATTTTTTCCCAGACATTTAGCTTTCTGTTACTGTTTAATCTGTCTTAGTTTGTGTAATTCTCAGAAAGAGATTCCTAAAACACTTTCAGGGCTGTCTGCAAGAAACGTTTTTCCTCATTGATTTTCAAGCCAGAAAGCATGACTCAAAGGTCCTTAAAATTTACCCAGCACAATTTCCATGTAAGGTATAAGAGAACCAACTTAAAGACATGGTTAGTCCAAGGTGGCACAGCTGATTGTCTAGGCAAGTCTGGAATCCAGGTCTCTGTGGTGTTTTGGTTTACATAATTTACTTTTGAAATTTATTTTCATACCTATGTTCATATACATTCATACTTACCCTTCAGCAATAAAACTGACATTCTAAATTGGAGACAACGAAAGCATGAAATAAAAAATGTAAAATGTAAGGGTCAAAATGAGAACTCTGTCTGAATTGTGATTTAAAACTGATACCTAGAATTATACTATATTGCAGTTACAGTGCACTGAAATCTCATCAAAGCATTTACCCTTGGCTGAAATTATATTACAATAAAATATTCTAATAGGATCAATTACATGTTATTTTAGATTTCTGATACTTTCAGACATCTGTGGTGCATTAATTTACAAAAATGGGCTAGAGAAACCTTGGTACTCTAGCTTGCTCTTTTCAGTTCTGTCTGGCCTGCTGTTTCTGCATCTGCTTCTCTATCTCATTGCGTGCCTGAACCTGGTAATACATCGTTTATAAAACCAAATAATCAGCATCCAGAACATAGAATTTCTATGAAAAAAAAAGTAAGTAAAGGGTGAACAACTGAGGATTTGGGCAAAAGAGATGAATAGGCATTTCATAAAAAAGGAACACAGGTTAGCCAATAAACTTGAAGAAATGTTCAGTATCATTAGTTAACAGGAAATAACAAGTTGATACCACAATTAGATGCCATTTTATACCCCCAAATAAAAAATATTGACATGACTAAATGTTGGAGAGGATATGGATCAATTTGAACTACCTGTTGCTGGTGGATTATGAATTCTAAAAATAGTTTTGAGAAAATAAAAATTGCTATCCTCATGAAAAATTGAATATAGGCATATTTCTCAACTCCTAGGCACATACTTAAGAGAAACCTTGGCATCTGTAGAACAACAGATGTGTATATGAGAGTTTTCATAACATTGTTCCTGATAGCAAGGAGAAAAAGAACAAACCCAGGGGAAAGCAAGATGCTGTTGTAAAGAGAATGAAATATTCAATTACAGTATGATCACACAATACAGAGTTTTTCTGTAGTGAAAATGAATGAACTACATGTACATGCAACAAGCTGGATGGTATCTTGAAAATATAATACTGAATGGAAGAGACGTATCCTAGAGGATAGGAGCTACTTAATTTTTACAGAAACAAAATCAAACAAAATGAAAGCACTGTATTGTTGGGGTACAGGGACATATATGATGTACTTTTTAAAAAGCAAAAGAATGGTGAACACAAAATACAGGATAGCAGTTACAGGGGACAGAAGGGATAAAAGAAGTGGGGCATGGGGTAGGGAGGAACAAATCAGTAGAACATTACCAATAACCTATATTTAGGTTCCTAAATTGGGTAGCAGGTACCTGGATGTTCATTCTGGTATTTTGCTTTCAGTTTAAGGCATGTTACAAATAACTGTTGTATGTAGCAATTCATATATTAAAAATAGAGAAGGCATATTCTGAGGTTACAATTTAGGAGACATTTCGCTGTTTCTGCCTACTCCGTCACTGTCACTTGAATTCCTAGTGTCACTCAGTACTTCACTAGGGGAATCTTGTTTTAAAGTCTTCTGTCTAATTAAGGCTGTGTCTGCCATCTGACAAGTCCCTCAGTGACATCTTGTTGGATGGGTAACCAATTTGGGAAAATAATTCAGGATGTTTCTCAGAAACTACCTAAGAGGTAGATTTTTAAAAAACACTTTTCCTTCCACTTCCAGCTGGGTTCTTATTTTTTTAAAAAGTGAGATAGGCAGCAAAACTAGGTTATTGTTGCATAGGCTTTTGAATGATAATTAACTATATTTGAAGGCAGTATTACTGATTATATTTAAACTATTGTAGTAACATTGTCAAAGAGATTAACATAAAAATAGTTGATCAGAAAAGCATGATGTTGCTAAAAGATGAAAATATCATGTGATTTCACTCATATGTGGAATCCAATGAACAAACTGAACTAACAAGCAACATAGAGACAGACTCATAGTGAGCAGGCTGACAGCTCCTATGTCGTGAGTCACTTTAGAGGGGTGGAGCAAAAAAAGAAAAGAGGGACTCATGGATGTGGACAGCAGGGTGGTGACTGTGGAAAGGCATATAAAGGGGATAAATGGTAGTGGAAAAAATAAAATGAAAAATAAAAATCTTACATTTTTACCTTTAAAAAAAAAAGAAGAAACTATTCTTAGGCAAAACATTGGAGAGTTAGAAGGCCCATGGGAATTAGTCCAAACTCCTCATTTTAGAATAAAGGAACTTTGGGACCAAAAAAAGAATTAAAATTATACAACTTTTTTTTTTTTAAGATTTTCCTTATTTTTAGACAGAGGGGAAGGAGGCAGAAAGAGAAGGAGAGAAACATCAACGTGAGGTTGCCTCTTTCTCACCCCCTACTGGAGACCTGGCCCACAACCCAGTCCTGTGTCCTGACTGGGAATCGAACTGGTGACCCTTTGCTTTGCAGCCCCTGCTCAATCCACTGAACTACACCAACCAGAGCAAGATTATAGAACTTGATGAGAACAGAGATAAGAAGAACCAGAACCTAGATCTCATGATTCAAATACTAGTGTTTTCATATTAAAATACTGAATAGTAAATAAATATTTAAATATCCTACATAAGGCATGCTAAATAACTCAAGGTTGGTTTATAACCATTGAGTGAGGGAGCAGTGTTTTCTGATTTTAATTTACAGCAAATTAGTTCAACTCTATACCACATCTACAAATACACCTAGAGAAATAACATGAATTTTCTTTTCTTTTATGCTCATTTGTATTTCCAAAAAGAGACAGTGATCTGTGATGTACAAATGAATTCTGAACTGGAAGTGGGAAGAATTCAGTTCTGAACCTGGCTTTGCCACTAAATAACTGTGTTGACATTGATTCTTTGCATAACTATTCCAGGTCTCAGTTTCCTCACCCCTAAAAATAAAGAGGCTGAACTAGATGGTGTATAGAATTCATCATTAAATGACTCTATAATCTTTATGGATTTTGAATAGCAAATTTTATCTACCTTAAATGAAGTATCATGTGTTCCATTATTAAACCATTGGTGACACAGAAAGAGAAAAAGAGAGAATCGGTAAAAAATGAATGACTCATGATGATAAAAATATTCTGAAAATATTTCTTTTTTCTTTCATCATAGATATAATACTTCTCCACATCTGCTTCTGGAGGAGGGTGCCTGCCACTCCTATTGTTTCTGCGCAGGTTCATGCCAGCCCAGAACAGAGTATCAGGTTAGTTTTAGGATTGTTTTGTCAGTTGAACCAGGAGCAGGAACAGAATCATGATAGTCTTTGCTGCACCACTGCACTGTAGCACGACCTCTTAACTGTGACTCAGAAGAGCTGAATTTCAGTCATTCTTTAGCACTGATTGCTGGGTAAACTTGGGTAACCCTCCTTTCTAGGATGGCTTTTAGTTTTCTGCACTAGAAGCAGGTATGTTAGAGTAAATCACCTCAGTTTCAATTCTGGCTTTAAAACATTGTTACTTTTATTGTTGTCACTTACATAGAATAAAATCATGTTTTCAACGCATTATTTCCTTTATTACTTTCCTGGGAAAATCTTGTTGTAAGTACAGGCTTTGGAAGTCTATTGTATTTTACTTCAAGTGGCTAGTTTGAATGATCAACTATGTCGTGAGTCACTTTAAAGAACTATTGATACCTAGTGGCCTTAGTTGTAGTGTTTTACTTTGTTTTATTTTTACCGAAAAGCTTATTTTTTTACATGAGGTTATTAGTAGTTCATTAATGTTCTGAAGCTTTGGAGTAGGTACTTTCTGACCATGTTGGTTTTCTATTGATTGCATGTGAGTTAATTCAAATTAACTTAGGCTAAAGAGGACATTATCAGTCTTTTCGGTATGTCAGAGGATATGCCAAAGGACCCAGGGACAGCAGTGCAGAAGGGCTGTCTGAAGAGAACCCAGGGACCAAATGCAGTTAGGTGTCCCTCCAGCGCGCAGGGGAGAGCTGCTCTTTGGAAACTGGCTTCCTTCACGTTTCTCCTTTGTTAGGGGAAGCCTGGTTGCCGCCTCCGCTCACCTCCTGAGCTTTATATTTTGTAGTTCAGACTCCCAAAGAAAGGCTAACCCCTAAACTACCAATCCTTGTGGACAAGTTGTGACTTAGGGCAGGGCCATTTTAAAAAATTTGCCTTGGTTTTCTTGCTGTCTGTGTTTCAAAGCCTGTTCTCTGACTTATTCCTACCAAAATGCAGGTGGCTAATAATGTATTACTCTGTCCAGGTGCATTTGTATTTTAATTGATATAAAATGTTGAGCTTAAGCTATATTTTCCAAACTGTGGAAGTGAAATCTTGTGTTCCAATCTATAAAAGTGATTAACATAGATGCAAGAATAGTGCCAGGAATTGAAAACAGCATTTTAGGGTTCAGGCAGTGGAAGATAATGGGTAACCATAGGTATGTGGGTATAGGAGGGGGGCAGATAATCAAATACACACACATTTTTAAGGTAGAAGTACAAAGCTTGAATATAACACCTAAAAGAAAAGCTTTTGTATTTAACTTTTAAGAAAAAGATTTGAAGGTAGAAGAAAGTACTATTAGATTTAGTCCCAGCTCAACTACTAATTATGATTTTGGATAGTTATAAATCAGTAATTCTCTGTGCAACTCAATTTACTAAATCCTGGCCACTTATTAGCTGTTTGACTTTAACTTCTGGACATCAGTTCTTTGTCTTAAAAGTAGAATTTATGATGGTGGTACTTCATATGGTTCTTATGAGGAATTAATATATGGTAAGTGTTTAAAACAGCTCTTGGCACATTAGCAGCAGCAGCAGCAATTTTTTTAATCCTCAACCGAGGACATTTTTTCATTGCTTTTAGAGAGAGGAAGGGAGGGAGAAAAAAGTTAAGACAAGAGAGAAGCATGATCAGTTGCTTCCCATACGTGACGATACCAGGGATCAAACTGGCAGCTTAGGTGTGTGCCCTGACCAGAATTGAGCCCTCAACCTTTTGGTTATGGGATGATGCTCCAACTGAGCCACACTAGCCAGGGCAGCAGCAGTCCTTGAAATGAGTAGATTAGATTATATGATTGCAGGAGTCCCAGTTAACTAAGGGAAAAAAAAATATGCGGTCTAGGATTTTCTGATCTGGACTAATGTCTTTTTTCCAGAATAAAAACTTGGAAGCTTTTGTTATCTACATGAGTCCTGCACTGAGACTAATTTTGGTACTGCCAGTAAAAGTTATTTTGAATGAAGTATATGTATTAGTTCTCTATTGCTGCATGTATTAATTTGTTAGGGTTGCCATAACAGTGTCCACATATTGTGTGGCTTAAACAATAGAAATTTATTGCTTCATAGTCTGGAGGTTAGAAGTCTGAAAGCAAGGAGTAAGTAGGAGTTGTTTACTTCTGAGGACTCTGAGAGGCAGATCTGTTTCAGGCCTTTTTCCTTGAACTGTAGCTGGTCATCTTTCCTCAGTGTACCTTCACATAGTCTTTCCTGCGTGGGTGTCTGTCTCTTTGTCCCAGTTTCTCCCTTTTATAGAGATACCAGTCATGTTGGGTTAGGTCCCAACCTGATGATCTCAGTTTAACCTTTACGCTTCTGTAAAATTCTTGATTAATTTTTAAAAGCATCTGTCTCCAAATAAGATCACAATCTGAGGTGGAGTACAATTTAACCCATGGCATTACATAAGAAATTACCCCAAAACTTAGTGACTTTAAAACAACAAATGTCACCTGTTGTTGATCAAGAATCTGAGTGTAGCTTTGCTGTGTCCTTTGGCTTCACTGAGCATGTCTGCCAGGGCTTCAGTCTCATCTAAAGATCCCAGAGGAGGATCTGCCTCCACTTCACTCACATGGCATTTATTTCCTCCTTGGTTGTTGGGCCAGAGGTCCCAGTTCTTTTTTTCTTTTTTGTCTAATTTTATTATGTATTATTTTCAGGTGTACAGCTTAGTGGTTAGACAATCATATACTTTATATAGTATTCCTCTTGATGTTTCCAGTACACCATACATAGTTTTTACAATGTTATTAACTATATTTCCTGTGCTTTACTTACTTCCCGTGACTATTTTGTAACTACCAATTTGTGCTTCTTGGTCCTTTCACCACTATTTCCCAGTGCCCCAGCTACTGCTCCCCCTGGCAACAACCAGTTCACTCTCTGTGTCTAGGAGTCTGTTTTAATTTTGTTTGTTTGTTTATTTTGTTCTGTGGATTCCACATATAAGTAAAATAATACGGTAATTATCTTTCTTTGACTGATTTATTTCACAGAGCATAATACCCTCTAGGTCCATCCATGCTGTTGCAAATGGTAAGATTTCATTCTTTTTTATGGCCAAGTTCCATTGTGTATACAGCTTTTTTACTCGTCTCTTGATAGGCACTTGGATTGCTTCCATAGCTTGCCTGTTGTAAATAACACTGCAGTGAGCATATGGCTGCATATTTGAGGTCTGTACAGAAGGTATCCAGTCATGTACTATGAAAAATAGAGACACTTACTGAAGAAGGTACAAGATATAGGAAACATTGTACATAGGGCAGTGACGCCTCAGCCCCCTTCAAAGTAGGCACCTTGGGACCTCACACAGTTCTCCCAGTCGCCATCATCTGCCCTGTCATATTTTCCTGAATCTCATCAATGGTCTAAAATCTCTTCCTTTTCATAGGTAGTTTTAGTTTTGGGAAAAGCCAGAAGTCTCAGAGTGCCAGACCTAGGCTATAGGGAGCCTGGATAACCTGGGTGATTTGATGTTTTGCCAAAAACTCTGCAAGTGATGCATTAGCAGGTGCATTGTCATGATAAAACTGCCAATCAACAGTTGCCCATAGCTGTGGCCTTCTGAGCATCCAAATAGTTTCCACAGAATATTCAAGCTTATTACAAAATTTGATGCAGATTTGTTGCTCTACTTGCTTAGTCATTTTTAATGTGATGGCCACACAGTACACATGCTCACTCAACAGCATCTACTGCCCCAACTGACTAATACAGTGAAGTCATTGTTGTTCACACATGTGCATTCCAGTCCACTCTCCTTGACTGCCAGATTACATCAATGTAGCGTAAACAAGTTCTTGTTATATTAACAATGGCTGGACTTTTTCTGGACAAACCTTGTATTCTTCATATTAGTGTTTTGGGGTTCTTTGAATAAGTCCTCAGAAGTAGACTCACTGGGGGAATCACTGGGTCATAAAGGAGACTCATTTTTAATTTTTTGAGGAAATTTCATACTGCTTTCCACAGTGGCTACACCAATCTTCATTCCCACCAACAGTACACAAGGATTCCCTTTTCTCAACATCCTTGCCAGCATTTGTTATTTCTTGATTTATTGATGATAGCCATTCTGACAGGTGTAAGGTGATAATCTCACTATGTTATTAATTTGCATTTCTCTGACAAATAGTGATATTGAACATCTTTTCATATGTATATTGGGCATCTGTATGTCCTTTCTATTTTTATTTTTTTAAAGATTTTATTTATTTTTAGAGAGGGGGAAGGGAGAGAGAAAAAGAGGAAGAGAATCATCAGTGTGTGGTTGCCCCTCATGCGCCCCCTACTGGGGACCTGACCCACAACCCAGTCATGTGCCCTGACTGGGAATTTCGATTCCCAGCCACCCTTTGGTTTGTAGGCCAGCACTCAGTTCACTGAGCCACACCAGCCAGGGCATATATGCCTTCTTTCAAGAAGTACACAACCAGATCCTCTGCTCATTTTTTATTTTGCTTGTTTGTTTCTTTACAAGTTAATTTAAGGTAGGTAGAGGTGTGTGTGTGTATGGCAGGCACATAGAGTAACATTTCAGTAAATTTAGTCTAAAAAGGTTTAAAATTTATTGAGAAAAGATTGTTTTAAACAATTTCATTAGAATAGATTGGTTATATACCTGTAAAGCATCTGATTACATGACTGAATTTTCTAAGGAGTTGTTTAATTATACATTTGACTCTTGAACAACTTGGGTTTAGAGTCCTTGGGGCCACTTATATACCTTTATATTTTTCGATAAATATACAATCAGCCCTCTGCATCCTCTGTATTGAGGTTTCACATTTATGGATTCAGCTAATGGCCTATCAAAAACAATATTTTGGGCCAGTTGTATGGACCACTGTATATATTGTTCTGTGCCATTGTACATAGAGAACTTGAGCATTCTTGGGTTTTGTTACTTGCAGCGTGTCCTGGAACAGATCCCCTGTGCATACCGAGGGATGACTGAAGTTCTGGGGAAGACACAAGTTGTATGTGGTCTTCCACCTGCATTGGGGGATCAGCACCCCAATGCCATCATTACTAAAGGGCTGACTATAATTATTTGTGAATTATTTTAGATATATCACACATTTTGGGACTTATTAACTCTCACTACGTTTGGAAGTTTAAGTCATTTCATACTGTACAGACATTCAATGAGTATTTATTAATTCAATAGAATTTTTGTGTGACATGCCTTCTTGTTGCAAGATGTAGTTTAACAGAAACCATACAGAATTTTAAATTTAAGACTTTCTTTTGGTAAGACAGAATAGGTTGGGAAATCCATTCTTCTATTTGAACGAATGGTAATTTGTTTTCCCCTTTAGAGAAAAGCCTGTTACATTGATTATGGCAAAGAAGAAGTTTAACCCTAGGCTCTTAGGATTCTGTGTTGCTAGGACACTGACCTGAAAGGTTTTTTGTTTTGTTTGTTTGTTTTTTTAATAATTTGCCCTTTTTTTAATGAAAACTTCTAGGAATAGATAGAATTGTGGCAAATTTTTGGGCTTTACACTCTGTGAGGAAAATAGTGTTGTATGTTTTATGGTTTAGAAAAATGTTACCAGGAATGAAAATGTATATAGTAGAATCTATTATTTCTAGAACCATGTATTGAGAAAGTTTAAAAAGTTCAAGGAAGGGAACTCAATAAAATATACAAAGTGCAAATATACTTAATGTGAAGCTTATATTACAAAGTTTAAAAAGTTTCTATAATTGGCAAAAATATGTAAAAAAGTAAAATAGCATTACTAATTAAAGTATTCAGATTTTCAGATTTAACTAAATTGTGCTTTATTTCGAGAAATGAAACTTAAAGTTTGGGACTTTCATTTTAATCACACTGTTGTGAAACTCTTTTCCTCAGATTTTTGGTTTACTGACTAGGGCCTGCAGTTCCTGTGCCTACATGATTGAGTTGATTTTTGGTTTCGATATCCCTTATTTGGCTGTTGTTTTGAGGACAAATTATGCATCAGTTTTTATTGACAGTATGGTTAAAACATTGTATAAAGTATTAAAAGCAGATATAAAAGTAACAAACCACAGTATATATGTATTTAGTTATATTTTAGTCATATTTCCTGATTCAGATCGTGGCATCATTGCTTATACTTCTTTGTCCTAGGACATACTTCTTAACTTCTCTGTAATGTCCTCATCTATAAAATGAGTTTACTAATGATATTTAATAGAAGAATCATGAGAGGTAAATGAGATAATGCGTGTAAAGTGCTTAACACTGTACCTGGCACATAGTAATTAAAAGCTACATTTATGTTAGCTGCCATTTGTTGTTACAAGCATTGGCCTTAAGTTGTTTTTACTGGTGAATTTTTTAATATTAGAATATAACTAAAATGATGTCCTGCTAATGATAACTTATAATTCTTTTTTTTTAAGATTTTATTTATTTTTAGAGAGGGAAGGGAGGGAGGGAGGGAGGGGGGGAAAGAGAGAGAGAGAGAGAGGGAGAGAGAGAGAAAGAAACATCAGTGTGCGGTTGCTGGGGGTTATGGCCTGCAACCCAGGAATGTACCCTGGCTGGGAATCGAACCTGGGACACTGATAACTTATAATTCTTAGTGCTTAGTTGATTGATTATACAATTGATTAACATATTGATTTTATTTTTGAAAAGTAGAATTGAGTCTGCATAAAAGAATATGAGTTTGGAGCCATTGCTTAAATTGTTGACTAAGAAAGGATAGGAAAAAAGGGAACAGAGGAACTGAATGTGCTATTTCTGCTGGAGGTCTGAAAGGATATTTTTGTAGTTACTAAATACTTTTTTTTGAAATTGGTAACACTAGGATGTCAACTTTCTATTTTTGTTTTCTTTTTTAAACTTTAGCCTCTAGCCTCTCTATGGGTTTTGTCTTCACCTCAGGGAAGGGAGTGGGAGAAGGGAATCCTGTTCCTTTGTCTTGTAAAGGACAAGGCACGTTGGTTATTCCTGGTAGGATTGCTCCTTGTGCCTCAGTTTTATAAAGACCTCTACTAAAAGGCATCTTTACATGTGTTAATCTGATTGCGAGATGACTGTGGCCACATAGCACCCTCAGAAAGCTAATCTCCTTTTAGAAAAAGGATCTATGTGTAAGTTGAGGGAAATATGGAATTTAGGAGGAAGTCTGCTCATGTACATTTTGCTCCTAATTTGGTCAGGCATCTGCTTCACCTTTGCCTGAGCAGATTTTTGTATGTGTGTGCTTTTAGGTAAATGAAAATGAAGAAGGCTGCTGCTCTCCTAAGAGTTTGTAATTTTGAAAGTGTTAATACAACACAAATGGTACAGAAGGAGAAGAAGTGGGGGGCATCAGAAATACAAGCTCTCATGCTGTTTTATTGTCTTCCATGTATACAGTAAGTGAGGAACCTCAAAAAGCCTAGAATCACATGTTGAAAGTAAACAGTATTTTTTTTAATTTAATGAAGTATTGTTGTGTATGTCTACATGCTGAAGTAGAATGTGAGTTACAGAGTTATTTGATTTCAAAATGT
The DNA here is from genome assembly GCF_004126475.2 of Phyllostomus discolor. Taxonomy (NCBI): domain Eukaryota; kingdom Metazoa; phylum Chordata; class Mammalia; order Chiroptera; family Phyllostomidae; genus Phyllostomus; species Phyllostomus discolor. The sequence goes on from NC_040903.2 coordinate 103,368,433, forward strand.
ATAGGGAAGGAAGTACAAGCCCTTTAAAATTTTTGTTTGCTGTTTTATTTTTTACTTAATCATTTTGGGACTTCTTATAAAAATTAGGACATTTTGGTTCTTCTCCCCTCCAAATAGCTGACATTATTTATAATAGTGTGACCTTCCTCCCTTAGCTTCCTTCCCTTTCTTGTTTCTTACCACATAATTTTTGACTTTTAGTTTGATTCTTTTATATTTGATCTTCATATTTTGTAAGTTATGTATCATGTGTTCATGATGCAAGAGCTGTTTTTCTCCTTACAATAGCTTGAATTCTTTCTTAACTATATAATTGCCTATTCCAGAAGATGTTTCAAAAAGTCCCATGGCAATGAATTTTTGTAGTTACCTCTGAACCAGTTGTGGTTCAAAATTTAAACTTTCTGAGATCAGAGTTAAGATTTGCCCTATTTTTTGGTCAAATCTCCTACAGATTTTTTACTTCCCTCTAACATCAATAGATTATCCTGAGGCTTTGCTGTATCTGGATAGTCATTCAGGAATAAGGATTTTGGGTTTTGGGGGGGTTTGTTTGTTTATGTGTTTTAGTCAGATTATTGAATAAAGGCTTTTACAAAATGTTTCAAAAAGCAAGCTATCCCTCATGAAAGAAAAACTCTTAGTTTATTGTTGCGAGGCCCCGTGATAGATATTATGGTTTTTCTTCCTTTCTTTTCTTTTATAAATTTAATTTTGTTTATTTATTTTCAGAGGGAGGGAAAGAGAGGGAGAGAAACATCAATATGTGAGAGATACATCAATCCCTTGCCCCTCTCACGACCCCAGCTGGGGAACCTGCCCCACATCACAGTTGTGTGGCCGGACTGGGAATCAAACAGGCCAGCACTCAATCCACTGAGCCATACCAGTTGGGTATGGTTTTACCAGATATTATGATTTTTCTTAATGTGAGTTTACCATTATCTCCTGGGGTTTTTTTGGATCATAAATACATCTTTGTGTTTCTCATTTTCTGCACATGCCAAGAGAATGACCCTGTTCAAGGAATTTAGTTTTCTGATGTCACAGATTATGAAATCTGCCCTCTTCCCCTGAGTGATAGCTAACAATAATGAAAATAATATTAATAGTGAACATTTACTGTTTCCTAGGTTTTTGCATATATTACATCATTTATTTTCTACAACAACCCTATAAAATTGATTCTGTTACCATATTCATTTTGTGCTGTCAGTAACAGTCAGGAGAACTTACTTGCCCAAGGTCATAGGATGAGGAAATGGCAGGACTAACCTAGGATTCAAACCTAGGAGTCGGTCCGAGGACTCAAGAATTTAACTGTCCTTCTATCCTGCCTCTTTACTTTTTTTTTCTCTAAAAGAATAGGATACATTTAAATATATTAGAACATATATTTGATTATATTCATTATATTTAACATGGACTGCAAATGTTTTATCCTATTTCTGAGAAAAGTAAGCAAATACATACTAATAAAGCAAGTTTGGAGCAGAATGACTTGTTCTGTCTTCTCAGGTAACCCTGTATAAGGTTGACATCCTATTTTTGGGGAAGAATCGATTGATTTGTAATTGAATCCTAGGCTTTGCTATGGCCTAATGATTTTTTGGTATTTACGATACTAATTTAACTTACTTGTTTTCTTTGGAAGTTCTTGACCTAAGTAGATGTCCCTGTTTCCTTTTTCTTAAGGAAATTATTTGAGAATTATTATCCTGGTACCAAAAACTATAGAATTCAAGTATAGGAAGTACAATCAGACTTCTGTGGAACTGAATGTTTTTAGGTACTTATTCTCCATTTCTTTTCCTGGTGTTGCTTGTACTCTTGTGGGTTTTTTTTTTTTTTTAATATTTTGTTATTGGTACTATTACGGTTGTTTCGGTTTTCCCCTTTACTCTTGTTTTTGTTTCTCTGCCAAATGGTTTTCCCAACATTCTTAGCAATGTAGAGTGGTTGCTTGGGGATAAGATTAGCTAGCCCTTCTCCCCCATAGCTAGTTAATTTGATTATCATTACTCTAAATTATAACTTGCTGGAAGAGAGGATTAATTTGTCTCATGTTAGGAAGGATGTCCAGCACTATTCGGTCACTGTCATTGGAAGGACCCTTCACAAGAGTTGCCTATCCAGCAAGTGGGAAAAGGACTACTTCCATGTATAGGAAGAAAATATCTTTAGTATAGTAACTGAAGCAAACAATTATTTATGAAAATTTTTTTTTTGGTTTTTAAGTTTTGATACATTTTCAAGTGAATTTCACTTAACTCTTTTTCTTACCTTTATGGGTATTTTGTGGTAAACATTTTTCAGTAGTTCATAAGTCTGGAATAGTAATAAATTTTAAGTCTAATTATAAGTGGAAAATGGTCTGAGAACTATGTGAATGAGGTTTTAGTCATACATTATAATTGTATCTTGAAGAAGTATGGGTTTCTAAAACATTTAAACAGTGTTCTCCCAGTCATGTATTCCAGCAAAAACTATGTGGTGACCTTAGCTAGCATTTTTTCTTTTTTATAAAGTTCATCATACCCCTCCTTTCTGCATGCTTTGCATGAGAGCTGGGTCTGTGGGAGTGGTTTGGCCTTTTAAGAGTAAAAATGTAATAATAATAATAATATAAAAGTATTTGACATGGAATTAACAGAGAAAAAACATCTGTGAGAGTGTATAAGGTATATGCAAAAACTTAAAAGATTTTACGAAAGTGTAATTTGCTACTCCTTTATCTTATTTCTGCCCTTGTGTAAGAGATTCTAATGGAGACTGTAAACCGTATAGTTTAAGGACATATTTGTGCAATACAAATTTTCATCTTTGGCAACATGAGAAAATTGTATGGTTTTATGTTTAAAGTATTGTGATGTAAAATACATTGTGTGTACAGAAGAAAGAGCAGTGTCATAATTCTGTATACTTTTCTGCAGTCTAACTAGGGTGGTAACCCATTCCAAGAGTTAGCAAGCAGTCAGCACTTTGTAGACCAAAAGGGGAAATTTCTTATATCTGCCACATCAAAAAACTAGAAATCAAAAAACAAGTGGAAAGTGTCAAATGGTTTTTAATCTTTCTCTTTTTTAACCCAACTTTGCATTTTGAAAATGTAAAACATACAGAAAAATTTGATGAATTTACATTGTACGTCTAAATACTTTCAACCTTGACTCAACAATAATCAATGTTTTGCCACAGACATTCTCATGTTTATATACATTTCAAAGAAGAGGTTTAGTGTTGCTGAACCATTTGAAACTAATTTCAGCCATCATGACATTTGGTTCATAAATATATCAGTAAAATAACAACTCTGTATTGTCATAATAAATCTAGGCCATATCCAAATTCTCCAGTTGTGTCAAAATTTCATTTATAGCTTTTTTTCAAACAACAGTCTAGTTAAGGTTCACACATTATATTTGCTTCACTCTATCCTTTTAAAATCTAGATTAATTTCCCTTATATTTTTCCTCATGTCTTTTTCTCTTCTTTTCTTAATACTAACTTTTTGAAGACAGTCTAAGACAATTCTTTTGTAGGAATTCACATTCTGCATTTGTTGCTTCCTGGTGTCTGCTTAGTGAAGCTGGGAAATATTTTTCTCACATGAGCTATACAAGAAAAATTTACAGGGGAGTTCAATAGTTGCCAAAAGTTGTCATTACTAAGTCGAAGTTAACAAATGAGGTAAGAAAGGTTTCTTTCTGGTTAATGGAGCAGAAGTTGGGAAAAGAATAGGAAAAGAAAGAAATAAAAAGGAACAGTCATGGCACTGAGAGATGGTTTCAGGGGAGTTCCTTGATAACCAGAAGAGAGGGTTGGGGAATCACAGTTCCCAGCACCTACTGGGTTAGATGTTCATTCTGTGTTGGCCAAGAGATTGAACAAATTTAGAAGTGTTTCTAGTTTTTTGTGCTGTCGAGAGGCACAGTGAGTCTGGATCAGCTTAGCCGCTATTGGAAAACAAAGGAGGTTGTGTGCATTAGACCTTTTGTATGTTACAGTCTTCTATGGAAGTACAAATACCACATTAACATATTGTGCTACTTCTTGCAAATTTTCAGGGGAAAATTTGGAGCCATTTTTACTGAACAGCATATTGGGTTCTATTGCTTGCTGCCCAATAGGCAGACTCTGGAGGCAGAGGTTTGGTGGGGGGCAGGGGCTGACGAGGAAGAGGATCCTTTATTCAAAGGTTACACAATGTTGGAAGAATGACGGGCTTCTGTCTCAGAGCCCATTTTCTATGAAACAACCAGACAAATTACCCTACCGCCTTTTACCAGATTAGTTCAAAGCAGCACCTGGAATTCCTTTATCCATTTAAAATACTGTCCTTGGGGAAGTGCGTGTGCTGCAGCATGATCATCCTGGCGGCTTTCAGTGGCAATCAGGGTTCAGGCACCTTTTTGGAGTCTGCGCACTTGCCAGAGCCCTACTTGTTACACTCTGCCCTTTCCTCCACTCCTGCCCACCACAGGCACTCGTCCCTTTGGCCGTCCACTGGCCAATAAGTCCATACAGGCCTGGGCCAGACAGTGTCACTTTGCCTGTACTGCAGGGCTGCAGGGCCTACTGGCCGGTAAGCTTAAAACCCATGACCTAGCAAGTGAGGGGACGCAGAAGGGCAAGATTTTGCCCATCTTCTGTTTAAAAAACCAGGCCCCAAATCCTATGCACTTCTGAAGCTACCTGTTTTTCTAGCCAAACCTGGTTAGATGGGCAGGTCCGTCTCCCTTGCTGCCATGTTCTAAAGGGGCATAGGAGGGTTTTTAGCCATACACAGCATCTCTGTCCAGGGACAGGGTCTCCTTCTCTGCCTACATGGTTTGTTTACCTTTTACCTGGGGTATGGGAATCTATCACACTTAAGCTGCTTTGGCCACTGTGGTTTCATTCTGTCCCCCATGTCTTGTGTCCTCCGTCCATGTGTCTGTGTCATCGTCCCCGGCCCAACCCCCCCACCCCCACCCCCGCACATAACTGATTCCTCCCTTCTCTGGGGCAGGCAGGCAGGTTTTCCTGCTCCCCAGCAATCTCACCAGAACCCTACCCCCCTCCTTGTAACACCAGCTTTTATACTTTGGCTATATCTTTATATTTTATAAAGATTTTGGGCCCTGGCTGGCATAGCTCAGTGGACTGAGCGCGAGCTGCGATCCAAAGTGTCACAGGTTCGATTCCCAGCCAGGGTACATGCCTGGGTTGCAGGCCATAACCCCCAGCAACCGCACATTGATGTTTCTCTCTCTCTTTCTCCCTCCCTTCCCTCTCTAAATAAATAAATAAATAAATAAAATCTTAAAAAAAAAAAGATTTTGTACAGAAATGTCTAGGTACTATACAGGGACACAGAATCAGAAGATCTTAAGTCGAAATCTTATTTTACAACATTCCAGCTTTACAGTGTTGTTCAAGTACCTTAGACACCAGCTATTTTCTCCTTTGTGATGATAAGCAGCATAGTAAGAGAAAGAATAGAGGCTTTGGAGTTAGGCGGACCTGGTTCTAATGCATCTGGTTTTTTGGTTACTAGCATGTGACCTTGGGCTACCTCTCTTATTCTCAACATTCTCTTCTGTAAAAAGGGATTATTAATAATTAGAATTTCATGTGATTATTGTTAAGGGTAAAGAGATAATTCATGCAAAATGCTGAATGTGGAGCCTGTCATGTAGAAGTACTTGATATATGTTGGCTTTCTTTCACAGAATTTTCCTGAGAATTCAGTTAAGTAGTGAAATCCCTTAGTAAAGAATGAAGAGCCTATGCAGGAAACTTAGCCAATGCCTAGGAAGTAGAATATGGATAAAGAGTCATGTGGTGATTTCCATTTATTATACGCTAAGATCTCTGCAATGATGGTTACATAAATACTATGTAGATGTTATAACATTAAAGAAATCTACATTTTAAGAAAGTAGAATAAGTTTAGTAAAAACTTGTGATTATGATTTTGCCTATAGAAAAAATTATTGACCTTTAGGGCTGTGAGCTAAAGTCAGTGGATCTAGGTGAGTATTTTGCAGCTTGAATGCTTTTGATGTAGCAAACAGGACTTTGTTTTGTTTTTAAAACTTTTTGTAAAAGAACAAAAGCTGATTAAAGATTTTGCAGTTTGATGGTAGAAAAAACAATAACTCATAGAGTTAAGGAGTATTAATGTTATCCAATCAGAATTTTTATTTTTGATACCTTGGGACATTGTATATGGAACTAACGAGTAAGAATATGTATTATTACCATTACTGATTGGTCAAGACTTCATTAAGGATCTGATTATCTTTTCACCAAAAGACTCCGGTGATTTCCCCTTCTCCCAGTTTTTAAAAAACCTATAGAGGCAGCCAAATTGTCTTTGTAAGTTTAAAGATCTCTGAATACATTTGCCAGTGGAATAGAAGATAGGGCAAACACTTTCATTTTTAGCTGTCATTTAATTTTTTTAAGCAATATGTTTGGAGAGTAAATAAAACAATTTTGTTGCATATAAAAATTCTTGCTATGCTATTGGCTTTGTATTTACATGCTTAAACCTATAGAAATCCAAGCAAAAGAGCCCATCTGTAAATTGATCTTTGATTCTCTTTCCTTCTCTTCTTCCTCCTTCCTGAACCTCCCTCCCTTTCCCCTACACACACACAGAGTTCAGACCTTTTTTTAAAAATCAGTCCTCGCCTAAGGTTATGTATATTGATTTGAGAGAGAAAGAGAGAGAAAGAATGTGTATTGAAAGATTTTCTTTCAGCGTTCTTGTCTTTTGGTTTTGCTTATGGTGTTTTTTGCTATGTAATTTTTTTTAATTTTATGTTCTCAAAGTAATTAATGATTTCCATTATTACCCAGGCATTTTAGCTAAAAAACACAGTGAATTTGAAATGAATTTGTAATATTTAAGAGTAAAGGAATGAGGTAATTATATATACTAGAAAAGTAGAAGTAATTCTCTGTACTCTATCACTGGCACCCAATCTTACATCTAAAGCCTGAACCATATCAGTCTGCTGTTGCATATATAGAGTATGCCAGTTTATTTATTGATCTTTTAATTTTTATTACAGAAAATTTTGAACGTCCTTGAAATTACCATGTTTATACCTATCATCTAGCTTCTGTAATTATCAATTCTTTTTATTTTTATTTATTTTTAAATTTAATCTTTATTGTAGTTTTTTATATTACCTTATACCCTGCCTTCCCCCAGCAATCACCGCACTGTTGTCCATGTGTGAGTCCTTATTCCTTAGTCCCTCCACCCCCTAACTTCCCCTCAACACTGTGCCAAATAACCTAGATTTATAATTTTTCAGTTATTGCAAATTATCTTTGTAAAGAGGAAGGTTTGAACTAACCTTATAGGCTTTGCCAACTGGTCTCCCAGGCTCTCTGGCCTCTTTTCAATAATATTGGCACAAGACCTGACCTCTTCAGGCTTCTGTAACCACCATGTCCATAAATCGGAAGTGTTTAGAAAAATGAGTGAGGAAGCTAATAGGTAAGAGACTAATAATGTTGCCATGGATCAATGTGATACTCAAAGGAGGTCTGGCTAATTGATGAATTAAAAATTATATCTCTTATTTCAGGTCAGAGTAAATACTATTTACTTGTATATACACATGTTAGTTTGTATTTGTAGCTGTTTGTTTTCCATGGTTTAATGTTAGTAGAGTAGAACCAGCCAGCATCTGGTATCAGTGAGTCTAAGGATACAACTTGCAGGTGTTTGCTAGCCAGAATCCAAGTACAACAGAGAAAACACTAAAAAAATTCTCATGTGCTTAATTCAATTTTCTTTGCACTACACTTACTTTAAACTGAAATAATATTGCTTTCATTTGATAGCCTGCATGGAAATTGTTTTGTTAATTTAGTATATTAATTTTCACTTTATTAAGAGGCCATGATTAGTTTGAAAGAATGGCTAGAGATCACAAGAGCTCTGGAATTTCTTTCCTTTAAAGTGCCTGTATTCTATTTAAAACAACATTCTTGATGACATTGAAACCCAGTTGAAGCACAACATGAGAGTTTTAGAATAGCTTTCCCTCCTCAGGTAGAAGTGGACCAGTCACTTGCCAATGACCATATGTTGAGAATATCAGCATTCTTCTGAAAAACAAACAAACAAACAGCAACAACAAAAACTTTATTAGGCATGAAGGAAAAATGACTCAGTGAATTCTTCATCTCATGATTATAATTGTTTTCATAAATTAAAACCTGTCATTTTTGTGTCTTTCTGTTTTGTTTTAGTTATGGTGGTGTTCAACCCTCTTCTAAAATTACAGCTTGTCCACTAATAAATGGTTTTTTTATTGGCTGCCCCACATGATGATAAAACATGACCATATTTTCACTAATATCTTATCTCTAAATATGACAGTAACCAGAGGGGACAGAGGAGGGGGGATGATGGGGATGAGAAGGGCAACGGTTGTCAAGGAACTTGTATAAAGGACCCATGGACAAAGCCAAAGGGGGCTACATTTGTGGATGTCAGGATTAAATTTATTATGAAACAGGTTCTTTACTGATTTTTGGAAAATAGCATTCTTGATTAGAAAACAGCATGGTAAGGGATCAGTTTTGTGCTACTTGCCAAAAGCATGAGACACATTGTAGTATTTGTGTGTAATTAACACCTTTCTTTCAATTCCTATTTGTAATCGAGGTTTATGCATCTAAAGTTTCCACTACCTAGAAGTTCTACAGTTTGTTAAAAATTTACACATATTTTTCTCTTGGACGTTCAATTTTTAAACTAGTTGAAAGAAAATTCTAGATGTGGAAATAGAAACAAAGTAAAAATAGCTAAAAACTTCAGGCCTGCATGAGCTTGACTTTTATTTCCATGTGTGAGTTTAGCTTGTCTTGAATGCCAAATTCTTGCTATAAAAACCAAAATTCCTTCAACTGGGTTAATTTATAGGCTTCTCTTTTAGTTTGGGTAGTGGGATTGGATGCTTGAGTTTAACATTGAATACATACTTTGAAGGTGGCACTGCATCAGTTTATGTTGTTCTGAAAACTTTGTTGTGATAGACTTTAGATTTAAATTTACTTAAACTCTGTGTTTCAGGAACGATACTGAACCTTAAATGCTTTGTGTTTTTAAAAATTGTGGTTAAACTATAGATAACCTAAAGGTTACCATTCTGACCATTTTCCACTGGTATTATGTATATTCTGAATGTTGTGTAACTATCACCACTGTCTTTCCTGAACTTTTTTTCATCTCAAGTAAAACTCTGTACACATTAGGCAATAATTCCCCCTTCTTCTTTCTCGTGGTCCCTGGTAACCTCTAGTCTGCTTTCTGTCTCTTTTGAATGTTCATTTTCTAGATATTTCTTGTAAAGTGTGATCATATACTTGTCCTTTCTTTTGTATTTGACTTATTTCATTTGGTATAATGTTTTTAAAGTTCAGTGGTTGTTAAAGGATGTATCAGAACTTAATTCCTTTCTCTGGCTGAGTAACATTTCATTGTATATGTATATCATGTATTATTTATCTTTTAAACTATTGAGGGATTACTGATTATTTCTACCTTTTGCTCTTGTGAAAACTGTTGCTATGAATTTTGCTGTACAGGTATATGAGTCCCTGTTTTCCATTCTTTTTGTTGTATGCCTAGAGTGGAATTGCTGGAGAATATGGTAACTCTTCGTTTAACTTTTTGAGGAACTAACATACTGTTTTCCATAGTGGCTGCACCGTTTTATATCCCCACCAGCACTGCACAAGGTTTCCCAGTCTCTGCATCCTTGTCAACACTTGTTATTTTACATTGTTAATAATAGCCATTTTAAGTGGATGTAAATAGTATGTCATTGTGTCTTTCCTTGATGACTAATGATATTGTGCATTTTTCATGTGCTTATTGACCATTTGTTTTTCTTCTTTGGTGAAATGTCTTTTCATATCCTTTGCCCATTTTTTATTGGGTTGTCTTTGCTGTTGTAGAAGTCTTTATGTATTCTGGATATTAAACCCTAGTCAGAGGTATGATTTGCAAATATTTTCTCTTTCCTGTGAGTTGACTTTTCACTCTCTTATTAGTTCCCTTTAATGCAGAAAAGTTTTTAGTTTCAATTAAATCCAATTTATCTGTTTTCCTTTCTTGTGTTGCTTGTTGTTTTGGTGTCATATTTAAAAAACCATTGCCAAATCCAAGGTCAAAAAGAATTGCTTTTTTGTTTTCTTGTAAGAGTTTTAGTTTTAGCTTTTAACTTACATCCGTGATCCCAGACAATAGTGCAATTATTGCCAGGAGGTGGGGGTAGGAGGGAGCAGTGGGATAAGGCAAGTGGAGGGAGGTGGAGGAGGGCATGGGGCAGGAGGGGCAGGGATAAATGGTGATGGATGGGGACTTGACTTTGAGGTGGTGAACACACAGTGTACAGATGATGTGTTTTAGAATTGTGCACCTGAAACCCATGTATACTTTGGTTAACCAGTGTTACTCCAATATATTCAATAAAAAGGAAAAAATAATTAATTAATTTAGGTCTGTGATAAATTATATGTTGATTTTTGTGTGTGGTGTGAGGTGAGTTCAACTTCATTTTTTAAATTTTTTTTTTGCCTGTGGATGTCTGGTTTTCCTAGTACCACTTTTTTAAAAAATTAAACTTTTTTCCCAGCTATTAGTCTTGGCCCCTTTTTGAAAATCAACTGGGCATGTATGTGAGGGTTTATTTCTGGGCTCTTTATTCCATTGGTTTATATTAGTGATTTTCAACCAGTGCCACAAGAATTTTTAAAGCATGCAATACCTATTTAAATAGTCAGGGACACTGACCTCTTTTCCCTTAGATTGTCAAATAGAAAAAAATGACAGCAGCCAAAACAATAGCCATCCAGTGTGAATGAATCAAAATTTTTGTCAGATCATAAAAAAACATATTTTTTGGTGTGCTGCAGAGTTTTAGTAATTAGTTTATGTGTGCCATGAGATGAAAGAGGTTGAAAATCGCTGTTTTATATGTCCATCCTATGCCAGAACAACATTGTTTTGATTAGTATGTGGAATGTTTTGTTTTTAATTGACTGTTTTATCATTTTTAATGTATGCATTTTAAAATGTTTTTATTGCATACCTTTAAATTTTGCTTTTAATAGTTACATTTAATAGTTGACAGTACTCCAAAAAGAACTGCAAATATCAGATGAATACTGTTGGAGTTAATATACCAGGAAAATTAATATTAAAGCAAGCAGATGTGGAGTTATTTAATTGAAATTTTACTTCCTTTGGAAAATAGAGGGAAAATCATGAAGACAAAAAAATGAAACATTGTTTATACTTGCTCACAGAAAGAATAAAAAATGGGAAAGGCCAATTATATAATCTAGTAAGTGGGTCATTAATTTCATATTAAATGTCACTATTTTAGTTTCAGAAGCAGTCTTTCTAATGAAACTCTTCAGAAACTTTATAAAAGAAAATATTGGTGTTTTGTGAGGAACATTTTCAATAAGGATCTAGCTAGTAATGGCAGGCTCTTTAATTATTAAGTCACGTCTGAATGACTATTAGGCTGAATTATGTTATAGATATCTGACTTAATTTTGTGTCCTTTCAGACTGCTTTAATGATTAGAAAATTAGAATGTCAGATATTATTTTCTTTCTCTGTTGACACACGAATTTTTATTTTCACCACTTTATTCAAAGTGGGTTTGCACCCCCTTCCCTTAATTATAAAAGAATATGTCCTCCAATATTTTAACTTAGTCTAAATTTTGTAGCAAGAACACTGAATTATAAATTAAAAGCAAAAGCTTCTAAGATAGTATAACTTAAGCTTTTTAAAATGTGTTGTAAATTAGTTCATTTTACCCCAAATAAGAACAGTAAATTGCATTCTGACACCTGACTCACATGCTCAATGAGAGGTAATAGAAATCTTTGTTATCTTAAAAGGGGAAAAAAATAGAACTGTACTTGATATCATCAATAAAAAATGTTAGTAATGTACAAAAGAATTGGACCTATCAGTTATAAATGTCTATTAAAGTTTCAGATTCGGTGAATCAGAGTGATGCAAAACCACTTATACCTTTATCATACTGACTTTATAACCTCTTTTTTTGTAGAGTTGTGGTTTTTTTTAAATTTTTTTTTAAGATTTTATTTATTTATTTTTAGAGAGGGAAGGGAGGGAGGGAGGGAGAGAGAGGGGGGAGAGAGAGAGGGAGAGGGAGAGGGAGAGGGAGAGGGAGAGGGAGGGAGGGAGGGAGAGAGGGAAACATCAATGTGCGGTTGCTTGGGGTTATGGCCTGCAACCCAGGAATGTACCCTGGCTGGGAATCGAACCTGGGACACTTTGGTTCCCAGCCCACGCTCAATCCACTGAGCTATGCCAGCCAGGGCTGAGAGTTGTGATTTAAAAATTCATTTTCATTTTCAAAATATATTGGTGATTCTTTTTCTAATTTAAAAGGAATACCATATATACTAATTAAGATTTAATTTTATTCTAAATATTTTTATATTACTGTGATTTTCCTTTTAGAGTTTTGGAATTATTGATGATATTTAATTTGTAATACAGTCACAAAGTCCTATCTTTATACCTTCTTAATATCTGTGGATTTCACCTACTACTTTTATATTTCCTTGTTGGTAACATATTTCAGGCCATTGTCCTGCCTAAACTGAATGGCTAGAATTTCCTCTTCACTGTCTGTACTGGAGGAAGAGCCTTTGGAGCTCTTCTCCATATTGCAACAAGAGTCCTCTTTAGAATGCAAATCTGACTTTCTTACTCTCATCTTCTAGAAATTCTCGGAGTCTCCCTATTGCCTTTAGATAACCCGCAGAATATGGCGTATAACACCTCTCTTTACCCGACTGGCACTTACATCCCCTGTCCCTTCCTGTGTGCTCATACATACCTGACTCACTCTTCATGCTCTTGCCTCCTGCACCAGCTCTCATCCTCCCCACCCTTTGTCTTTTGAAACATGATTTTGCATGTTAGGTATTCAGGTAAAGTCTTATATTTACCCTTTAATAGCACTTTTACCAGATTGCCAGACTACTTAATTTCTGTCCCCTCTATTATAGTTATACTTAATGTCTTATTTTTCCTCTGTGTCTGTGAATTCTGGTGACTATGACATGGTACAGATTGATGTTTATTGAATGAACGAATGTATATTATTTACCTTTTGATGTAATATAAAATACCCTAAAACACTGGAGCTTAGAGAAAAGCAAGCGTTCGTTCATTAACTCAGTTTCTGTGGGGCACACACTCAGGAGTGGTTTGGCTGGATGATTCTGGGTTAGGGTCTCTCATTAGGTTATAATCGGAATGTTGGGTTAGCTATTTCAGGCTTGAGTGGCCTGGAGGACCCTTCACTCATGGTAATTGGTGGATGGCCTCAGTTTTTGCCGGCTGTCAGCAGGAAGCATCAGTTTTTATTGACGTGGAACCCTTCAGAGGGCTGCTTGAGTATCCTTACAAAGTGGAACTTGGCTTCCTTCAGAGCAAGCCATCCAAGAAAGAGCAAGGAAGAAGTTGCAGTGACTTTTGTGTCTGGTCACACACAGCCACTGACACCATATTCTGTTCCTTAGAAACATGTCACTAAATATAGCTCACAGTTAAGAGAAAGTAATTAGATTCTATCAAAGAACTTGTGGATATATGTTATAAACACCAGAGAATGTAACAGTAATTTATGATTCTCTCTTGGACCTGACCCTCCTTATAAAAATACATTTGTCCAAATGGAAATAAGTTTTAAAAGCATACTTTTATTAAAATATTACATTTGTTTTTGATGATACAAAGTATCCAGTTCTACATAAATATAATTATCTAAATTAATTATTTAGATATTCATAATTCCATTGCAGTTCTTTCACTTCTATCATAGAAATAAAAAAATCATCTTTTAGGTTCTGTATTGCCTATGTAGAAAATCGACACAGAGTTCACTGCTTTAAACTTATCACAGGTGTTTTGAAAATCAAACATCTGTGAGGTGTATTTACATACTTTTAAGAGAGAGAAAATCATAGTATTTTAAACTTTGTAGGGTAAAGCAGCACAGTTTAAATTAATTGTACAAAAATTAAAGCCTCTTTAGCCTAATGTACTAGCTTGCTCATTCAGGAAAAATTGGAGTACTAGATATGTGCCAGGGAGTTTTACTCATTGCTGAGTATATACATTCATGAACAGAACAGACATATTCATGTCCACCTGGAGTTTATGATCTGTTTACCAATAATTGACAAGTGCTATCTATGGAATAAATGAAGAGGTGAAGTGACACAAGGTTATGGGAAGGTAGAGGTACTTCTGCACTTTCATAAAAGGCTTGTCTGGGGAGGTGGCCTTGAAGCTGGGATCAGAAGAAACTATCCCTGCCATCAGCTTATAGGGAGAGGGAGTGCCCCGCAGCATAAACAGTTGGTGTATGAAGAGTTGAAAAGATGTCTGGAGATGTCAGGAGCGAGAGTGGAATGAAGCTTGAGAGGTAGAAAGGGATCATATTATCTAGAGTTTAAGAGACCAAGGTAAGGGGTATTGATTTTATTCAACACATTAAAAACCATTGAAGGATTTTGAAGTTACATATTATGGTTTGTGCTAAACAGACACAAACACAAGAAAAGGCCCTTTGGTTGTAAGTGAGAAAGTAGTAAAATGGTGCTATAATAATAGTCCATGTGAAAGATCATGGCAGTTTGATCTAGAGTAATGGGAGAGGAGAGGATGGATTTGAGATCTAGTTTGCAGGTAGAACTGATGGGACTAACATGAACTGTGAGGGAGGAGAAAGTAAGGGCGATATCCATGGTTTTGAGTTCAGCAGGTAGGTGAAAGGTAATATCCTTAAATGATATTGGGGGTCAGTGACAAGGGAAATCAACAGTGTATTTTTGACATTGTGAATTTTGTGATGTCTGGAAGTCATCTGGTGGACCTGTCAGATGACACATAGTTATGCAATCATGAAGCCCAGAGATTTAAGAGGATATATACAGATGGTTTTTAAAGTTGTGGAATGGATGAGATTCTTTCTCAGGAGGGAATGCCCTAGGAACTCTAGCTTTTAGAACTTGCAACATTCTAAAGGAATATTGCAATATTGTGTGGGCAGCATTCTTGCTTTATTGGTAAAGATTAAAAGACAGAACTCCAATGCAGAAAGTTTGGCTTACTTCTATTTAATATAGATTAAAGACATACATACTTTTTAAAATTTGCAAACAGTATGGTACATAAGAAAGACATTTAAATTTTTATCCGGCCACTTGTGAAATGAATGAAGACACTTACTTACCAGCTGTGTGACTTTGGAATTTTACCTCTCTGAGCCTCAATTTCCTTATCTGCTAAAGGGAATAAAAGAAGAGTTGTTTTGCAGATCAGATAAATTAATTTACCTAGGACAGTGTCTGTTACATAGTAAACATTCAGTTTTTGTTTTTTTTTTTTACTTTCCCTGTCCTTGCTATTAATTTATTTATGTGATTGTGAGCAGGAGAGCTATGTTGAAACAGAGGCTTTTTTAAATGCACATATTCCTATTCTTACATGGTGCTAGAAAGATCAACTGACCAGTATAGACATATAACATAAATATGTAGATGTGTATAGAGTAGTTTTTCAAATATCTGAAAACTATTTTTTGCCACTAATACTGTTTTGTCCTGCTTTTCTTAGACTGTCATAACTATGCTGTCTTTGAAGAAGGTTATTTCTTAAATAACGAAACACTAAGATAAAGGTTTATTTTGAAATATTTTTTCAGTAGAGTGAATTAAAACAGCATTATAAAAATTATTTCTACTCATGTATCAAAGCTTCATCTATATTAATATTAATATCTATATTAATGCTATATTAATATATAACATACTTAATGTTAAGTATAACATTATACTTAATGTTATATATTAATATAATGCTAATGTTATTAATATAAAATTCTCAGCTGCATATTGAATTGTTCAATATCAGATATAAAATTGACTAATGTAGTACTTTGAAGGTAAAGATAAACTGTTAAATTTAAATCCATGAGGTCTGTTTCTAATTCCTCCTCCCCTCCCCTGCTTCTTCCAAATAAAAGCAGTGACTCAGACAAAGTCTCTCTTTATGTATGATCTGTTGTGGAAGATATTTTAGAAGCGTTCCCTTACTTTGAAACATGTGATCATGTGTCTAATACCAAAGGGAAAAACACTTATTCCACAGGTGTTATTTCAGGTTTTTTGACACCTAAATGTACCCAGTACAGCTGCCAGTGTTTTGCAAAGACTGACCTATTTTGCAGGATGGGGCTTACGGTGAACCTCTTTATCTGGTGCCTTACATGTGCGAAGGCCACAAAACTTTAGTCCTTTGTTCTCTATTAATATTTCTTGGTTCTTATAGGTCCTGGCAAACTGTTACAGAGAAACCCCTTTGCCCAGTACCTGGGATAAAATGGAAAACCCTGTCGGGTGTATGTATCACAGTCCTAGATTACTTTTTATTTATTAATTTATATCATTGTATAATGATACACTGTATCTCATCAATTCTAGGTACACATTTTTTTCTTATTTGCAGAATTTTGAAACTGGAGGCATTTTACAGTAGATAGGATAGGGAATTACCATGTTACTTTTTAATTTGTCGTGTTGGAACATAAAATGATAATTGTCTTACAATGAATGGTGTTTTAGATTTGATGAATTATGGTAGCCCTTCAACTGCAGGGCTCTAGGCATAGAATAGACTTGATATTAATTTATGTTATATAAAATAAGAATCTCTTTTCTAAGATCAGACCATGTTCTTTACATTTGTATTTCCTTTCTGCTTGGTATTCAGTTTAACACAGAGGTCAGCAAACTTTCTCTGTAAAAGGCCACATAGTAAGTACCTTAGGCTTTCCAAGCCACGTGATCTCTGTTGCAGCTATCCAACTCCCTTAGAGCACAGAAGCAGCCTTAGACAATACAAGTGAGCATGGCTGTGTTCCAGTAAAACTTTATTTACAAAAATAAACTGCAGGCCAAATTTGGCCCATAGGCTGTAGTTTGCCAAGGCCTCATGGAACATTATAATGATCAAATCACTTATGAAACCTTTATTTCCGAAAATACATCTCCAGGATCATCTTTGAGCCTTTGCCCCCATGTTTTCTGTATTTCAAGTTTTCTTTTTGTTCCCACCTATTGCTTGATTCATCCCATCTGCCTGTGTCTAGCTCAGGGTTAATGTCCTTAAGTTCATGAACCAGTAGATATTTTGTCTTTCTTCTCCATGTTAGCGATCTTTGGTTCAAGTCTGCCACCTACTCTAAAAAATTATTTGTCAGTTGTGGTTTATTTGTTATTCTACAGATACCTAAAATCAGTGAAAACTATTAACAGAGTAATGGGTCATAGATATTTTAATACTGAGTCTGAGAATAATAGCTTGTTTACTTTAATTCAGTTGCCTGACTTGATTGTCAGGGTTGGTACTAGAAAGTTGACCAATTTTGGATCCGTGCTAATAAAATTGAATCTTAGAGGTAACCTAATGAAGTTGACTATGAAGTCATTAAGAGCACTAAATCTCAGTAAGACAGCCTAATTAAATCTAGGTTCTACCACTTACTACTCTTGTGACCTTGGGTTAGTTATTTTAACCTCTCTATGCCTCAATTTCCTCTTTCCTCAAATGTGGATAATAATTGCACTTATCTCTTACTGTTGTTTTGAGGATCAGATGAATATCTACAACTTAAATGTCATAAATAAAAATAAGATTTCAAATACAACATGTGACATTTAGAAATATTTCCATTATTACTGAATTTAATCAAACCAGAATAATTTGCCATTTAAAATGACAAAGGAAGAGCTTACAACGAATAGTATTTTTCCCTATTACCAGGGACATATTTAAAGCACCGGTCTTTCTTCTCTGTTTACCCCATGGCAACTATCTAGTATCCGGGCTCTCAGTGTGTATTAATTAAATGAGTAGGAATTTGTATTTTTGTCTCGAGGTGCTAATTTTCTAGTCACTCTCCTAATTTTTATAGGATCTCTTTTTTCCCCTGATTTGGAGAAAGTGGTGGACTATTCATTGAAAATCATGTTTTGTATTCTATTATAAACTAAAATAATCCATGAATTGTTTTTAAGAATTTTCTTTTACATAATTTCCCTCACTTTCAGTATCTCCTTCTGATAGAGTATGCTGTAACTATGCACAAATACATTTAACTTTTGTATGGTCTCAGAATAGGTTGGGTTAATAACTGACACATTGAAGTGGCTATTAGGAAACTGACTATATCAGTATATAGCAGTCTTGGCTTCAGTTTTTCTTATAACTTGTGAGATATAAATTTATTTCAGTTTTTCTTGATTTGAGAGAGAGAGAGACATCAATTCATTGATTTGTTGTTACACTTATTTTTGTATTCACTGTTTTGATCCTTGTATGTATTGAGAGTGGGTATCAAACCCACAACCTTGGCATATTGGAATGATGCTCTAACAACTACTTGTCTGGGGCCATATTTCAGTTTTAATAATAAAAGAAAATGCCTCTTCAATAATATTTCCATGCTCACCTATACTTTCTTTTTATAGCAATTATGTTTAACCATATAAAATTGCTGGTTATCTACCCTTTTGACCTAAACAAAAATGGCAATTTCTTTTGACTCAGCCTAATACAAAGTAAGAATTTTTTTAAAAGTTTTGTGTTCTTTGTTGTTTGGTTTGCTTTCAGCAGTTTATGATTTTCATTCATTCACAACATAATAAACTTTTTTCATCTTTAAATGTTGATAATAGTCATATAGGAGACCTTGAGGACTATGTGATTAGTTAGAATCTATTTGTTAGGCTTTTAAAGCTCTGACACCAAATAAAAGGCTGCACATATGTTCAATCTCTAATCTGGACAATGGACCTGAGAGAGGAATTATGTAAATGGCAGAACTAGGATTTGACTCTTTAATGACCTAGTCTTAGAGGTTACATGGTGTCATGCTTTATTGTAAGAACTGAGTCCCAATTAGGAGGAAGTAAGATAGGCTCTTCCTTTGGAAGGTAGGAGTGGCAAAGAATTCGTTGACGTTTTAAAATCACCACAGAAAGCTAGAGACTGGATATGCTTTCTGTCATGATGAAAATTTTATTTTGTCCATTAAAATTTTTTTCTCTTTGATGTGGATGTAAATAATTTACAGATTAGTGGTCACTCCTGAGTTCTTTGTCTTTAGATTTTAACTTGAGACATGACCTGTTAACATTAGTTCATGGTCTGTACACAATGCAAGCAATTCTTCTGAATGTTCTTGCTGGTACAAGGATCTTAATCTTCCAGTTTTTTTATGTTTGATCTTTTAAAAACCTATTTTACTGGGTTTACAAAATATATAATGAATTTATAGGTTGTTTTCTTATCGATCCTATTAAAAGACTAAACCATACCTCTTATTTTCTTTGAAAATTATTTTATATGTACCAGAATTGTCTTTTTATTAATTCTGGTGACAGTTTATTTACTTAGTGCACATGGGCAAAGGCAATCTCCAGCCTGGTTGCCTGAAAGATTGCAGACCACATACAGAAGTAAGATATACGTGGCAGAGTCTCTCGGTGTGTGTATGGAATAACACTGGGATGTTCTGGACAGCTTGGACTTGTAAAAAAGCTTTGAGAACAGAATGAGTAACCATGAGTGTAGAAAGGGCTGAGAACTATGATGGTGAGCCACACCTTCATATTTATGGCTAGTCTGGAGTGCAGAATGCTGAGGTAACTTCAGTTACAATATTTCTTCAGGAAAGTTTGTCATATTTGACAGGAAATATCCTCTGAGGATTTTATGTTTACCCTTAGATATCACGTGTCAAACTGTGTACACAGAAATCACAGAGAAATACTGAGTTGGGTTATTGATTTAATGACTTACAGAGAATCAATGGTACAACCTGGAATGAAACCCAAGAATATAGTGACCAAAACCACACTTTCTGATCTGATCTCCTCTGCAAACTCTCATTCTTTGTCCTGAATTTTTAGAGATGGTTTCCATGTTAGTTTGTATTTCTTTAAACTATCAAACTGTTTGATAAAATTTTTATTTTTAAAAATTATTATGCAGTAAAATGTATTTTTCTTTGGTATACAGCTCCGTAAACTTGGATATAAACAATGTTTTTTTGTCAGATTACTACCACAGTACAGATTTAGAACGGTTTTATGACCACCCCCAAACTTCTTTACCATCTTTCTGTAGTCGAACTCTCCCTCCAACTCTAAGCCTGATAACCACTAATCTGTCTTCATCATTGTGGTTTTCTCTTTTCAGGAATCTCATATGACTGGAATCACACAGTGTGTAAACTTTTGAGACTGGTTTCTTTCAGTCAGTGTAACCCCCTTGAGAATCATCCAAGTCATTGCATATATACATAGTTTATTCACTTTTATTATTGACTTGTCTGCTTCTGCCGCCTCGCATGCCACAGTTTGTACATCCATTAACCTGGTGAAGGACATTTCAGTTGTTTCCATCTGTTGAATAGAGTTGGTATAAACCTTTGTATATAGGTTTTGTGTGATCATAGCTATTTCTCTAGAGCAAGAATCAGCAAACGTTTCCTCTCAAGGACTAGGTAGGCTATATTTTAGGCCATATGGTCTCTGGGGCAGTGACTTGGCTGTTGTAGTATGAAAGCAGCCATATGCAAAACATAAATGAATGGGTGTGGCTGGTCCAATAAAGCTTTATGTACAAAACACAGCACATGGCCAGACATAGCATGTGGCCGTGAATTGCCAGCCCTTGTTCTACAGTAGATACCTGGGAATGGGATTGTGGGTACATGGTAAATATAGGTTTAACTTGATAAGAAATTACCAGTTTATTTTTAAGTAGTTTAATAACATTTGAATTATGGAATGTTAATGAACTCATACCTTCTGGTTCATATATCAGGCTCACATAATTTATGATAAGACAAGCTTTGATCTTGTCTTAAATTGAGGATCTATTTTACCTTCTTTAATTCTATTCAAGTGAGGTCTTTTGGCTTGGATGGATCTTTTCTTCCCAGATGAAGTGTATATCCTTCTTTCAGTCATTTTTATTTGACTTACTGAAGATATAGTGGGGCATTTTAGGGAGGTTATTAGGAGCAAAGAATCACAGCGAGAGCTGCTAGGTTTTTAAATCAATGAAACAGTTGATTTTATCCTAGATACCGAATGTAACTGGATAAGTGGCCATTACACCATGACACACAGTCTGATTGGAAGTGTTTATTCATTTTTTCAATACCAAACCCAGACTGTTTATCCATAATAGCTGCTGTTCTTTTTGTTTTGTCTATGGGATGCACAGTTAGCTTTCCATAAACAGTATTTTGCTGCGATTCCCATGCCGCAAAAGCAAGGAAAGGGAGGCAGAGCTTCTTGAATATACCACTAGCTAATGGTGCAAATGGTGAATAAAGCAAAGGAGGTATGTCTTTCTGGTTGTGGTTGACAATTAGTTCTGCTCTTCTGGAAAAGCAGTGAGGCCCCGGGACCATGACAGAATCACAGAGTTGGAAGAACGTTTTTGCCCACCTTATGGCTGAAAGGTTATGTCTATGGGTGGAAAGTGCTGCTGTTAATAATACATGCTTTTTGTAAGGGTGACTGTTTGGAAAAGCTCTTTTCTACCTTCTGTGGACTTCAGCACTGTGCAATTCTATCAAAGATGGTCTCCTTTAAGAATCAAATAAGTCATAGGCCATCTTCCCAAAATGTAAAACACATACACATGTTTTACATATATAATATCTCCACAAATTTAATATGTAGCTTCAAGGATTTACTTAGTTCAAGCAAGCACTGCTTAATATATCTTTCTGTGATAATTGAAATGTTCTGTATTGGTTCTGTCTAATATGGTAGCCACTGGCCACATTTGACTATTGAGTATTTCAAATATGGCTAGTACAACCGAGGGTTAAGTAATTTAACTAAGGGTTAATGTAATTTAAATTAATTTGACCTTAAATAGCCATATGTGGCTAGTGGCTGCCATTTTGGATAACACAGACTTAAGCTGTTCTGTGCCCCCTCGATTAGAATCCCTGTAAAAGAGGACTTGGGTATTCTGCTTTTTGGGAGTTTACTTTGTTCACTTTGCTTCTAATTTTTTTTTGTAGCCAAGCAGTAGTCAGTATATCTGGTTGTATTAAATTTAAACACAAGTTTGGTTGTCTCTACTTCTCTATTACTCAGGGAGATTTGAAGGCATTTCCAGCCTTTGATCCTGTTTCTTACATAATGCTATATGTATTTAGAGCAGGTTTGTCCTGGACTGTTAGGCTTGTCCAAAGAAGGTGAGTTGAAGAACTGTTTAGTGCTGCACTGTGGGATTGATCCCCTGGTCACTTTGTCCTGCTTAGGAACACTCTGATGATTTAGAGACACCTTCATCCACGAATTTTTTAAAGTGCATTTTTCATACTTGAGTAGTATTTAGTAACAACTAAAAAGGGTTAAGGCTGACCTACATAAAACATCATTTTTAGGTTTCAGTGGCAGTGGTTCTTAATTCTAGAGGAACAGTAGAATCAATGGAGGAATGTAAGAAAATCAATGCCTGGGCTGCAGCTCCAGAGGTTCTGATTTGAATGGGGTGGGCCCTGGGCATCAAAATCTTTTTGAAAGGTCCCCAGTTGATCCGATGTCCAACCAGGGTTGAAAATCCCTTTTGTATAGGAGGATAATTATTAATGGACCTGGGCTAGCTGTGTCAAGTAAAATATTCTGAATTCGAGACTAATTCATAGCCCCGTTCCACCCGTTCCAGGTGGATCCCAGATTACAAGTCTCCAGTATTCAGTACAGAACCATTGGGGCAATGGGCCCTTTTGTGCTCACACATGCAGAACTTTTTATCTAAGGAAGTCCTTTAAAGGTCAGTGTGGGCAGAGAAACTAGCGGAACTTAGTTTTTAATCTTCACTACCATTAAATTAATTGGCAGATTAAGATTGTAAATTGCTAGTGAGTTGAAACGCTATTTTAATTGATTAGATGTTTAGTGCTCCCATTATAAATTTGATTAATATTATTTGAGAAATACAAAATATCTCAAGAATTACTTTTAATAGTCTGAAGCATGCATATTATATGTACATGTATATGCTTACAAACATATAACATCTTTGCAAAGATATTTAAGAAGTTAATAACAGTTTGACTCTGGGTGGGACTACCTGGAGTCCTGTGTTTGGATATTTGTTGTTACTGCATTTTATTTTCAATATATTTTATTTTAACTCCATGCAGAAATTTTTTCAACAGCAGAAAATAGTTTTTTAAAAAAGTTTTACAAATATGCCCTTAGTTTTTTTCCTATTTATTTATTTATTTATTGTAATTTTATTTTAATCATTGTTCAAATACAGTTTTCTCCTTTTTACTCCCAATCCAGCCCCCCCACACCTCGCCACTTCCCTCCCATTACCACCCTCCCCTTAGTTTTTGACCATATGTCCTTTAAGTTTGTTCCTGTGAACCCTTCCCAATGTCCCCTGAAATTCCCTCTACTCTCTTCTGTGGGCACTGTCAGCCTGTCCTCTATTTCAGTGTCTTTGGTTATATTTTGCTTGTTTCTTTGTTTTGTTGTTTAGGTTCCTGTTAAAGGTGAGATCATACGGTATTTGTCCTTCACTGCCTGGCTTGTTTCGCTTAGCATAATGCTTTCCACGCTGTTGCATAGGGTAGGAGCTCCTTCTTTCTTTCTGCTGCATAGCATTCCGTTGTGTAAATGTACCATAGTTTTTTGATCCATTCATTTACTGATGGGCATCTTGGTTGCTTCCAGCACCTAGCTATTGTAAATTGTGCTGCTATGAACATTGGGATGCATAGGTCCTTTTGAATTGGTGTTTTAGTATTCTTAGGATAGAGTCCCAGCAGTGGAATTGCAGGGTCAAAAGGCAGATCCATTTTTAGTTTTCTGAGGAAGTTCCATACTGCTTTCCACAGTGGTTGTACCAGTCTGCAGTCCCACCAGCAGTGCACTAGGGTCCCCTTTTCTCCACAACCTCTCCAACACTTGCTGTTTGTTGCTTTGTTTATGATGGCCATTCTGACTGGTGTGAAGTGGTATCTCATTGTGGTTTTAATTTGCATCTCTCTGATAGCTAGCGATATTGAACATTGTTTCATGTGTCTTTGGATCTTCTGTATGTCCTCCTTGGAGAAGTGTCTGTTCAAGTCCTTTGCCCATTTTTTAATTGGGTTGCTTCTCTTTTTAGAGTGGAGTTGAGTAAGTTCTTTATATATTTTGGAGATTAAACCCTTGTCTGAGGTATCATTGGCAAATATGTTTTCCCATACAGTTGGTTCTCTTTTAATTTTGATACTGTTTTCTTTGGCTGTGCAGAAGCTTTTAATTTTGATGAGGTCCCATTTGTTTATTCTTTCCTTTATGTCCCTTGCTCTAGGGGACAAGTCAATAAAAAAGTTTCTTTGTGAAATATCTGAGATTTTCCTACCTATGTTCTCCTCTAGGACTTTAATGGTGTCCCATTTTATATTTAAGTCTTTTATCCACCTTGAATTTATTTTTGTATATGGTGTAGTTGGTGCTCAAGTTTCATTTTTTTGCACGTAGCTGTCCAGTTCTCCCAACACCATTTGTTGAAGAGGCTGTTTTTACTCCATTTTATGTTGCTGCCTCCTTTGTCAAATATTAATTGACCATAGAGACTTGGGCTTATTTCTGGGCTCTCTGTTCTGTTCCGTTGGTCTATGTGCCTGTTTTTATGCCAGTACCAGGCTGTTTTGATTACAGTGGGCTTGTAGTATAGTTTAGTGTCGGGTATTGTGATCCCTCCTACTTTACTCTTCTTTCTCAAAATTGCAGCAGCTATTCGGGGTCATTTATAATTCCTTTTTTTTAATATTGTTTCTTTTTTTTAAGATTTTATTTATTTAGAGAGGGAAGAGTGAGAGAGAAAGAGAGAGAGAGAGGGAGAGAGAGAGAGAGAGAGAAGGAGAGAAACATCAATGTGCGGTTGCTGGGGGTCATGGCCTGCAACCTAGGCATGTGCCCTGACTGGGAATCGAACCTGCGATGCCTGGTTCTCAGCCCGAGCTCAATCCACTGAGCTACGCCAGCCAGGGCATATAATTCCATATAAATTTTTGAAGTGTTTGTTCTATGTCTGTGAAATATGTCATTGGAACTTTAATAGGAATTGCATTGAATGTGTAAATTGCTTTGGGTAGTATGGACATTATGATGATACTAATTCTTCCAATCCATGAACACGGTATATGTTTCCATTTGTTTGTGTCTTCTTTGATTTCTTTCCTGAGTGTGATATAGTTTTCTGAATACAGGTCTTTTACCTCTTTGGTTAGGTTTATTCCTAGATATTTTATTTTTCTTTTTGCTATTTCAAATGGGATTTTTTCCTTGATCTGTGCTTCTGCTGTTTCATTGTTGGTGTACAGAAATGCCTTTGATTTCTGGATATTGACTTTGTATTCCTCTGTCTTGCCATATTCATTTATTAGGTCAAGCAGTTTTTTGTTTTTTCCTGTTTAGAAAATATAAAACAACCTTACAGGCATTGAAATCAAAAAGCTCTGCTATTACTTGGTACATTAGTACTTTTTTAAGAAAAAAAAGATTTTATTTATTTATTTTTAGAGAGGGGGAAGGGAGGGAGAAAAAGAGGGAGAGAAACATCAGTGTGTGGATGCCTCTTGCCTGTTGCCCACTGGGGACCTGGCCCACAACCCAGGCATATGCCCTGACTGGGAATCGAACCAGCAACTCTTTGGTTCACAGGCCAGCACTCAATCCAGTGAGCCACACCAGCCACGATAGTACATTACTTCTTGCTTTGGATATGCTGTTTATGAGTACACATCTGCTTCTTTCATTTCTGAACCCACATTGTAGGTTTTTATTTTGCTTTATATTTTCTCATGGCCCTTTTATTTCATCAGGGCCAAATCTGTCTCTTTTTATGTTTCCTACTAATTTTTATTCTTTAGTTCTTAACTTAGTTAATGACACTACCATTCTTCCATTCACACAGGGTAGAAATCTTAGTTGTCTTTTGTTCGTTTTGACCCTGTTCCTCTTGACCCTAACAAACATCCTATTCCCAGATTTTTAATTTTGTATTGTTGACATTTCTCATATTCTCTCATACCATTGCTCCACACCCCTACTTCCACTGGCACTGCCTTGATCACTGAAGAATCATTAAAATATCCATTCTACGCTTCACACTATATTTAGAAAGATTTTCTTTTTTATTTACTTTAAATAATTTTTATTTTCTCTTATAGTTGACATACAATATATTGGTTTCAGGTGTATAACACTGAAATGGTGATTATATAACACCCCAATATATCTCATACCCATCTGACACCACACATAGTTATTAGAATACTATTGACTCTATTCCTTGTGCTGTACTTTACATCCCCATGACTATTCTGTAACTACCAAGTTGTACTTCTTTTTTAAAAATATATTTTTATTGATTATGCTATTACAGTTGTCCCATTTCCCCCCTTCACTCCCCTCTGCCCTGCACACCCCCTCCCCTCCACACCTCCCCCGTTAGTTCATTCATGTCCATGGGTCATACTTATAAGTTCTTTGGCTTCTACATTTCTTATACTATTCTTACTCCTCCATTTTCTATTTTCTGCCTACCATCTTTCCTACTTATTCTCTGTACCTTTTCTTCCTCTCTCCCCCTTCCACTACCCTGTTGTTAACCCTCCATGTGATCTCCATTTCTGTGATTCTGTTCCTGTTCTAGTTGTTTGCTTAGTTTGCTTTTGTTTGTGAGTTTGCTGTCATTTTACTATACATGTTTTTTATCTTCTTTTTCTTAGATAAGTACTTTTAACATTTCATATAATAAGGGCTTGGTGATGATGAACTCCTTTAACTTGACTTTATCTGAGAAACACTTTATCTGTCCTTCCATTCTAAATGAAAGCTCTGCTGGATAGAGCAATCTTGGATGTAGGTCCTTGCCTTTGGTGATTTGGAATACTTTTTTCCAGCCCCCTCTAGCCTGCAAGGTCTCTTTTGAGAAATCAGCTGACAGTCTTATGGGAACTCCTTTGTAGGTAACTGTCTCCTTTTCTCTTGTTGCTTCTGGGATTCTCTCCTTAATTTTACTCTGGCTACTGTAATGATGATGTGCCTTGGTGTGTCCCTCCTTGGGTCCACCTTCTTTGGGCCTCTCTGAGCTTCCTGGACTTCTGGAAGTCTTACTTCCTTTGCCAGATTGGGGAAGTTTTGCCAGATTGGGGAAGTCTTCCTTTATTATTTGTTCAAATAACTTTTCCACTTGTTGCTCTTCCTTTTCTCCTTCTGGCACCCCTATAAATTGTATGTTGGGATGTTTCAAGATGTCCTGGAGGTTCCTAAGCCTCTCCTCATTTTTTAAAATTCTTGTTTCTTCATTCTTTTTTGGTTGGATGTTTCTTTCTTCTGGTCTACTCCATTGATTTGAGTCCCAGTTTCCTTTCCATCACTATTGGCTCCCTGTGCATTTTCCTTTATTTCACTTAGTGCAGCCTTCATTTTTTCATCTAATTTGTGACCAAATTCAACCAATTCAATGAGTATCCTGATTACCAGTGTTTTGAACTGTGCATCTGATAGGTTGGCTATCTCTTTGTTGCTTAGTTGTATTTTTTCTGGAGCTTTGATCTGTTGTTTTGTTTGGGCCATTGTTTTGTTTGGGCCATTGTTTTGTTTGGGCCAAGACATTGTTTTGTCTTGACACACCTGTTATGTAGTGAGGGGTGAAGCTTTAGGCATTCACGGGGGGGGGGGGGGGCGCAACCGAAGTCTATGGATTGTCATGCTGTATGTGGGGGTGGGGTCTAAGAGGGAACAATGGCGTTTGCTCCACTATCTGCTGGATTTCAGTCACTTCCCCCGCTTCTCACAACCAAATTGGGCCCCTCTGGGTGCTGATTCCTAGGTGAGCTGGTTTGTGTGCATTCTAGGACCTTGTGGGTCTCTCCAAGAGGAGAGGTGACAATTTCTTTTGCTCCCTCAAGCCCCACAGGTGTTTTCAATCAGTGGTTTGAGGCTTTTTTTCCCCCTGAGCTGGGTCCCTGGGTTGTGCAGTCCATCCTGCTCCTCAGTTGTTTCTTCTGGTTTATCTGCTTGCAAATGTGGGACCACATGGTCCGCCAGTCTCCACCCTCTCACCATCCGCCTGCTGCTGCCTTGCCAACCAGCCACCACCTTGCTTGCCCTGGTCCTCCAGCTACCACCTTGCCGTGAGTCCTCTCTGCCTGGCTGCCTGTCTCCATCCCTCCTACTGGTCAGAATGAATGTGTCTTCTTTAACTCCTTGGTTGTCAGACTTCCATACAGTTCAGTTTTCTGTCCATTCTGGTTGTTTTTTGTTTTTAAATTGTTGTTGTCCTTTTTTTGGTTGTGCAAGAAGGCACAGTGTGTCTGCCTACACCTCCATCTTGGCCAGAAGTCTAGAAGGATTTTCTTAAAACATATCATACTGTTTAATAGGTGTTTATTGTTAACCTAGTTTGTAAGGCCTTTTATGACCTGCGCATAGCTGCCTTTTCTGTGCAAGCCTTGTCTCCCCCTTTTCCCTACATTCACCCTGTTCTCCAGCTATGCCAAACTACTAGCAAGACAGAGCGGCATGTCTTGTGCCTTCTCTTCTGTATACATACAGTGTGTTTGCTAAAAATGAGATCTTGCCCATGGTCAGCTGAATGAACTATTCATTTTCCAAGACAAAGTTCAAATATCACCCTCTTTATTGATAGGTAAATTCTTCTTGCTCCGTTCTTGTAATATCTTGTTTACTTATTTATTATTTTTTATTACAGAACTTATCACACTACTTCTGTAATAACGATGAGCCCTTATCGGTGGTGTCCAACCTGTGGCCATGACCACATGCATCCCAGGATGGCTATGAATGTGGCCCAACACAAAATCATAAATTTAGTTAAAACGTTGTGACATTTTTTTTGTGATTATGTGTCACAGTATATTTAATGTTTGGCCCAAGACAAGTCTTCTAGTGTGGCCCAGAGACACCGAAAGGTTGGATACCCCTGCAGCGGGTGGGACGTGGCCTGCTTATCTTTCTATTAGTAACACCTAGCAGAGTGCCTTGATTTAAAAAGTGTTGGTAAATTAACAGGAAATAAAAGTCAACACATACAGAATTTTTGTGTCCTTTGTAATCATTTAAACTCACTAATGCAGTATTTTTTATAATTTCATATGAACTAAGCTAAATTTTATATTTATGAAGGGTTTACTAGATTGGGGAAGATGTTTACATATTTAAAAGAGTTGACATTTTTAACTACCTTTGGATGATTCAGAATACTTTTTTGTTTGTTTGTTTCAAACCCTTTCTTTTATTTTTTACATCATTCTATTGTTGTTTAATTACAGTTGTCTGCATTTTCCCCCCACTACTCCCCCCTAACCCCAGCAAACCCACTTCCCTCCCTTGCTTCCACTCTCCCCCTTGGTTTTGTCCATGTGTCCTTTATAGTAGTTCCTGAAAACCCTTCACCCCACTGTCTTCTCCCCTCTGGTTGTTGTTAGATTGTTCTTAATTTCAATGTCTCTGGTTATATTTTGTTTGCTTTTTTCTTTTGTTGATTATGTTCCAGTTAAATGTGAGATCATATGATATGGTATTTGTCCCTCACCACCTGGGTTATTTCACTTAGTATAATGCTCTCCAGTTCCATCCAAGCTGTTGCAAAGGGTAGGAGTTCCTTCTTTCTCTCTGCTGCATAGTCCATTGTGTAAATGTACCATAGTTTTTGATCCACTCATTTACTGGTGGGTACTTAGGTTGCTTCCAGCACTTGGCTATTGTAAATTGTGCTGCTATGAACATTGGGGGTGCATAGGTTCTTTTGGATTGGCGTCTTTTGACTCAGCAGTTCTGCTGCTGGGATTATACACTAAGAGCCCTGAAACACCAATCCAGAATACTTTTAATGTAAACCATTTACATGGTAAGTACAAGATGTTTACCAAAGTAGGCTTTTATTAACATAACCAGAGCTCATGTTCTTAAAAGTAATAATATTATATTTAACATGTATTCTGTTGTATCGATGCTTTACTTTATTCTCACTGCGTATTCAGTTGAATATTGATATTTCTTTGCCTTTTATTCTTGGTTTAAAAGTATCATGGTAGAAATTTACTCTAGCTTCCAATTTTATATTCCTTTTAAATACTTTCATATACCTTTTAAATTGATTGTATGCTAGTTTTTAAAATAAGTTATCAGATTACAAATTTCAGAGGTCTGTAATTTCTCAGGTTTTCAAGTAGGAAAATATGTTGATTGAAATAAAAAGTGTAGGGATTGAGTAATTTAAATTCTATGCCTCTATATAGATGAAGGTACTCTTAATGAGTGTCTAAATTTATCTATAGTAGGTAAGATGAAGGATTTCCATTTCAAGATCAATGTGTAAAAGTCTTTGTATTCCATTCTCCTTCCTAAGGCTAACTGAACGTAACTAAGAGAATAACGAATAGGGAAGACCTCTTTTAACTTGAGTGAAATGAGGAGTCTTGGAGTGCTGGAATAGCAACCAGGCAGTGAAATGGAGAACAAAGTAAGGAAGAGTGCAAACATCCTGAAAGTGGAACAGAGCTCTCCCAAATTAGGTGGCATGGGGACTACAGAGTAGAAGGCAAGATGAGGCTACAGGGAAAGAAACAGATACACCTTTTTATCCAGAAAACAGTGAGAAGCAGCAGCAGTGGAAGAAGTAGTTTACAGAGCTGTCCCCTTGGCAGCAGTTGATGCAAAGCAACTAAAAGAAATGAGTACTGAATCACAGTACAGAGACACTGGACAGCTTAACACTTTCCTCTTCTTTCTTAACTACTTCAGTCATACTGGCTTGTTACAATTCTTCAGTCATGCCAAGCACACTCTTACCTCAAGCCTCTGATTGTGCTTGTCACTGAGCCTGGAGCATTCTTCCCCTAGAAATTCTTATTGTGGATTGTTCCCACATTTGTTCAGGTTTCTGTTCTGGTGGTAACTCCTTAGAAAGGCATTCCTTGATGGTGAAGAGTCAAACAGCAGCCCTGGGAACATTTTATTTTTAAAGCTTACTTAAATTTCGTTCATAAGCATTTCACCACCAGAACTGTATATTGGTCATTTACATTTTTGTCTGTTCCCCACTGGCATCTAAGCTCCAAAGGACATGTACTGCGGCTTCTGTTCCCTACCTAGAGCACTGTCTGGCACATAGTGGTTGCTTAATAAATATTTATTGAATATGTTATTAAACAAACAAACAAACAGCCCTCTAGTAGGCAACAAAGAATTAATTCCGGACTCTGAACTGGCAGAGCTGTGTTGAGACTTAAGAGACATTATCAGCAAATAGCAATAATTGTTCTAAATTTGATCCTGATTCCTATAAAATAACAATAATGACATTGGTAAAATAATTGACATTTAAACACTGGCTATTTGATATTAAAGAATGTATAATAACACTATGAATCAGAATCTAGTTGGGAAAAATAAGGATTCTTTCTAGCCAGTTTAAGCAGATGTTTATTACAGGGTATTTGTTACTTGCAGAGGGAAGGAAGGGGCAAAAGAAAGAGGTATTAGGCTCATGGTTGACCTTTTATAGACATGTCTTGGTGCTGTGTCACAGAGCTAGGCCCACAGGGGAGCTGCTGCTTTTCCTGTGGGTCCTGATAGGGTTGTGGAGGGCAGCAAACTCGGACCTGCAGGCAAAATCTGGTCTAAACTTTTATGTATGTCCTTCAGTTAAGAATGGCTTCTGCATTTTTAAATAGTTGAAAAAATTAAAAGAAAAATATTTTCTGGCAGCTAAAAGTTATATGAAATTCAAATTTCCATATTCATGAATCAAGTTTTATTAGAACACACCCACATGAATTCATTTCCCTGTTGGATAGGTTGTTTCACAGTACAGCAGAAACCACATGGCTCTTAAAGAAAAAGTTTACCAACCCTTACTCTAGAATACACATTCTCAGTGCCATTTCAGGAAGCTACCTCCACAGCTGCTTGGTCTGCAGCCACGCTGCCAGCCTCTCCACAACCGGCAGGATAATTACTGGACACTCAGATCCCTGCTAGCACTCCAGCTAAAATAACATAGTATTAGTAAGACTGGGGCCTGTGTTGTGCTTCTGCCTTTTCAAACTTGGGCAAATAAGTTTGATTGACTGAACCTATGTTGCAGCAAGCCCCTGTTTGCATAGGAGTTTGTGGAAACCCTGCTGTTTGCTTTACAAACTTTGTAATGTTGCAGGTTAAGAAGCAGGGTAGAATGGATGTTTAAGTCCAGTCCCTCCATATTTAACATGTACTGGCTATAAGAATTTGAAACAGATAGTGTCTTAACTTTTTAAATTAAAATAATTTTTCCTAATTCAAAGTCATGGATTGGTGTAGCTGTAACTGCTAATCATGTAATAGTTAGACTGATTATCTACTTAGGAGACAGTCACATTGCATGTATCCCAACATTCCTTTTTTACACTATAAAGCCAGGACTGTAGTTATTATGCCCATTTTACAATTAAAGAAAATGTGGCTTAGGGTAGTTTGACTTAGTTGCCAAATGTCACATAGAGAGTGAGTGGAGGAGCAGAGTTTAAACCTGTGTCTTCCTGACTCCAGAACACTTTCACTACTGTCTTCTACTCTTGCTAGTCTATTGCCTGTCTCTAAAGTGCAGCATTTTAATGAATCTAACCAGAAAATTTCATCACATGTTGAGAAAATTCAAACACCTGTCATTCAGTTCTCATTGCCTTGGCAGAACTTACAACCTCTTGGCTTCATTTATTCTTAAGTAAAAGTGGTCTAATAGATTTTATCTTTTTTACCATAATATTGATTTCTACTTCATACAAGAAGGTCTCTGAATCTGCAGTACTGTGTATAATTTAGTACTTAGGCAAAAGACTGTAGACATTTATTTTTTAAGACAATATACCTTAATTTTTTTTGAAGAACACATATAATCTTCAAACAAAATCTTCATGTTAGGTAATAAAATTGTTCTTAGCCACCACTCAAAGAACAGAGATTTTGACTTTAAAGTTGCAGACTATGATAAATCAGGCCAATCAGATTGAGACTCAGGAAACATTTCCTGTGAGAATATTTTGGTGAAAGGTTATTTTTAATTTAGATCCTTAGTCATAGTATCCTAACTCTTTGAGGTTAAGTCTAAATATTTTCTATGCTAGAGGTGGGGAAAAAATAAATAAAATTTAAAAATCAGAGTTTAAAGAAAAAAAGACAAATGAAATAAATAAAATACTGAGTTTTCCTTTTAAATAAAAAATGATCATTTTATAAAACTACAAAAGTATTTTATTTGCAAAAGAATAAGATAATTTCTATTGATGTTGGAATAAATTTTTCTAAGATTAATTACCTCACTTTCTCTAATGAAAAAAATTGCTCAGAACATGCTGTTATGTAATACATTGTATTTAATTGCTAATAATAGCTGTTATTTGTGTTTCTTTGATGAATTCTGCCAGGAAATTATTTTCTTAATATTTTGAATATTATTCCATATTTGGATTATGTGGTTGAGTGCATGGTGTGAGGACTGGGGAAGACTTGAACTAAAGAAAACAGGAAACTCAAAGGAAAAGAAAATGTAGCTGGGTGTATGCAACATTTTCCTTCTGTGTCAGATCTGTCTAGAGATACTAAGAATTCTCTGCCAAGATACTGCTCATGAATCATATTACTTGTTGCCATTCTGGTTACACCCTTGGTGGAAGATACACAAAGTAAATATGGGTTTTGTGTCTGTGTGTGTTTCTAATTTCTTGAGGACAAAAATACTTGTTCTTAGAATAGAACAATTAGTGCTGTCATTGCCAGGGATGGCTAGAAAATAAAATCACGCTTGCCTTCCTAAATAAAATTATTTCATAAAGACAGAGGCAGTTTTTTAAAATTATGTACAGCATGTTTAATCATTTCTTATTTTCAATTACAGTTGACATACATTATATTAGTTTCAGGTGTGCACCCCAGTAATTAGACATCGTATAACTAAGTGATCATCCCAATAAAACCTGTACCCATCTAACAGCACACATAGCCCACACTAAGACACATCATAATTAAAATGTCAAAGGTTAAAGACAGAATCTTAAAACCAGTAAGAAAATCAGTTAGTTACCTACAAGGGAGCTCTCATAAGATTGTCAGTTGATTTCTCAACAGAAACTTTGCAGAAGGGATTGCCACAAAATATTCAAAGTGATGAAAAGCAAGGAACTACAACCCAGATTACCCAGCAAAGCTATCATTTAGATTAGATGGGTATATGAAGAGCTTCCCAGACAAGAATCTAAAGGATCCAAAAATCTAAAGGAGTTCATCACCACCAAACCAGTGTTATCTGAACTGTTAAAGTGTTGAAGGAGGAGGAGAAAGGAGAAGAGAATAAAAAGATAATATAAACAATAAAATGGCAATAAATACATATTTGTCAACAGTTGAATCTGAAAAACAAAATAAATGAACAAGTAGAACAGAAACAGACCCTTAAATAACAGAGAACGTTTTGATGGTTGCCTGATGGGAGAGGGGTTGGGGGACTGGGTAAAAAAAGTGAAGGGATTGAGTACTGATTGTTAACACCCGAATAGTCATGGGCATGTAAAGTACAGCTTAGGAAATACAGTCTCTAATACTCTAATAACTGTGTGTGATGGCAGTTTCCATTTAATAGGAAGAGCACTGGACTTGGAATTGTGTGTGTTGAATTCAGATTTCAGGTAATTGTAGTTATTGGACCTTTTTGGCAAATTGCTTTAACATTTCTGAACTCCAGTTTCTTCATTTACAATGTAAGCATTTTATACCATTTTGTGGTAGGAAATAAATGAATGAATTTGTATGTAAATACCTACCATTATACTTAGTTATGCATCTCAAGTCTGTATTTCCTCCAAAAACTGACTTAGAGTCAGGAAACAAAAGTTCCTAAGGGATTAATTAACTCCAGCCCTAGCTACTAATTGCTTCTGCTGTCCCTTCAGACTCTTAAAATTATTCAAGGGCAGAATGGCTGGTGTTTTCCACTTGGAAAAAACTGATCACAAACTAATGTGTAGAAGAGTTTGCATGTAAAGAATTAACATAAGCAGAGAACAAAGCTGCTAAAATCTGATTGGTTAAAATAAAAGAGTCTGTAGATAAAGTGAAGTCCTAACAAAGTGAAGTTTTTTTGTTTTCCTCTATTGTTGAAAATCTTTTTAATATGTACTTATTTACCCTGATACCCTTCCTCCATACAGTAATGCAGCTAAATCAGGTTTCCTTGCTATACTTTTTCCTAGTGTCGTGTTCTTGGTAAACACACATTGCCTGTATTCTACCCAGACTCTAAGCTCCGTAAGGTCAGATATTGTATCTGTCTTAGAAAACTTGTCATTTGGTAACAAATGGTAGATGCCACATGTGCTAATTGTTGATATTCACCACTGTATCCCAAGCAGCTACCTCACACAGTGGCTGATATTTTATAATATACTCTTGATTAAGAACATTATAGTGCCAAAGTCATCATTCTGAGCCATTAATTATTATATAGCCATAGAAAGGATGAGAAATTATGCCCAAATTGTAATGACTCCAAAATACTAATAGGAAGTCGCTTGCTTTTATTCAAGCCAAATCTAGGTTATCAAACACTGCAAAACTGTTTTGGCATTCCCAATATGAATTTTTTATTGTTGGAGACCATGTATAGGCTTTTCTGGAGGTTGAAAGAAGCTCAGATTTATTTTCTCATTAAAAGCACACAATTTATTTTGATGCGATAAAGAACCCAGTTTTATTTTTCCTTTTCTGATACTAGAAATCTTTCTGAATCTGAGGAAAGTTGACTTGCCTGGCTCTTTCCTCTCTGAAACAGGTCCTAATTTCCATCAAGATTTATTATATATGCCAAGTTTTCATCATTGGCCAAAGGAGTCATTTTCTCCTCCTGAAGAGGATGGAGAAGTCTATCCAGACTCTATTTTGTTTGTGTCATCCTAACAGTCACAAATGTTTTTTTTAAAAAACTTTCACCGAAAGGTTGCAGGTTTGATCCTTAGCCTGTGTGTGTATGGGAGGGAGCTGATCAGTGTTTCTCTCTCACATCGATGTTTTTCTCTGTCTCTCTTTTCCTCTCTCAAAAATCAATGAATATGTCCTTGGGTGGGGATTTTTTTTTAATTAAAAAAAATTACCTACTATCTAATTCAAATGTGGTTCAATTGAGACTAATTTAAAAAAATGAAATAGTTATTATTTAAATAATTTTAGTTGACTAATTACAAAGTATTGTTTCCTTTAAAGGGCTATAAATTTAATGAATGATGAGCACAGCCTTTCTAAAGCATTGAGTATTATGTTTTGTTAGTATGTTTTCTTGCAAAATATTTGTGTTGAGTGTGTGTATTTCTGATATCTAAAAATGTGATTGCAATATATATTTCATTATATTTCTTAGTTCCTTTCACTCATCACAGTTTTTTAAGACACATCCATGTGGAGTATATACTTGTAAATGAATATGGATGATACCCATCAACCCTGTTTTACTTACTGATTTTCATAGTGATGTGCAATGATTGGCCTTAGTAGCTTCCAAGTCCCCAGTTACCTCAAATAACAGTAAAATCACAGTACACTAAAAACTGATTTACAAGTCCTTATCCACAAGAAGTTCTTTTGGATGTCTACTGAGAAGCAGCATGCAAAAATGCCTTTAGATCCTCTCTGCCGGTCTGTTTTCCCACTAGTATGTGGGTCCTTTCAGCAGGTCTAAGAATACAGGGCATTTTCCAGCTTTCTGTTTATGCTAGTGTAATAAATATAAAGTGGCACTTCCTTATTATAATTGGTATTTCTTTGATTACTAATTAAATTAAAACATCCCTTGATATGTTTTGTGGCCTTGCAGTTTCTACATTTCTTTTTCCTCATTTTCTCATTGGATTGCTGTATTTTCTTATTGATGTGGGAATTCCTTGTAAATTCTAAATTGTGATCCCTGCAGTTTTAGACATTTCAAATATCTCTTTCCATTATGCTATCTCATTTTTTTTGCTTGGTTCACACTTCTTTCCTGAGCCAAAAGGTTTAATTTTGATGTTATCACATTCATTTTATTTTTGCATAGGGTATATGATTTGGAATTTATGCTTAAGAAATTCTTACCTACTTCATAAAGATATTCTCATTTATTTTCTTCTATTAACTTTATTGTTTTACTCCTTATTTTGGGGTCTTTAATTCATCTAGAATCCATCTTTGTATACAGCTTTAGGTAGGAACCTACTTTATTTTTCTGTAAAGGTCAGTTAGTTTCTCAGTACCACCTATATAACAGGCACCCCCTTTGCTGTGACCTTAATCATACATTAGGTCCCCAGTACCTACATGGGTCTGTTTCTGAGCTCTGTCATCTGTGCCTTGGTGTGTTCTTATGTCATTCAGCCACTGGTTTTGTTACCATGATTTGGTAGAGGATTATTTTCAAAATCTAAAAATTATATAATTTAATAGTTCAGCTTCGTGATCTTTGTTACTCTTACCTTCCTTAAGAACATTTATATTATCTTTAACACTTTAATAACCATTATGATCCTTGAAACATATGTTTTGGAAATTCTTCATCTGTTTCTTTAAATATAATTATGTTAGAATTCTAAATTAATTTATTTAAATATAATTAAATATAATTGTTTTACAGATCTCTTTTTTCCATTTTCTTAAAATACTAAATTTTGCCAGATTTGAATTTCAAATTTCAATTTTAATTAAATGTGTTATCTTGTTTGTGGTTTGAGAATATACTAAATGGTATAAAATTTTTAGATCATTAAAAAAATTAAGGGCAACTGCAATTTTTTTAAAACTTGTAGGAATAGGTTACTTTGAAAAACCAGTTCAGGTATTTTAAGTAATCTAAGTTGGTGTAGCTCTCTTATTTTTTAATGAATTAGCATATGCTCTACTAGGGATATAAATGCATGCATAAACCAAAATCAACTGAAATGTCTTGGAATGACTGTTTTGACTATAGAATGTCTTTCTTTTGTCATTTCAAAAAGAAAAATAAGCTGAAAAGTAATTTTTATTTTTTGAATTCTAAGTCTTTGCATATTACTGTTTCCTACCTAGAAAATTTGCTAAATCCAAATTATGATTTTTAGAATGTTGTATGTACTTTCTAGAGGGAAGTTAGGTAGCAAAATAAAACTTAACTTTATACCCTTAATCTATGGAAAAATTTATTTCTTATAGCTTATATTTTTTTCTTAAACAATTAGATTAAAAAACCTAGATATTTGAAATAAAATATGTAGCTTATTTATTTAATTTCATCCTTCAAATTCT
The DNA here is from genome assembly GCF_004126475.2 of Phyllostomus discolor. Taxonomy (NCBI): domain Eukaryota; kingdom Metazoa; phylum Chordata; class Mammalia; order Chiroptera; family Phyllostomidae; genus Phyllostomus; species Phyllostomus discolor. The sequence continues at coordinate 103,406,920 of NC_040903.2, forward strand.
AATCCTGTAAGCACATATTTGAACTAGACATCAGCCTTTACTGTTGCCACCCCCAACCCCAGCTCTAGTTGAGGTTTTAATTGTGAAGTGTAAAAAGAGACAAAACAGAGTGAGAATAATTGCTAAGTGTGCTTGATCCTCCTGTCCTGGAATAAAGTCAGTGCTCTTTTAGATTGTTCCCTCCCTACCTGACAAACTAAGAGTGAGGCTTTACTATGGCTTGTTAAAAAAATAAATAGACCTGGGAAACTGTTATCTTTCTACCACTAGGAGGCTCTGTGCCATTTTATCCAGGGTAGCTTCTTATAAATTACATGGCATTCCTTCTGAGAGGTTGAGACTTATGAAAAAAATAGGGTAAACTCATTTGTACTTTGAAAACTTATTTCCCTAGAATAAAAGGCAGTATATTTAAAACATTATTGTTAATATTTCAAATGGATTTATAAAATGTATCAAATAGTTAACTGATCAGAATAGCATTTTTCCTCTCATTCCCAGAGGCATTTTTTAAAATAGGCTACATGTGATCAACAGTGAAATGATGTAATTAGGACATTCCGATTTGTGATAATTGTCCTCATGTTTTGGTACAGAGGGAAGGTAGAGAGACATGTAGTTTTCTTATTCTTTCTCCTCTCCTTCTACCCTTTCACTCTTCAACACCCATCCCTCAACCCCTTCAGTGAAAATGTATGCCTGAGCCATCAGAATACAAATATATTTTTATATTTCATTTGTAAAATATATGATGCAAAAATTGTAAGGATGAAATATTCTAATTATCAAAAGGTTATATCCAATAACAAGTCATTTTTTTAAATTTTTGAGATTCATATTAGTACCACCTTTATTTTAAGATATGTTTCTTTAAGGAATTCATAAGTGTTCTAATTGTTTTCATTCATATAATTCTATTAAGTAAATAAAGAGTATAAAATAAATTGGATAGAGGATTTATGGAGAAGCTAATAAAGTGTCAGCAGGAAGATTTCCTGCCTTTATCCATCTAGCCATCTATATTGCATTTATTAATCATCTTCAATATGTCATATACTGTGGCAAACACTAAAAACTTGAGTATGAAACCCTTAGGTCACTGACCTCACACTAAATTCAATTTCAGGGAATGATGGTATAGCTGCCTGTTTACTGGCGATGCCCTCCAGGAATTCTAAGGTGCTTTTACCATGACTGGGGTAGGTTAAGAAATAGCCTCAGATGGAATCAGACTAGGTTATTGGCTGTTGACTCTTAGCACAGCCCTGATGGGGAGGGACTTGATGTGGATACTTAGTGCTTGTCTTTCTAGGTGAAAGACACAGACATACCACAGACCATGAGAATGAGTGTATGTGGATTTGGGGCTGGTGATAGGCAATGACACAGACATACCACAGGGTGAATAAATGCACATTCTTACAACAGAGAGCAAAGTGCTATCAGAAAATTATATATTAATTTTCATTTCCTTTATTACTGATGAGTTTGTGCAGCCTTTTATATATGTGTGCTCAGTCCTTTCCCTTCCCTGTGAATTTTTTTTTGTTTTTTATTTTTGTCCATTTTCCTATTTGGTGGTTTGCCTTTCTTTCATTGATTTGTAATCATTCTGTACATATTTTAAATCCAATGATTTTTTTGTTCATTATAGATGTTGCAGATATTTTCTCCCCAATTTTTATCTTGTGTTTAATTTCTTTCTGTTGATTTCATGGACAGAAGTTTTTAATTTTGGTAAGGTCAGTTTTGTGTGTGTGTGTGTGTGTTTAGTTTTTTTAAGACATTCTTCCTTAACCTGAGGTCATAAAAATATTTCCCAACATATTCTTCTAAATAGTTTAGATGTCTTATTTTTCTTTTTTTAAAATATTTTATTTATTTATTTTTAGAGAGGGGAAGGGAGGGAGAAAGAGAGAGAGAAATATCAATATGTGGTTGCCTCTCATGTGGCCCCCACTGGGACCGTGGCCTGCAACCCAGGCATGTGCCTTGACTGGGAATTGAATCTGTGATGCTTTGGTTCACAGCTCGCACTCAATCCATTGAGCTACACCAGCCAGGTTAGATGTCTTATTTTTCAAATTAATGTCTTAGTTGCTTTGATGCAATGATGTGTTGAATATAAACTACTGAAAGCAGAGCTAGGTGGAACAAAGAAATTTGGAGGGTAGGGATGCCTTGATAAATATTTCTTTAAATCAGTAATCAATTACTACTGTGGGGAAATGTTTAGATTGTTTTAGGATCAAGTGAGGTCATGAATTATCCACGGTTGGCTGCTGGGCAGTGAAAAATCAGAGGAGGCTATTTCAGGGAGAGGAAAGACCATGTGGGACAAGCATCAAGGGTGTGAAATCCCTCGGTGTATTCTGGAACAGCAGTTTAGGTGGTGGAGTGTGAGCATAGAATCAGGGGAGTGGGACTGCAGAAGATAACTTCAGAATTAGATACACAGCAGATTTTGAGGAGCCTCTTATGCCTTGAAAAGTGTTTTGATTCTGTCCCACTTCAAGCACTTGTGTCACTTTTAAGAACAGCTATATACTGATCTGTTTGGGATTTTAGAAAAATGAATATAGCTACACTGCAGAGGGGCTAAAAACTGGAGTTGGTTCTCTCGCACCAGATACTTAAGGAATTAAATTTCAATAATGCTGTTGTTCAGAATCTATTTAGAATATTTTCCCCGTAATCAACTGCAGTCTACAATGCATACTTTTGATTATTAGTGGTGAATTCTCAATCTTTTGAAAGGACTTGATGTTTAGTAATAGGCAGAAGTTTTGGAGGAAGTTTAGAAACTAGACAAATGAGCAAGCTGAGTAATTCCATTTTTGGTAAAACCTGATATATGATGACACTGAATTTCAGATGTATCTTAGAGAATGCTCTGAAAGCAGTCTTTAAAGAGGAATTTTAAAAAGGGTTTTGAGCCATGTCAGCACATTATGTGTACATAGCCTTCTAAGATCACTAATTGTTAAAGCACAATTTATATGAATGTATACATTTTGGTATTTTGAGAAAACAAAAAGTACAAAAATTCATAATTAAAGCCTTCATTACTGTACAATCAATCTGTGCAGAAGCCAACATTTACTTTACCAGTCTTGTTTTTTTGTTGTTATTATTTTATTACCTTTTCCACTTGTGAGCTTTCACTAATACAGTTCTACACAATGTTTTGCATTTGTCATTTTCCTTTTATCACTTTCAGATCACAGCACATATTCCAGCTTTTTCAGTAATGATAGGTTGTTGGGATGGGAAGCTGACTTCCTCTCATACGTTCTTGTTCTCAGCATTTTGCTGATGCATCAGTTCCCTCTGGAAGATGCTGGCTTATTACCTTTGTTTTGTCATCATCTGCTTACTAGCCAAAACTAACCATTAAGTAATGTTGTTGTTTTTCTTTTCTGCCCCTGACTTCACATTCATAGTCCTTATTTTCTGAATTTATACTTAACTTTTTGCTGAATACTTTAAAAAATACACTATGGGATATCTAACACCTCCCAACAAAAATGATCATACAGTATTGGTTGTTTACTTTTTCAGTAAAAAAAAATGAATTTAAACAAACCATAAGTAACAAAGTTGTCTTTTAAGCCTACTTGTTTTAAAATAAAGAATTTAAAGAAAATTCTCCCCCTCTTTGGCTTGTTTTAAATGACCTTATCTTTGGATTGAGCTGCCTGTAATTAATTCATCTTCTAAACTTTTATTGGTCATTTTCTTATTTCTTTATTAATCGCTTATTGTCTGTCTCTTATTTTATTTGCCAAGTACTGTACTGCAATAGATATTGGGGGAGAAAGGTGACTAGGGCATGATCATTGCCTTTCATAATCTCATAGTATTTGTCCAGTGTTGAAAAAAGACAAACAAAATAGTTACGTACCAATGTGAGGAATGCTATGATAAAGATATGCACAGGATTGTATGGGAACAAAGGGAAAGATCTGGGAATGTTTTCTACAAGAGGGACAGTTGAGCTGAGATTTTTGTTTTTTAATTTTTCTTTTAGGTTTTACTGATTTTTTTTTTTTTTTTGAGAGAGAGAGGGGAAGGGAAGGAGAGAAACATCTTTGTGCCAGAGAAACATTGATCCATGCCCCTTGCACCCCCCAGCCAGGGACCTGGCGAGCACCACAGGCATGTGCCCTGCCCAGGAATCAACCTGTGACCTTTCAGTTTGCAAGATGAACCTCCACCTACTGAGCCACACTAGTCAGGGCTGAGCTGAGATTTAAAGGGTGATTAGTAGTAATCCACTAAATGTAGAATTGCTAGAGGGGAAGGAGCCCCCAAGAAGAGGGTTCAGGGTATGTGAAAGAACAAATATGAAGACAATGCAAAGGAACCTGCGTGAGACAAGGTGTGGGTAGAGGAAAGTGGAAAGGTGGGAGATGAACAGAGTTAGATTCAGGCCTGGGCCTGGTAATCAAGAGCCTTGAATCTGTGCTTTCCCTTAAAGCTATGGTAATCACTCCTACATTCACTTGTTTCTGCTGTGTAATGAATCCTCAGCTAGGTGTTAAGGATTTGGAGAGCACAGTCTACTTGCAGTTCAATGAGAGATACAGAAAGAAATGATGGTTACTTGAGCAAGTTGTTAATTTTTAATTTAGAATATATGGTTGTGAATATAATTTTTGGACATGTTTAAGAATTTCAGTGTTTACAAACTATGTAGACTTTCTATAGGATATGAACTAAGATACAGAAATTATAATCTTTTTAAAAAATGTTATGTATAATATGTAAGTTTTGTGAGGAATAGTAAAACTAGCACATCCAGAATGTAGAATATCTGTGTAGAAAATGTGTTGCCACTGCAAAACCATAGATTAAGTCTTTTAACATTTAGTGCCCATCACGTTCTATGAACTAGGGATACCAAGTTAGTAAGATTTGATTCCCGAGAGTTCTGGCCAAGATGGAGGCTAGTAGAAACCCTTTGCTTCCTCACACAACCAAAAAGGATTAACAACCAATCTAAAAACAATAAACAACCAGAAGGGCCAGAGAATCAAACTGCATGGAAATCCAACAACCACAGGATTAATGAAAAAGTCAACCAGAACAACTAGACCAGTAAGAACCCACAGCGCAGCAGCGGACCGCGAGGGTCGTGCTGGCCAAAGGTGAAACAGGCTGAGTTGACTGTGGACAGGGGTTGCTGCAGTGGGGGAAACTCTCAGTCTCACAGGAGAGTCTGTTGAAAAGTGGGCTAGGGACGAGCAGGAGAGCTGCACTGTTCTCTCTCTCTGGCCCCTCTGCCACATGCGGCCCTGCAGTGCAGCAAAGAGGGTTGCCCTGCCTGGGTGAATACACCAAGTCCTTATTATATGAATACCCTTAGGTAAGGATCTGTCCCCTTACAACTTATCAGGTGTGCCAAGATAAAGAAATTTGACTCAAGTGAAAGAACAGAGCAAAACTTTAGAAAGAGAGCTAAGCAATGAGGAGATAGCCAACCTATCTGATGGAGAATTTAAAACCCTGGTAATCAAAATGCTCACAGAACTGATTGAGCTTAGCCAGACAATGAAAAAACAAATGCAAGATACCCAAAATGAAATAAAGCAAAATATTCAGGGAACTAGCAGGGACAGGAAGGAAACGAGGACTCAAAGCAGTGATTTGGAACAAAAGGAAGAAATAAACATCCAACTGGGACAGAATGAAGAAACAAGAATTCAAAAAAAGTGAAGAGAAACTTATGAACCTCTGGGACAGCCTGAAACATTTCAATACCTGAATTATAGGGATGCCAGAAGGAGAAGAACAACAGCAAGAAATTAAAAACTTACTTGAACAAATAATGAAGGAAAACTTCCCTAGTCTGGCGAAGGAAATAGACTTCCAGGAAGTCCAGGAAGCCCAGAGAGTCCTGAAGAAGTTGGACCCAAAGAGGAACACACCAAGGCGCATCATCATTAAGTTACTCATGATTAAAGATAAAGAGAGAATCCTAAAAGCAGCAAGAGAAAAGGAGACAGACAGTTATCTACAAAGGAGTTCCCGTCAGACTGTCAGCTGATTTTTAAAAAGACCTTACAGTCAAGAAGGGCTGGAAGGAGTATTCAAAAGTCAAGAAAGGCAAGGGCCTACATCCAAGATTATTTTATCCAGCAAAGTTATCATTTAGAATGGAAGGGCAGGTAAAGTGCTTCCCAGATAAGGTCAAGTTAAAGGAGTTCATCATCACCAAGCTCTTACTATATGAAATGTTAAGGGGGTTTATCTAAGAAAAGGAAGATAAAAACTATGAACAGTAAAATAACAACAAACTTAACAACTATCAACAAATGAACCTAAAAGAAAAGAAAAACAATGAAAACAAAAACTAAGCAAACAACCAGAATCAGAGAAATGGAGATCACAGGGAGGGATTTCAGTGAGGAGGTGGGAAGGGAGGAATAGGGGGTAAAAGGTACAGAGAAGAAGCATAATTGGAAGGCATAAGATAGATGGGGAGAGATAAAAAAATGGTATAGGAAACAAAACTCAAAGAACTTAATTGTACAATACATGGACATGAATTAAGTGGGAGAATGCTGGAGGGTTGGGGGTGCAGGGCGGAGGGGGGATAAAGGGAGAAAAATTGGGAAAACTTTAGTGGTATAATCAATAAAAATACTTTAAAAAACAGATTTGGTTCCCACCACTGAGGAAATTATAAGTGGAAGATTTACTGGTATAGGTTTGTTGGTTGGTTGCAGTAGAATAATAGCAGTAGTGGCTGTCACTTATTGAGCACCTGTGCCAGTTCCATGCAGTAACTCGTTTGGTGAGTAACACTACAACACTGTAGGATACATTCTGGTGGTTACTGGCTTTGAAGTCACGTAGTTGGGTGCAAAGCCTGTATAACCACTAAGCTGTTGGACCATCTCTCTGAATGATGAACATTTTATGACAGACTGTGACTGAAGTACTGTGGTAGGATGAAAGATAGGACTACAAACTCTGCCTGGAAGTTTGGAAAAGATTTTTCTGAGGCAACTTATTGCTTAGTCAGTAGGAAAAGCCAAGGAGTGGGGCATCCTTGGCAGAAGGAACAGCATATACAAGCACACAGAAAGCTCAAGAACTCAGTAAGGCTGGGAGATGCTTCCTGTGTACAATGCATAATTTAGTGAAATTGGTGGTTTAGTGAGAGGAGGCTGGAGATACAAATGGGGCCAGAGTGTCTGAGAACTTAGGTATTAGATTAAGGTGCTTCAATTTGTTCTTGGGCAATAGGGAATCAACAGATTTTAAATTGGAGAAGTGCTATGATACTTGTTTTGTTTTGCAGGAGAAAACTGAAGAACTGTAGGGAAAGTGCATTCAAGACAAGGATGCCAGTCATATTCTAGTGAGATTGAAACTAATATTATCAACTGTTTTGCAGAACCAGGTTTAGGTTTTCTTGGTTTTTCTGTTTTTGTGATTTCATCATTGATTTGTTGCCCTCATTTGTTATTATTTCTTCTGCTTCCTTTACCCTTATATAGCTACACATTTCCCTCTAAAAACACCTTTCACTTCATATTATACATATTGTTAAGTTATAGTTTCACTTACTTTGAAATGTTTTTAAATTTCTCTTGACACATCTTTGACTCATTTGTTATTTAGCTGTGTGTTGTTTAGTTTCCAAATATTTGGGGCTTTTCCAACCATCTTTTGTTACTGATTTCCTGTTTAATTCCATTGTAATCTAAAAGCATATTTTGTGTGGTTTCTATTCTTTTGAATTTGTAAGGTGTGGTTATGGCCCTAGGTGTGACCTGTCATGGTGAATGTTCCATGTTAGTTTGAAAAGAATATGTGTTTTGTTGTTCATTGGAATGTTCCATAATATCAATAATTTTTACTAGTATTTGTCTGCCTTCAAATAACACTTTATCACTGAGGTATAATGTGTGTGGGCATTCCCACACACACACTTAGGTTCCCAGTTCCTCTACTTCATCCTTTCGACATTGCTGTTATTCATCTTACTAATTTGTAAACTGTGATCGCCCAATACATTGTTACTATTATTACTTTAAAAACAATTTTTAGATCAGTTAAGGATAATGAAAGATTTTATTTTACCTTCATTTATTCCTTTGATTGAGAAAATCTTTATTGTTCTTTACTTTTGAAGGATAATTTCATTGGATATAGAATTCTAGGCTGATAGGGTTTTCTTCCAGCATTTAAAATATTTTCTTCCATTCTCTTCTGGCTTGCATGTTTGGATCAGAAATCCACTGTAATATTTATCCTTGTTCTTTTCTAGATACAGTGCTTCCCTTCCCCTATTGTTTCCCGTACCCCTTTTCATGATTTCTGAAAAAGGGTACGGGAAACAATATTTTTGATTTTCTGTTGCATATGGTATGCCTAAAAGTAGTCTTTTAGGTGTTTATCTTAATATTCTCTTAGCTTCCTGTATCAGTGGTTTGGTGCCTGTCATTAATTTTACAAAGTTCTAAGCCATTATTACTACAAATATTCCGCTTCTCCCTTCTCTCCTTTTGGAAGTTTCTGTTGATTTATTTTAAAGCTTACTGATTCTTTCCTTGGCCATGTCCAATCTGTTATTGAGCCCATCAAAACATTCTTTGTCTTTGTTAACATTGTTTTTAATTTCTAGTATTTACTTTCTTTTGTTTCTTAGAGCCTTGTTGTTGTGGTTGCAAAGTGTGGGAGAGGGAAACTTTTTATAATCATTTGATTAAATTTCAGTGTTTTAGTGGGCTTGTGACCCTGGGCTATTGCCATCCCCCCAACCCTCTTAGGTGAGACTGGAAGGCTGGTGGGGCAGGGTTGGGACAATGCCCTTCCCTCAGGGGAGACAAGGTAAAGTGTTTTACCTGGGAGAGTAAGAAGGTCCTTGTGGAGCATTTCACAATGATTACTCTTCCCCTCTACCTGCCAGAGCCAGCAGAGGATCTTTCTCAGATTCCTTTCTGTGAGAATCTCTGGCGGGGTGCCTGGAGATGCAACCCAGGGAAGCTGGGGGAAGGCCCTAGGACTGGCCCCCAGGAGTTTCTCTCACACGGTAGCCCCCTGTCAGTCTCCAATTCATCAGTTACCATGGAAGTGTTCCTACCAGTTTATCTCTAGATTCCATGTCTTTTCAGATTTCAGGGGAGGGTTTGCCCTCCAGTGTTTGTTCTCTGATGGGTTCAGGAAGGATCTTTGCTTCCAGGTTTATTCAGCTCACTCTTGTTTAAGGACCAGAGTGATGACTTCTAAGCTCTTTACATTTTGGTGCTGGAACCCTGATTTTTAAAATTTAACTTTTTTCCTCCTAAATTTTAAGAATTGTATTATTCCATAATGCAGATATACCACGAGTTACCTATGTACCTGTTAAAGGACTAGCCTATTTCTAACTTTACATTACTACAAACAAGTAACGTACAATACAGTAAACCACTTTATACTGTGTTGCTGTGAATAACTTCCTGGAAGATGTCTTAATTAGATTGAGAGTAAGTATGTTGATACTATCAGATCTCCCCAAATAAAGACTGGATTTCCATTCTAATCAAGAGTGTGTACATTTCCATTTTTCCTATTCTTACTAGTATTTTATAAATCCTATTAGTTTTTGCCAAACTGATTAGCAGACAGTTGTACGTTGTTTTTATTTGCATTCCTCTGATTATTAGTGATTTTAAGTACTTTTTCATATATGTGTTGTGTTGCATTTCATATGTGTAGCATTTTTACTGGGAATAGTCTTATTTCTATTTCTTTCTTTTCTATCAGGCTGTTGATGTTAAGAGTTCCATGGATAGTATAGTTGTTAATACTTTGTTATAAGGATTGCTAATATTTTTGCTTATTTGTTGCCTATCTTTTTACTTAGTGGTATTTTTAGCAATATATCTATCTTCTTATCTTTTAAGAAAAATTCATCCTAAATTAAAAGTAATTTATATTTGCTTTGAACATTTTATCATATTTACATTTAGATCTTTAAACCATTTGGAATTAATTTTTCTTCCAAATGAAGAAATATTAGCTTTTGTTTATGGAAATAATAATTTTAGAAAATTATAAATTGATGTTGTAACCAGTCTGCGGAGTTGTAGAATTTTTTCCACAGTATCCAGCAACCCAAAGTTAGAAATGGAGAAATTATGTGTTGGGCTTCATCCAGGCATGAATAATGGTTGGGAATGTGTATAGCCCAGGAGGCCAAGGGAATTAAAGGCCCCATTGAGATTGTTATTGAAGAGATTAAAGGAGGTTTGATCTATTCTGAAGAACAAGCGAACTGGGAGAAGTCAAGAAAAATAGGTGATTCCAGCACAGATCACAAATTTAGGGAGTATGAAAGGTGGAGTGATTGAAAATAACTCAGAGGGAGATTTCAGAACTTGATGGTTTGAAAATAGAGAAATACATAGTGGTGAAAGGTCTGGGATATGGCCCTGAGACTTGTAGTCCTGCTAATATGCATCTCACTCCTGAGGGTGGGTCTCCCCTGCACCACTGCCATCCACTGAGGATACTGATAAGTGATCACAGAGCTGATGGACTCCAAATAGAGGTTAGCAGACATGCAGAGAATGCAAAATGTGTCACTATATTAGGCAGTCACAAATTAAAGGAACATTGTGCTACAAAAACTCTTTTGAAGGTCTTATACAGAATTTCGAACACAATTTGTGTGAACATACATTTTCAGAGAATAGTAGAGCTTTCAGGTCAACTTACAATAAGTTTATTCCATAATATAATTTAATTGTGGTATGTTAATCATATCAAATAACCTAACTGCCATTTAACTGTTAGGGGCCCCCAAACCAGTAGTGGGGCCCAAGAAGGAGGGGTTCTAAAAAGGTGTCAGATGGCAAAAGTGGTTACTCGGAAATCATAACTAAGTGTTTTTAAATGAAGGCATATTGCTTTTGAACTTGGAATAAATTTTTATCTATAAAGATGGAAAAATAAGCACATGGAAAAGATACTTTGAGAAATTGTTCAGTTTGGTATACAAGTTCTGTCTAGAAAAAAGTTCAGCCATTGTTAATGTAACAAGATTGGTTTGTGTGACATCAGTGTAACCTGGCAGCCAAGGAGAGTGACTGGAATGCACATGTGTGAACAATGAGGACTTCACTGTACTGGTCAGTGGGGACAGTAGATGCCATTGAAGTGAGCTTGTGTACGGTGTGGCCACTATATTCAAAGTGACTGAGCAAGTACAGCAACAAATCTGCATCACATTTTGCACTAAACTTGAACATTCCTCTGTGGAAACTATTCAGATGATTCAGACAGCTGCAGTTACTGGCAACTGGTGATTAGAAGCTTTATCAGGACAACATGCCTGCTCATGCATCATGTCTCCTGCAGAGGTTTTCTGGCAAAACATCAAATTACTGAGGTGACCCACGCCCCCTATTACCCAGATTAGGTGCCCTGATACTTCTGGCTTGCCCCCAGACTAAAATCACCTTTGAAGGGGAAGAGATTTCAGATGTTGATCAGATTCAGAAAAATACAGTGGGGCAGCTAATGGCTATGGGGAGAACTGTGTGAGGTCCCAAGGTGACTTTTGAAGGGGGCTGAGGTGTCATTGTCCTATGTACAATGTTTCTTGTCTCTTACCTTCTTCAATAAATGTCTCTTATTTTTTCGTGGTCCATGGCTGAATACTTTCTGGACAGGCCCCATATATAGGATGGTGGGGTCACACATGGGGTGGGAAGGGTAAGGGTGGGGTCACACATAGGTGAGGCTAAAATCTGATAATGACTCTTGTTGAAAGGCAAAAAGCAATATTTAGCAGGTAGAAATTTTAAATTCTAATTCAGGACTATCTACAGTTCTTTTTCAGTGTATATGTTAGATTGCTGCATTATAAGCCCAGTTTGTTGGGAGTCTCTCAAAGTTTTGCCTTTATGCTTAAAAAATATAAGAAGTTTTGCCTTTATTCTTCATAGTATGAGAAATAATAGGATTTTCCCCCAGAAAGTTTAAGAAAAAATTTAAAACCTGACCAATTACTTATAGTTCTTTAATGAAAGTATAAGACTTCCCTTAGCCATTTAATCTTATTTCTTTTCTCATGGAATTAAGGAGATACTTAGAAAATTAAGTATTTAGCTAAGCTACTCAAAGGCAGCTTGACAAATACATTTTTAAAATTTAGGCTATTTACTTGATTTATATCCTTCTGTAATTTAAATAATGACAAACTGTTTAAAGGATTTGGGGAGGACATGGTTAAAGTGTCTGGAATTTTCAGTCATTAACACAAGATATTAGAGTAAGAAATACTGCCTAGCTCATTGAGGTAATTATCTCATTGCTATTTAAATAACCCCCTGTTGGCAGTACAAACACTTTTGTGAAACAAAGTGCTGTTCTTATACACAATAATCTTCATAAATATTTTGAAAATCCCTAATAACATTATCCCCAAAATAATCGTTTTATTTGTCCTCATTATATTTTGCATATCTCTTCTGTATTGCTTTAGAAACCTCTTGTTGAGCATCCAACTAAGAAATAAATTTTCCCTTAATTGTTTTTTTTATTATTTTGTATGTCTCAAATATAGTATTGTACTATAAGGGCTTATGCCATTTCCTTTCTCTTGCTTAGATACTAACTAAAACTGTAACTAAAAAAATTAAAAAGAAATTTAAAAATTATTGAATGCAACTAATGTGTTTGACACTTTATAGAATTGATGTTATTTTTTGTGTGCGTTACAAAGAGTTTGTGAAAAAAGATTTTCAGATGAGAGACACCAAAGATTCAGGGGGCTTAAGAGCCTTTCACCTGAATTTACTTATCTTATATGGACATGTTTATACAGCTTTGACTAAAAAGTGCCTGGTTTTGTTTTGGTTTTTTTCCTAGTCTTTCACTCTTCAGGTAGTTCTTGTTCTGACTATGCTTTAAATATAAATTTTGAAGTGCAAACAAAGCAATGATTCAGCCAGCTGGTATGTTTATGTGTTTCTTAGGAGAGAGTGGGAGATCTTTTTCTGTCACCGAGATCGTCTGAGTAATTGTGAAGTAACTAAACCCATTTTGCTGGTTGATATCTATGGTTTTGTATCTGGTAAATATTAAATAACAACGGTGCAATAGCTTGATTACATCTAGTTGATGTTTGTCAATATGTAATCATGTGTTTTTTTTTAATTGGGATGGAAATTGATTAGTGTATATTCTGAAAAATCCGAAAGATTCCTTTCACATTCTAGTTGCTACTTGGTGCTAAATAATAAATATACTAGCATCAGAGTTTCCAAGAATTCTGTAATTTAAAATAAGCAATAAATATGAGTAAAATGGGGAAGGGCATTTGACCAGGAGTTAAAGGTTTGGATTCTCATACAATTCCTCCTTATTGTTCTTGTCTTGGGCCTCACTTAAAGGCAAATTAATCCTATGTTCAGCTGGCCCACTTATGTATGTTGCAATGAAGAGCAAAGGGAGGTAGTCTGAAAGTGCTTTGAAGTTTTCTGGATATAGAGTGATGCTTGATTTTTTTTTTTAATGACATAGATGCCTTTGAAAGCCGGGGAATCTCTTAGAAAAACCTTTTTGAAATATTGGAGGATCTTGAATTCCCTAATCCCTAACCACAGACTCCATATTATGAACTCTAGTTGCAGGCCAAGGAAAAAGAGTAGAGCTATGCATAATCTAAAATGTTAATTTACATTTTGTCATTTATTTCAAATTTTGTTCTTGTTCTGGGGATTTTCAGGACTATACATACCAGCACATAGCAGGCTATTTGAACGTATTTTTGAAATCTCTTATTTTTAAAAAATATTTGGAAGACTTGCCTGTTTTCCAAAAACAACCTTGAACTAGACCAACTTTTATTTGCCATTTTGTAGTTCAGAGGTTCCCCACGGCCTTTGCCTGTGTATCTAAGCATTCTCCCTTGCAGTTGGACCCCTTAGAGCCTATCAGGTGCTCTTTGCACAGCAGTCACCAGTCATGGAAAGGCCCTTGGCAGAGCTCTCAACAGAATCAGTCTTTCTGCTGCTTGTCTGTGATGAGTCCATCATGGCCTGCTGTTGCAGTCAAGGTACAGTGTATGAGCACATGCCTGTAGCCAAATATGTAATTCACTCAAAATTCCAAAGGATGCATGTTTAAGATGCTAGTTCTTCTTATAGTTAAAAAAAACAAATAATAGATAGATGTTTAGTAAATAAAGCTAGAGCCTTGTAGTATTTATTTATTTATTTATTTATTTATTTATTTATAGAAATGGCATACTGGCTTATGTGGTTATATATTGCATTGGCCAAAAAGTCTGTATGGGGTTTTTTTGGAAAATAAAAGACATTTTCATTTTCACCAGTAACTTTATTGATCTGGGCATTTTGAGTATGTCAGCTATCTATCTCCTATGTGGTATAATGTTAATTGTTCTTAATTAATGTATTGATTTGACTGCTATCAACTTCATCTTGCCTACCTGACCATGGAGCATCATCGTCCAATGAGGAATCTCCAGCACAAAACTTCGCAAACCCCCATTGACACATTCAGTCAGTGACAGTACCTTCTCCACATGCTGTATAAATCTATTTTTTTTATTTCAATTGCATTTTTACCTTTCTTGATATAATAAAGTACCATATGCCGAAAATGTTACATATTTTCTTCCATCTTCAATATTAAAATGGCTACACAAAAATTCACTAATTTTGATTTTTTTTATACATGCTGCTATGACAGCTGTCACAGTACAATCTAACAAAATTCTTTCGAATGAAATTAAAGACAACTAAGTGCATCTTACAGAAAAACTTAACGAACTATCATCAGGTTATTCCTGCTTTTCTACAGATTAAAAAAGCAAATTGCTTTTCTTCTAGATTCTTTTTTTTTTAATATTTTATTTATTTATTTTTAGAGAGGGAAGGGAGGGAGAGAGAGAGAGAGAGAGAGGGAGGGAGAGAGAGAGACAGACAGACAGACATCAATGTGTGGTTGCTGGGGGTTATCGCCTGCAACCCAGGCATGTACCCTGGCTGGGAATCGAACCTGGGACACTTTGGTTCCCAGCCCGCGCTCAATCCACTGAGCCATTCCAGCCAGGGCTTCTTCTAGATTCTTTATATCCATAATGTCCACCCAGCCTTCCTTATTTTTTTTGTAAGATATCCTATTTTTGCATCTGAAATTAGCTAACTGATGGCACAATTAGTGATAGTTTAAAAGGACTGACGATGCTTTTTGAAAACATAGTGTTATTGAATCTGTTATATATTCTAAACCAGTGGTTGATTTGTTTATTTATTTATTTCTTAACTTCAGCTCCGGCCAGGGATACATTTTGATGCAGTACACACAAAAAACCACCTTACCCAAAATGTTTTATGAAATAATAATTATGCTTACTATATATGTTGCAATGTCTTTTATTTCATTTTTAAAATACTCATCATGACCTCCTAAATGAATTTGCATGACCTACCAAAGAGTTTCAAACTATAGTTTGAAAATTGCTTCTTCAATTATATAATTTTCCATGTCGTCTTATGATTTGTAGAATATTGGAATATTGTTTTATTTAATTTATGTATTTTTAAACTATAACATAAGCTCTTTAGCAGGTACCAAAGGGTAATCCTGCATCTAGAAGTAAAATAAATTAAAAATAGAAAAACTTTGTGGGCTTTTTTTGCGGGGGGGAGTTCTTGGTTTGTATGTTTTGAGGCAAGGGTGAAATTTCTGTTCTTTTATTATTTTACATGTGCTTGGTTATTAAGCAATGTAGTAACAGTAAGATTTGTGATCCCTGTATTTGTTGAACCTGATAGGACTAACTTAATTGGAAGTCTAACTTAATTGGACTAACTAATTGGAAACATTTGTTACTTGTCCAGTTATTGTTTTACATTTAATGGTTTATAATTTTTAAATTATATTTTATTAATTACGCTATTACAGTTCTGATTTTTCTCCCCACAACACTGTTCATGTCTGTGGGTCATGAGTATAGGTTCTTTGGCTACTCCATCCCATACTGTACTTTACATTCCCATAGCTATTCTGTAACTTCCTATTTGTACTCTTAATCTCCTCATCTCTTCATCCATTCCACCAAACCCCCTTTCCCTGTGGCAACCATCAAAATGATCTGTATCCATAATTCTCTCTCTGTTCTTCTTGTTTTGCTTAGTTTTTTAATTCAATTGTTGATAGATGAGTATTTATTACCATTTTATTGTTCATAGTTTTTATCTTTTTCTTAAATCTCTTTTAACATTTCATATAATAATGGTTTGGTGATGATGAGCTCCTGTACTGTTTTCTTCTCTGGAAAGCTCTTTATCTGTCCTTTGATTCAAAATGGTAGCTTTGCTGCTAGGGCAATTTGGCTGTAGGTCTCAGCTTTTCATGACTTCGAATATTTCTTGCCAATCCCCACTAGCCTGCAAAGCATCTTTTGAGAAATCATCTCATGGTCTTATGGGAACTCCCCTGTAGCTAACTAACTTCTTTTCTCTTTCTGCTTTTCAGTAACCTTTGACATTTTAATTATGATATGTCTTGGAGTGGGCCTCTGTGAATCTGTCTTGTTTGGTATTCTGTGCTTCCTGGCCTTGCATGTCTATTTCCTTCACCAAATTAGGGAAGCTTTCTTTCATTATTTTTTCAAATAAGTTTCCAATTTGTTGCTCTTTTCTCCTTCTGGCACCCCTATGATGCAAATGTTGTCCCCCTTGAAGTTGTCCCAGAGGCTGCTTATACTTTCCTTACTTTTTTGGATTCTTTTTTCTTGTTGTTCTGATTGGTTGTTTTTTGCTTCCTTGTGTTCTAAATCATTTATTTGATTCTCACTTTCATCCACTTTACTGTTGCTTCCCTGTAAATTGTTCTTTATTTCAGTTAGTGTATCCTTTATTTCTGACTGGCTCTTTTTTATGCTATTGCGGTCCTCACTTGGTTCCTTGAGCATCCTTATAACCAGTGTTTTGAACTCTGCATCTGATCGATAGCTTATATCCATTTAGTTTAGCTCTTTTTCTGGAGTTTTGATCTATTCTTTCATTTCAGACTTGTCTCGTTGTTTTGGCAGCCTCCCTGTATTTGTTTCTGTGTATTAGGTGGAACTGCTTTGACTCCATATCTTGGTAGTGTGGCCTAATGTAGTAGATTTCCTATAGGATCCAGTGGCACAGCCTCCCCTATCACCTAGGCTGGGTACTACTCAAGGTGCACTCTTTGTGTGGGCTGAGTACATGCCCTCTTATAGTTGAGCCTTGGTTGCTGTTGGCAGGTGAATAGGCCAGTCAGCTGCAAGGATTGGCTGTGACCATGTACCACCAATCTCTGCCTTCTGTGGAGCATCAGCTGTGCAGAGGGAGGGTGGTGGTGGTCCAGTGTGGTCTGTAGCTGTCCACTGGGTGTGTAGGCCAAGGTCATCCCCGACTTGTGTTTTTTCCAGGGCCTCCCTGCCTGAGCCACAAAGCAACCTGAGATGGCTGCTGCTTGTGGGAAGCAAATCTGAGGGGAAGCAAAGCTGTGAATCTAGGCTGGCTACTGCTTGTGCCAGGCCTGGGGCTCACTGAATCCACCTGTTGCCTGTTTGATAGGATTTAGGACACAGGTGGCAAACACCAACCCCACAGGCCGAATCCAGCCCTCCACCTTGTTTTTACCCAGCTGCAGTGCAGAGCTCTCACTTAACTGTTATGGAGTAGTTACATTTATACAGTCCTAAAATTACATTCGGACTTTGAAGGCAACCACAAGGCTGATGTGGCCCCCAGGGAAAAGGAGTTTGACACTCCTGATTTAGGAAGTTGTGAAGCATGAGACAAGACCAGCCTTCATATAGAAAAGTAGCTTGGGTGGGACCATAAGTTGGGTGGGGTGGAGTCTCAGGTATGGCACCAGCTTTCTGGCTCTGTAGGCAAAGGGTTTAGAAAAGGGACCATGGCCTCTGCTCTCCCTGATGCCAGATACTTCCATTCCTCCCTTTACGTCAGTGGTGCCTTTCCAGCGGCTACCCTGGTGCTAGGACTCAGAGGAAGTGAGTCTGAGGAAGTGAGTCTGTGTGTGAGGAACTGCTTAGGGTTCTAGAAGTTTCTTCTACCAACTCCCACTGGTTTTTACAGTCAGAAGTTGTGGGTACTTATCATGCTGACACTGGAACCCTGGGATGGGGGAACTGGTGTGGGTCTGGGACTCCTCGCTCCCAAGATATACCTCTCGAATTTCTATCCACCACATGTGGGTAAGAGACGGGCCTGTTCTGCATTCACACCCCTCCCGCCAATCTGGATGGATGTGGTTTCTTTCATTCTATAGTTGTCAGAGTTCCATTCAACTCGATTTCTGACAGTTCTGAGTGATTATTATTCTATATTTTAGTTGTGCTAAGTTGTGCTTTAGTTGTGGTTGTGCTAAGAAGCTAGCCATATTTGCCTATGCCACCATCTTGCCTGGAAGTCCTAATGGTTTGCATTTATATAAATTGTGTCAAAGCTAGTAGGATACTTGAGTGTCATATCATAATTTATCTTTTAGGGAAATTTATCAGAATTATCTTTGCCTTTCTACCTTTTCTTTTAAAAGAAGTAGAAAAAATATTTTAGTCAAAATTTCCTATTTTTTAGACTTTTTATGAGCTCGTTATGCATGTTTAACCTGATCAAGATAATGACATTGTGACTTGTTCTTGGTTAACATCTTCCAACAGGATTAGAAGTGCTTACCACCAACCTGCCAAGATGAACATGGTGAAGAGGATCATGGGTCGGCCAAGGCAGGAGGAGTGCAGTCCTCAAGACAACGCCTTAGGACTGATGCACCTCCGCCGTCTCTTCACTGAGCTGTGCCACCCTCCTCGGCACATGACTCAGAAGGAACAAGAAGAGAAGCTGTACATGATGCTGCCAGTGTTTAACAGGGTAAGTCTAGGTTGCAAGCACACTTTCCAGGACTGGGTGGCACTGCCAGAATCTTAAGGTTATAATAAGTCACAGGTAGGAAAAATGATACAGTGAATTACTTTTTAAGAAACTTGATGTTTTCATTCCCTCCTTTCAGTTTGCTATAAAGCAGTGTGACTTGATGTGAGACCTAGTCAAAATGAACTCTATTTAGCTTTAACAGACAAAAGGAAGTCTGAGCACTTTGTAAAAGTTTCCTCTAATGATTGAGTTTGGGAGAATGGATAGATTATAAATTATCATTTGTTATTTCTAGTTTTTAATGATTTTATTTCTTTATTTCTAGAGGGAGGGGAAAGGAGGGAGAAAGAGGAGAGAAACATCAATGTGTGGTTGCCTCTTGCACTCCCCTTACTAGGGACCTGGCCTGCAACTCATGCATGGGCCCTGACTGGGAATTGAACCAAGCAGCCTTTGGTTTGTAGGCTGGCACTCAGTCCACTGAGCCACACCAGGCAGAGAGCCATTCATTTTTTGAAGTGACCATTTATCCCAACTAATGGTGCAGTTGCCCGAGGGCTTTGTACACTTTTAAAGAATCATCTCAAGCCCTGGCTGGCGTAGCTCAGTGGATTGGGCGCGGGCTGGGAACCAAAGTGTCCCAGGTTCGATTCCCAGCAAGGGTACATTCCTGGGTTGCAGGCCATAACCCCCAGCAACCGCACATTGATGTTTCTCTCTCTCTCTCTCTCTCTCTCTCTCCCCCTCCCTCCCTTCCCTCTCTAAAAATAAATAAAATCTTAAAAAAAAAAAAAAAAAAACATAGTTATAAAAAAAAAAAAAAAGAATCATCTCAGTTTTCTTTGTTGTTAGGCAGGTTTTCTATCAGAAATTGAAAAAGGATAGTTATAGGCCCTGGAGAATCTAAAATAGAGTTAATGTTTTATTGTATTTTAGTTGATTATAGGTAGCCATCTTGGTGAGGATTTTTAAAATAATTTTTAAGTTTTAACAAAGGTGTACAAGTACAGAGTTTAAAAAGTCAAGTAGTTCCACAGGCTAATGGATGCCCTACCGCTCTCCACTGCTAATTGCTGCCGTCACTTTGAGCTCTTTCAGCTTTTAAATAACATATTTTACTGCTTTTTTTCTTGATTATTCAGTCTTAATTGATTTCCTACTGAGGAATATAAAAACTAGTACATATCACCCTCCTTATCCTTTCCATATAGTATACCATTTGTTTAAACAGTATTTTGTGTTTATCTTTTACTGATCATGAAGTAAATAGTATTCATGGATGGACTACAGGTAGTATACCACCATTATTTTTCCACTTTTGTAGAATTTGTGTCCTCTAGACTTCATATTATAACTGTCTTCATTTCTGTCTTTTCTGCATGTCTCTGTTTCTCTTTCTCTCCCATCTCTGTCTTTCTCTCCCTCACATTCCTCTTTCTCTTTCCCGTCTTTCTCTTCCCTATCTATCTTCCTATTTCTCTTGCTCTTGTTCTGTCTGTTTTTCCTTCTATCTCTGCTTCTCTTTACCTTCCCTGTTCGGTCTCTATCCCCAACGCTGCCTCTCCTTCTCTTTCTGTGCCTTCTGTCTTTATCCCACGTCTGTCTTTTGCTCCCCCCACTATCTGTCTTTCTCCCTGTCTCTCTTGCTCCCCCTCTTTTGTTGTCTCTTCTAATTCCCGTTTCTCTCTCCCCATCTCTATCTTTTCCCTTCACTCCCGGCCTCCCTTGAATCTGTTTCTCTCCCTGTGATGATGCCTTTGTCTCTACCCCATCTCTGACTCATTGTCTCCCTTCCAGTCTCACTTGGTCTCTATGTTGTTTATTCTCTATGTGTTAGTGTTCTTGCCTGAAATTTTCTAGGCTTTTTTTTTTCTTAGTATTTTAAAATTTTACTGAGGCTGCATGATGACTCTTCTTAATCAAAAAAGTTTAACCCTGGGGAAATATTTTGAAATACTTCTTTGTTAACCTCCCCATTGTTTTATGTTTCCTTTTCTGGAACTCTTTATCAGTCATGTTAATTCTTCTAGATTAACCTTATGTTATATTTTTATTTTCCTTGAATCCTTCCTTTTATTCTTCTAAAACTGTGTAGTATCTGAAACTGTGTAGGACATCCTTCTGAAAATATTAAAAGTTTTTAAAATGTTTCTTAAGGTTCTTACATTGTTCTTTTTCCAAATTCCTTTTTTTCTTTTTTGGTGTATGTTATTTTCTTTCATGCCACAGTAACCTTCAGCTGTGTGATGATAATTGTCCATACATAGTCTAATCTTATAAAGCTAAAGTGTAATGAGGAAGATAAACATATAATTGTGCTGGAGAAGAAGTAAGCACAACAACGGATAATATAACAACAACAAAGAAATGTAGCATCAGAGACACGGGAGGATATAGCAGCCTTGCAAAGAGAGTTGTCTAAAAGTGTGGGGGTCAGGGAAGGGAAGCTTCCCTCAAGAATGTGATAGAATTCTAAGCATTAGCCAGATTGGAATTAACTGGGCTAAATTAACCAAGAAGGTAATTATGAAAGAAGTTAAAGCATGAGTCAAGGTAAAAGGCAACAAACATTTTAATATGTGCTGGTGTCTATAAGTATGCCAAGGAGTTGATTTTATGTCAGGGAGGGGCAAAAAATAAGACTGTCAAGATGGATAGGAGGTATACTTTTACTCATCCTTTCCCTGGAGGCATGCAGAGCCAATGAAGTATTGTAAGCAATAGAATAAGCAAGTAGAGGGGGCCAAGACAAGGTTTTCTCTGTGGTTTCTAATTTGGGAAACTGGGTAGATGTTTCCCAGTATCTGAGAAAGAAAGTTTTAGGGGATAGATTCAGTATGGGGCATGGAGTCTGGATGATTTGTTAGCTTCCCTGGCAAAGGTATTCAATAGACAGTTAGAAAGGAGTTGGCTGGGCACATATTTTTGGGACTCATTGGCAAAGATGTGGTCATTGAAACCCCGGAGGGGGACAAAAGATTACTCATGGTTCATACTGCTAAGTGAGAAGGGCAGCAAGGTAAGGATGAACCATGGAGAATATGAATGTTAAATGAAAGAAGGGGAACCCATAAAGGATACAGAACAGGAGCTGGTCCCAGCAGTACAAAAAGGATCAGGAGAGGGTGGTTATAGAGCTTGAGATAAAAGTTGCAAGGAGGAGAGCAGTTAACACTGTTATGTACAATGAGGACTGAAGAATGTTCTTGAGATTTGCCAGTTTAGAAGTTACTAGAATGGTGGAGCCAAAGGCAGATAAAAAGAGACAGTAAATATATACTTGGCTCAGAGAAATTTGAAAGAAAGTAGAGCAAAAGAGATTGGTAGAAGTGAATTTGGCAATAAAAGGGTGTTTGTATGTTTCTAGTGTTTCACTTTGGTTTTTAAGGTGGGAAAGATGTAGTCATGCTCATAAAGAGAAGGGAAGAAACCAGCAGGGGGGAAAGTTTGGAAATTTTCAAGAGAGATTGAAATTGATTGAGGGAAGAGAGCATGGACTCAAATTTGAGATGGGTGGTTGAGCCTCCAGTGGGAAAAAGAGACCTCCCTCATCCTGGAGAAAGGATACAGGGTGGGGTAAAAGTAGGTTTACAGTTGTTTGTATTGAAAAAGACATGCAGGCTATGATTATTACAATAGTTTTATTAACTCTGAGTACTTACAACTGTAAACTTACTTTCTATTAACTCTGAGTTGAGTACTCACAACTGTAAACCTACTTTTGCCTCACCCTGTATTTTGTTGGGTGTGAACATGGGTTTGTAGTTAAGATGGTGGGAAGTTGAATGAGATCTTGCTTAATAACCTCAGTTTCCTGTAGTTGTCAACAGATGTGGTCTGTTAAGAGTCTTGAGGAAGTAGGTTGACTAAGGGATTTAAAGAAATTGTGATGGTTTGGAATGTTAATGAAAGGGAATGAGATAGTTGAAAAGGAATGATAAAAGAGGGTCCAGTGGAAGTTGGCGATAATAAATTTACAACAGATCTTATCCAATCTTGTGTGTGATTTTTCTCTTGCCAGGGACTCAGCAAGCTGTGTGTAGAAGTTAGAGAGGACAGATAGATACATTAAAGAGTGGAGAAAGCAGACGTTTATTGGGATTGAGGTTTTGCTGGGCTGGTAAGGCAGAAGGGCAGAAGTAGAAGGAAGGAGCATGGTAAAAGAGAGACTAGTTCACAAGACACCTATGGGGTTAGATAGGGTAGAGTAAGAATAGAGGATGGAAACAATCCATTTAGAGGATGTTCATTTTTTTAATCTATAAAATAAGAGACTAAGAATGGTAGAGGGAGGAGATAGAGAATCGGAACATGAGGAAAGGGGGGGTAAGATTTAAAATAGCACTTTTGGAAACAGGAGAGAACTGATTGTGGACAAAAACATTTTTTCAAGCCCCATTGAGGTAACCAGTCATTAAGTTTTTTGGAATTCTAGGAAGTTTTTCTATTGTTCCATTTTGTTTATGTACTGTTGGCTGAGTATTTTTAGATAATCTCCTTCTCTCAAACTTACAAACATTTACAAAGGTGATATTTAGAGTGGTTAGGACAACTGTTGTTTTGTTCTATTAACATAAATTAATAAGTAATATCTTAGATACATGTCCCATCTATTTCATTAGTTAGGTTTCTACAGCCAATTCGAGTATTAGGATAGAATAATTGTACAGATATGTTTCTTTAAAGAGTATATTTGAGATGCTTTAGTAATTATCCTCTCTTGCTTAGACAGTTTGACTTCGTTTTCTTGTATTCTAAGTTGTCATAAGTCTCATTAACTATTAAATTCTTTTAAATCAAAAGTTTTTAATTGGCTGATGAAAAACATATGTGTATTGCCTTTCATCTCTAATATAATGAGTGAAATACCATAAAGGTTCCGTCATCTCTTAACTAATAAAAAGATAGGAAGTTATTTTTGTGGCATTGTGACCAATTAAAAAGATATATATTCACTGGGTTATCATTAACCTAAAAGAATACTTATATAAGCCCTCACATCCACTGAATTTTTTAAATAGGTGGCCATATTTATTCAATATTTAACCATTTATATATGAACATTCTCTACTAGTAAGAAATAGCTTTGATAAATGAGTAGCTCATTATGGCTCAAAAGCTCTTAACTATGATTGCTAAAAAGGAATTGCACTGTTCACTTTTGAGACTTTGCTTGTTTCATGCCAAATAGTAAATAAGTCATATTACTATTACCGTTAGACGTAGGCATCTATCTCCAGAATTATTTTTAAAGTGTGGTCAGTAGTGTTATTTCAGTGTGTGGTATTTGCTTTGAAGAGGCACAGGTTGAGAAATGACATATGTTGAGCCTTTTTTCTGGGCCAGATCTCATGCTGGGTTCTTCAGCTGCCTCCTGTGATCTCCCTCACAGTCCTGCAAGAAGACTGCTGCTGTCCTGCCTCTCAAACTGAAGGGTTATTGTGGAGACTGAGAATAGCTGAGTAGTACTAACCCAGCATTGTTAAAAAATAATTAACCCTTAGTCCCAAGAACAAAAGCTTACAAAGAAAATACTTGATTTAAACTTATTAAAAAAGAATAGCATTTTAGTCATCTAAATATTAACTGCTATTGTTTTAATTACCTTGGTGGATATTATCATACTTTACTGTGTACTTTAAAATGTACTCTTTGCTAATTAGATCTTCTTTTAGAAACCCCCCTACCTTTTTAAATTCTAATTTATATTTGAGAAGTATCTAAGTTGGAATAGATACTATTTCAACTTAGATACTTTTTTTTTGTCTCTTACAAATGACCTTTACTTTTTAAGTTGTTGGCTTTAGAGAAAGGAAATTCAAGTTTAGAACCAAATGAGAGACAAGATAGGAGTCAGAAGGTGAACTATTTACTTATATACAGCTTTAATACTTATTACATAATACCAGTACAGTTGATATTGGAGAAAAGGTCTGTGCAACAAAGGACTAAATTTACCCTTGAAATAGAAAGGGACAGTTGTAGGCCACACCCAGAGCAAATGAGAATGTGTGTTCTCCTGAGGCAGGCATATCCCAAAAGAGAGGAAGGAGAGAGGCAACTGAGGGAAGGAGTCTTGTTTCTTTTCCCCTAAGTCGGTGGTCCTTCTGAGAAATAGGAAGAGTATAAGATAAATGTTTCTCTAATTGTTTATATTAATTGATAAGAAACCTTAGTTCATTTACAAGATAAAAATAACACAATTACACTTTGTTAATTTTTAAAGTCTGTTTTATATTGCAATTATTTAAGAACTCATGGAGGTCACACTGTGTAACTTATTTTAGATATGACATACACCGTATTTAGGAAACAAAAGACACTTAGAAAACTTTTAAGATTCCAACCTTTTTTGTTAGTCATAGTTAATTGGTTTTTATTGAATGGTTTCATTCTGTAACAAATGCATATCAAGCCTCTACTTTATGCATGCTACATTAGATATCACCATTAGTTTGTCCTTTCTGAGTACACCAGAAATGTTTACTGGAGGTGCCAGGAAATTTTCTGAAATTTATTTGAATGCATATTAAAAATGACCCTTCTAAAACCAAATCAAACCATGTTGTTCTCTTAAGGTGGACATTGCAGAGTTACAGTGGTAGGGTTCAGGTGAAGTTTAATTGAGGTGATATAGTACTGGGTGATTAAGAGCAGGACTTTGGACCAGACAGGCCTAGTTTAAAATTCTGGCTCCAGCACCTCCAGGCTTACATTGTTTAACTCCTCTAACACTTACTTTTTTAAAATGTGTGAAATGAGGATACTGTATAAGATTTTATGAGTTTCACATGACATCACATGTCAAGTATTTGAATACTGCTAGGCAGATGGCAAATGATCATTATATGGTAATTATTTTTATTAAATTTGCTAGAATGCATGTTTGTTCCTCAGTACTGTTTTTATTTTCATCTGAGTTATGAATGTCACATATCTCTTATGGAATTATCCCTTCTGAGTTGAATATATCACCTACCAGTCTCTTGTTCAGTTCTCTCCCTTGACAGATAAAGAAATGGAAAAAAAAAACCCCAAAATTTGACCCATAGTCCCTGAGGAGAGGAGAATCTAAGCCTCCTGACTCCCAGCTTCATGCTCCATCCTCTACGGCGCACACTTAACTACATGGTGGAAGCATTGTGTGTTTTTAAGAAATACCACTGTTTGTGAAAGGTGGTATATACATACCTAATATTCTTAGATTTAAATGCTGATTTCAATCACAAAAAAAATCACTTTCCTTTGCTACCTTATGTATTTAGTATTATCTAAAATGTCAGATCTGTGTTTTAGTCCCTATACCTCTCCAACCTCATCTTGTATCATTTTTCTTCTCATTTAAAACATCCAGCCTCACCAGCCTTTCGATTCCTCAACTGCCCTAAAAATTTCATGTCCACTTTGAGGTCTTAGCACAATTCTTCTCACTACCCAGAGCCCAAACATTATGATTCCAAACATTGCCTGACATATTTAGGAGACAGTACATATTTATGACTGAATAAATGACAGAATGAATCAATCATTAGTACTGTTAGATCTCTAGACTAAAAATTGTTTATGTCATTTCAGATTAGCAAATACAACATTGTCTTCCGTAATATTTGATTTTGAGTTGGTCGATTCAAGTAAGACTTACCTTTTGAAAAAATTTTCATATAAAAATAAAGCAGTAAATGTTAGGATTTGTGTGAAAAGTTACCTGCATTTTTAACAGCATTGTTACTCACCCAGCATGAAGACTGCTTGAATAACCATATCCTCATATCTTCTAAGACATGATCTATTAATTTATGAAGTTGTCTTAATAATGCTTAGGAACAAAATAGCTCTTCATTCTTAAGAGCAAAATATACATCAGTATATTCTTGGTAATAGAAATGTTTACCTACTATATGTCTAAATCAGTTTGATGAAAGGCCTAATAATTTCCTGAGCA
Source organism: Phyllostomus discolor (assembly GCF_004126475.2). NCBI lineage: Eukaryota > Metazoa > Chordata > Mammalia > Chiroptera > Phyllostomidae > Phyllostomus > Phyllostomus discolor. The sequence goes on from NC_040903.2 coordinate 103,433,773, forward strand.
AAATATACATTTGTTTTATAAATGCCTTCATTAAACAGTTACACACTCATCTGTGAGTAGAGGTAAAATGGCAGTTCATGCAAGTGTCATTGTTTGGTCTCTCAGTTTCTAATGTATCTACAGTTTGTTAAAGAATGTGGATCTTCCTTAACAGGTGACACACAGGTTAACTGTAAACCTACAACATTTATCAAAATATCAGAAGAAAAACAATTTATTGAGATCTTGAAAAGTACTGCTTATTGCTCTGGCTGCTATGGCTTAGTTAGTTGTAGTGTTGTCTCATGTTCTGAAAGGTGGAGGGTTCAATTCCTGGTCAGGGTACATACCCTAGGTTGCAGGTTTGGTTCCTCTTTGGGTCGCATGTGTGAGGCAGCTGATTAATGTCTCTCTCTTCCTCCCTTAGACAAATCAATAATTTGATTATTACCATCAAATAATCTCCCTTTTTCTCCCTCCTTCCCTTTTCCTCTTTCTTCTTCCATCATCTTCTCTCTCTAAAATTAATAGATGTGTCCCAGGACAAGGATTATAAGAAAAGAACTGTTTATTTGTTCTTTGAAATCATTTATAATTACCCCTGTGTTATGTTAGTGAACAGACTTACATACCTGGACAAAAGTATACCCTGTAGAATTGAATTGTTGTGGGGTTTTTTATGTTTTTAGTACTTGCAGTTCAATTTGAAGGAGGTTATAAGAAACACAGTACCTATTGTAAGAATGTAAGGAACATTTCTATTACAAGATATTACATTATAATTTATATCTTTTTATTAGGCTCTTTGGAAGAAAAGTTACATAGTATGAAAAATAGAGGTACTTCCTTAAATACATATTTTTCTTTCCTAAGGACATTGTGAGCCATATGATTGACTAGGTTTTCTCTTTTGTATTTATAAACCAAATTCATGACTAAAACATGGCAAATATAGTTTTTTAGTTTTAGATTTTTATTTAATGTTTTTTTCTAGTTCATTCCCAAGTGTTGGTCTTTTATTTGCTTGTTTTTTTTTTCCTTTCTTTTAGTTTATATTCTCATGTCATAGTTCATGTCCTTCAATGCTACCTGAACACATAAATGAACAACCATATTTAGGGAACATATGAAAGGCAGAGTGCTGCTAGCTTGGTAGGGAATACAAAGATGAATGAGAGAGGTTTCTTCCCTTTGTAATCACATATGAACATAAAAGACATGGTGCAATTTGTTTTGTAATAGAGAGCTATCATAATACTTTTAGAAGACACTGAATTTCCTTTTAATTATAAAAAACATTATTGAAACTATTTTAGAATATATCCACTTACATAGCCATTGTAGTATCATCTCTTTTCCTATGACAGTCCATCTAGTTTTCTTTTTTTATTATTATTTATTGATTTGTGAGAGAGAGGAAGGAAGGGAGACAGAGACAGATGTTGATTTGTTGTTCCATTTGTTTATGCATTCATTAGTTGATTCTTGTATTTGTCCTGACCGGGGATCAAACCTACAACCTTACTCTAACCAGCTGAGCTACCCAGCCAGGGCCCAGGTTTTATTTTCTTATTCTCTTATTGAATCTGTATTGGTTTATCTTTAAGAATTATTCTGAAGTTCATTTGTCTTAGATTTCTGAGGAAGAGAAATTTATTTCATGACCCAAATACCACTTATGGAGTTGAGAAACAAAAAGTAGTTCATAGCAGAAAGGTTTTTTCCTTTGAGTAAGGAAAACAAGAAACAGTCCATCAAAAAGGTGTGACTTATTGCAAGCTGGGAAGATTTGGACATACTCAGCTGAGGAAGATTCTGACCCTCTCATTCTCTTCATTCTAGTCTTTGCCCTGCCAGTGTTGTTTTGGGAATTAATTGCTGTTAGATTTAGAAATTCTGAGATATAAGATGAGGTTAGTGAATTCTTTATTTACTCAGCCTAGAACTTAGAAATAGTAAGTAAGTCTTTGCTTTTCACTATGTTATCTAATGTTATCTGTGTACCATCAAATAATCTTAATTTCCTAATTTAGATTTTTTCATAGAAACATTGTATTTTCTAAAGCTTCTAAAGTAGATTGATTCAAATTCTATAGATAACTAGTCTTTGACTTTTAGATTATATTTATTTAATCATTCAACAAATTAATATGTATTAGGAAATGTGGCTAGATGTGATTTACTGAGAGTTGTATTTTTAAACATATATTCAGATCCAAAGAAACTATTTAAGCATATATTTTGTAACTTGACTTTCAAGTCATACCATACTTCAAGATGCACAGAATAAAAGAAAAAAGTTGACAATGCTTTATTAACATTTTTTTCCCCACTCACAGGTTTTTGGAAATGCTCCGCCAAATACAATGACAGAAAAATTTTCTGATCTTCTGCAGTTCACAACACAAGTTTCACGACTGATGGTAACAGAAATTCGAAGGAGAGCATCAAACAAATCTACAGGTATTATTACAGAAACCAGCAAAAACTGATTTATTTGACTGGGCAGTTTGGTAAAAGTGTTATTTAAATTAAATAGGAAGTTGACCTGATACTAGAATTACTTGTCTCATTCACATTCTTAAAGTTATATTCTTCTCTTGGTTTCAATATCTTATGATTTCAACATCTTTTAAGTAGATTAGTTGTATCAAGGCTACTTTCCTTGGACCTCTACCACCCTCTCCCCAACCCTTTCAACAATACTCTGTTTTCTTCTGAACAAAATCCAAATTCTTAGCATGACATTTAAGGCAAACCCAGAAACTGGCCATATGTGTGTTTTTTTTCTAGCCTGCACTTTTTAATTTGTTTCCTTTTCTATATTTCAACCAAACCAAGTTGTTTGGAGTCCCAAACTCATCTATGCTCTTATTTCTATTCTTTTCTTAGGATGCTTTACCCAGTAAAGAGAATCTTTCCCATCTCAGCATGTCTAAATCTTCCCAGCTTGGATTAAGTCACACCTTTTTGATTGACTGTCTCTTGTTTTCCTTATTCAGAGAAAAAACAACTTTCTCTTCTAAACTACTTTTTGTTTCTCAGCTCCCATGAGTAGTATTTGGGTATGTGTCTTTATTTTCCTATTTGACCATAAACTGTTTAGGGGTGTCTATGTGACCTAGTCTTGACCACAATGCTTCACATACACTAGGCCTTTTATGAATGCTGCCTGAATACTATTCTTTTTTATAACTAGTTCATTTTAAACTTACAAAGTATCTTTCCTTCTGCCCAAGATTAAAATAAGCTTTCTTGATTTTAATTACCATTAGTCATTTTCTAAATTAGCAATATGTTTGAGGGATTTTATCTTTATTTTATCTTATTTTGTTATTTTTGGATTTTTTGCTGGTTGTTTGAATGATAGCTTTCTTGTTGAAGCATTAGGCCGAGAAATTGATTAAGTTCTGTTTTTAATGTCTCTTTGGGAAAATCACTTATCTTTTCAACCCATCAAATTATTATTTTTTCACTAGTAATGATAATTGCCTTTGTTATAAAATCTTTTGTTTTTATTTTTATTAAAATTAATATAGGCACATAGTTTTGAGGGCCAAGTAGTTAAAGGGTTAATTAAAAACAGCGTGTCCCTTCTATCATCCTGGTTCATCTCCATTTTTCACTCCTAACAGGAAGTAGCTTTTGAACACTTTTTTTTTTCGATATTTATTTCGCTCTCTAAATAACATTTATAGTGTGTGTTCTTGATTAACATTTTGATCCTGTCTTCTGACTTTTCACAGGAGAAGGAGACTGACTGTCTTCAGCTCACTGCTGCAGCCCCACAGACACTTCCTGTGCCCCTGCACTGCAGTGCTGCTGTGCCCCAGTTCTGGTTAGGTCAGGATTCCTGGCTGGGAATGGGAAAACACCATTCTAAGATGAGCCATGCAGTATGCTACGATTACTTTTCTGTCCTTGAAAACTTCTCCCTTGCCTCCATCAGACTTAGCAATTAGTTATTTACTACTTTTCTACATTTTTATTACACATTCATCTCTTATTCCCGTTTTTTGTGAATCTCTCCTCAATAGGATTGAAGACATGAGACATTCTGTCAGTTCATCTGTTTGCACACAGCTTTTGCAGAACCTCCTGGCTGCTTTAGTCTACAGTAGGTGCTTTCTAGGCCAGCTGCACAGCTGTCATTTTACATTCCCACTCACATCATCCTGGGATGCCTTACCACTTCTTTGAGATAGAGTGTCTCTTTCCTGAATCTGATGTCATCTTTTTTTTTTTCCAAATTAAGTGGTAAAGCATCTTTTCCAGAAGCTTCCTGAGAAAGGATGCAGGGGAATTATCATTTTTGGTTTGGGGATTTTTTCGTTTGTTTACAGAAATCCCATGAATGAAAATTTGACTATTGCTGAGTAAGCTGAGTTCCTTCATTGTCACTAAAGAAGGTGATGCCATTTGGCTAACAGCCTTTCAGATACCAGGGCTTGGCACGAATCCCATCACATCGTGTACTGTGGCTTTCCTGCAGAAAGTGGAAACTAGAAGGCACAAGTCCACCACCCTCACTATCTCACAGAAAAGTGTGCTTGGGAGGTCTCCCCAAACACAAAGTACAAACATGAATGCAGTTTTATCAGTGAGAAAACAAACTGCTTGTCATCTAGACTCCTTGAGCACTTGCTGAATGTTTATAGGAGTTGTTTGAGAATGCTGGCTGTATTTAGCCCCAGAAGACTTTGGGTCTAGGGGAAGTTACAGACCCTCCTACCAGGGAGTGGGAGCTACCAGTGTCATGGGAAATTGAGCTCAGGTGCAGCACCTCTGGGGACATGGTCAGTGAAGGGGGTGGAGGGGGCCTTATCTAGGTCTTTCTCCAGGCAGCCCAGGGTGAATGCTCAGGGTCATATTGGAAAATCTTGCAGCTTACATTATATTTATCCTCCTTTCAGCTGGTATCAGACTCTTGGTTGGAAATCATTTTTTCTCAGAACTTAAAAATCATTTCTCAGCATATTCTAGATGCCTATGCTACTGTTGAGAAATGAAGCTTCCTGGATACTGAATTCTTTTTCTGTGTCCTTTTTTTTTTTCTATAAAAGCACTTAGGATCTATTTTTTGGCCATTTGGTTCTAAAATTTTATGATAGCCTGCCTTGGAGTAGACCTGTATTTGTGCACTATGCGCCGTACTTCTTAATCTAAGAATTCATATCCTTTAATTTGGGGGAAGTTTCATGAATTGTTTAAATAATAATATTCTCCCATCTACTTTCTCTCTCTAGTCAGAGGTACCTCTAAGACACTCTCATTTTCTTTTTTTTGTTGCTTATTTTCTATCTTTGTTTTTTTACCCTGCTTGCTAAGAGAGCTCTTCAGTTTTTACCATCCATTCCTTCTGTGGAATTTTTTTTATTTATGACATTATAGTTTTAATTTCTAAGACTTTTTTCTTTTTTATTGGTGTTTTGTTTTGTTATGGATTCCCTTCTCTTAGCTGAGTTTTTGTTTTTCGGTTTTTGTTTTCATATTTTCATGTCCCTGCGTAGTCTGTTTAAGGTTGCCCTTTTTTGTTAATTTGTTTCTGTACCTTGTTTCTTATGTTGGAGAATGTCCTCACATATCTCATCCTTGGCCATCTGTTCCTGTATAAGAATGGATGGAAAGCTGCTGGGTAGCTTTGTAATTATCGGTAGAATTTGCAACTCTGGGCATCAGCCCAGGGTGATCCTGCTGGGCCATTTTGTTGGCCATCTTTCCCTGGCTAGACAGAGTCCCCAGAGAAGAATATCTAGTCTTTACCTAGACCATATATGTATGATTCTGAACATTTTGGAAGCCAGGAAGAGGAAAGGTCTGAGGACCCTGAGCATTCAGTACATGAGTTTCTGCTTTAGCTCCCTGAGCCCACAGCTGTGCCTGATGTGCTATCATCCCTCCACCACCCCAAACACTGTCACTTACTCTTTGCAGTGAATAAACCTCCAGTCTAGTGCCCTCTTTGTAGTGAGGATCTGGGGTCTAGCTGCTTTTTAAAAAGAAAAAAACCTGTTTACTCATTCTACAGAATGACATTCATTCATTCATTCATTACATTTATTGGGTGACATTGGTGGACAAGGTCATACAATTTTCAAGTGTAAATTTCTAAGATACATGATCTGTATGTTGCACTGTGTTCCCGGCTGCTGATAAAAGTACTTTCCCCAATCCTCTTGTGTACCGTTTCCCATCACCTCTGCTTCCAAAGAAAGGTAGCTAGTGCCACCAATTCCTGAGCTGCATGGTAGTTCTGTTATAGTTTAGTTGTTTTTCCTGCATTTAATTTAAGATTCTAGAATTTACTAAGTCAATTACCATTAGCTTCTGTACTATTTTAGTATTCAAAATTGTTTTTATCTTTACTATTCTCTTTGTCTTTACAGGTTTATGCTTTTAAAAAAATCCCTCTACAACTATTTTAGTGGGTGTGTTAGCATGCTCCCGCTGACATTAAAATACCATAGACCAGTGGCTTAAACAACAGAAATTTTTTTTTGCAGTTCTGGAGTCTGAAAGGCTAGATCCCAGTGTCAGCTGATGGGTTTCTGCTGTGACCTTGGTTTGCAGATGGCATCTTCTGGATGTGGCCTCACATGTAGGAGAGAGAGAGAGACAGTTCTGGCCTCCCTTCTTACAAGGGCACTGGTCCCATCATGACCTCTTTTAAACTTAATTAATTTCCATAGGCTCCATCACCAAATACCATTACATTAAGAGTTAGGGCTTCAACCTATGAATTCTGGGAGGGACACATTTCAGGCCATAGTTGTGGAGTTTCAGGAGAAAACAGGTAAATGCTTGTCTCAATGTTTTATCTTTCACTGGAGCCAATTATGAGGTCTTTGGAGCAACAGCCATTAAATGTTTTTAGATTGAGGACAAAATCCCTTATTCAGAAGCATTACATTATATGAATTGATGTATGGATTTTCAAGTGTGACAGTTTTAATTATCTTTGCAGTTCTCGAAGGAGGTCTAATGAAAGTTGTCGAGATACTTTCCTGCCCTGTCTTCTCCCGTCTCGTCTCCAAATTGCGTTGCATCCTTTTTTCTTTCCTGATTTTAGTTCCTTCTGTGGAAATGATAAGGTGGTCTGAAACAGAAGATACGTGTTTTATACTGATTCGGCTATTTTAAATAAGGCAGATTTCTCTGTCACAGGTTGATTCCTGTCATTACATTTTCTTTCTTCAATGGTATTCCTAGATTAGAAAAAAATTCCCAGAACTTTATTTACTTCTCTGTTGCTCTGTTTGTGAGTACCTAGCCTGCATATTTGTAGGAAAACCTTTTTCTGTGTCAGAAATTTGTTTTCCTGAATTCCTTTATAATTTCATTTCCATAGGGCAATGTTTGAGAAATAATGAAAAGTATCCTAAGTGAAGTAGATGTCTCACTTTTAGATGTCAATTTATAGTAATAACTATATATGTTTTTTAAAACTTCTCATTTTAAAGTAATTACAGTCTCCCAGGAATTTATAAACCTAACTCATAGAGCCCCCTGTGCCCTTTACCTACCCTTCTCATCGATAACATATTATTTCCCAGCTATATTTAGATGCATTTTTCATATTAGGTTCTTCCATGTAATTTTTAGCTTTAAACTTTTGAAATTTATTAACTTTAGAATCCAGCGGAATTAAATTAAATTTGTATGAATTTTACCTCTGTAAGAGGAACCTTTCTTGACCTCCCTGTCTCAAATAGATCATTTCTATTCTATCTGCATACCAGTTAGTATAGTTTTATTTAGTCACTGAAAATACTTCCTTTAGAGCTTTGTCATCATCTAAAATATCTTGTTCATTTACTTATTTAATTTTATTGTCTGTCATGATGACTTCTGTATAATTTGGAACAGAGATTTTCAACCTTTTTCATCTGATGGCACACATAAACTAATTACTAAAGTTCTGCGGCATACCAAAAAAATATTTTTTGTTGATCTGACAAAAAAACTGTATAATTTTTATTTCATTCACATTTGATGGTTATTGCTGTCTTGGCTATTATCATTTTTTTTATTTGACAGTCTACAGGAAAAGAAGTCAGTGCTTCTGACTAGATAGTCAGGTATTGCATGTTTTAAAATTTTTTGTGGTACTCCTGTTGGAAACCATGGAACTAGAAGAATGCTTGTCACAGATTAGGCACTCAATAAATTTTTACTGACTGACATAGGATTTCTCTGCTCCTTGTTCACTTTAATGCTTTGAAAATTGGAGCAGTGTTAGAAAAGCCAGCCTTACTGATGTTTAAGAGAAAAAAGCATAATTTTGGAATATCTCCTAAACCTGCCTTGAATTATCTTGGCTTTGGGAATCCTTGTTCTCTTACTTTTAGTCTTTAATCATTGGAAGTTTCTTTTGGTCAGTGTTATCACAAGTACCTTCATGGGGATTATTTTTCTTTTTTATTTATTGATTTGAGAGACATAAACATTGATATGTTGTTCCACTTATCCATTTATTGGGTGCTTCTTTTATGTACCCTGACCAGGGATTGAACCTGCAACCTTGATGTATTGGGACAGTGGTCTAAACAACTGAGCTACCTGGGCCAGATGTATCATGGAGATTTCTTCTCTTTTCTTTTTTAAAGATTTTATTCATATATTTTTAGAGAGAGGAGAAGGAAGAGAAAAAGGGAGAAAAACATCAGTATGTGGTTGCCTCTTGTGTGCCCCCTACTGGGGACCTGGCCTGCAACCCAGGCATGTGCTCTGACTGGGAATCGAACCAGTGACCCTTTGGTTCACAGCCCAGTACTCAATCCACTGAGCCACACCTGCCAGGGCAAGATTTCTTTTCGTTTGTGGGTAAAAAAAAAATCACAAAATTGTGTGTTCAAGATCTAGGTATATCCTGAATCATCTCACTCTTTCATATCCCCTTCCTTATTTTCTAAATTGTTTGATTGATTTTTATTGTAGTAAAAAACACCTAACTTATATCTGCCCTCTTAACAGATTTTTAAATGTACAGTTAACTATAAGCAGTGTTCTACAGTAGATCTCTAGAACTTTTTCATCTTGCATAACTGTAACTTTGAACCCATTGATCAGCAACTCCCTGTTTGCTCTTCCTCCCAGGCCTTGGGAATCACCATTCTGTATACCCTCTGTTGCCATGAAATTGGCTACTTTTGATTCTTCACATAACCTTTTATTTTATAGGAAGTTATTGATGGTAATTGTTACAATTACTATTCAAATTTTTCTCCAAGAAAGCAGGTGACATGAGCCCTCTATTATTCCTTTGGAAAAAATAGCTATATGTGTTGGGCATCAGAACAAGATTATTTTTCCAGGACTCCTGAATTTGGTGTGGAATACTCATTATTTTGTTTGTTACCTAGTCACTACTCACATACCAAGTCTTTTTATCAGATCACCTCCAATATGAATTATAGATATCTTAGTAGGAACTATGTTTATCTGCAATTCTCTTGTTTAAATCTATTTATCAGAAGTTACTAAAAATGGAAACTTTTAGGAAATGTCAATATACAACATGGTACATAGACTGATTTGTAATACACAAAGCAACTTCACAGTTCTAGTTCTCTTTCTTAATTCTGTCTTCACTGTTGCCTCTGTGTGGCTTTTGTTAAATATATAGTAACTCTAAACTAATTTGAGAAAAACACATAATTTTGTGGCTATATTGTTTAAGAGGAGTAGCTTAAGATTTTTTCCCTTCTTATGTAGTTTTAAGTTCAAACATGCAATCTGCTTAATTTTAAGCTGACACAGTCAGTTTATGTCATTGAAGCAGAAAGTTCCCACCTGTGAAAAATTATCTTTAGTTTATGATTAATTACTTTGGTGCATGTGAGGTTCCACTGTTAAACCCAGCGGTGGAAGAAAAAGTGGGCAGCAGCGCAGTGATGGAGAAGCCAGGTGATGCTGAGTACGGTTGGTGTCTCATGTAGCGTGTTGCTGTGGGATTAGTATACTGTAGTGAATCCCCATTGGACAACCTAGCCTTTTTTTTTAAACAGAAGAACATTGTACCCCACTGTCCTCCAGGGATTTCAAAGCCACAACACCTTCAGGTAATTTTATTCCCAAGGTGTAGTTATGCATCATCAAATCAAAAGAAGCATGGAACTTGTGGATTCTAATCCTGTGTTTCTGACTAACTTACAGAAGGTTTTGGGGGAGTGGAGGAGGAGGATGGGGAAGGGTTGTTTAGGGCTGGGTATCTTTGTTAATGAGCTAAGTGTAATAATACTATTAACATGTCTTACATTCTCATCCTGAAGCATAAGTTGGAAAATGATTATGCTTTAAATGGACTTTGCAAAGGAAAAAATGTTGCGTTGCATCTATTATTAACAAATTTTGTTTTCCAAATTGTTCTGAATGCTAATGGAATTCACTTAAATTCTCTCAATGTAGACTGGGAACTTAAGATTCTTTTAAAACTGTCTACATTCTATTCTTATTTGATCTAATAATGAGTTCTAACTCCATTTCTGCATTGTTGAGTCTAACTATATGTACTAAAATGCAGTTGTGAGAGCAAAAGCTTGAATCAAATGATTGGCAGTTCGCAATATAGGACAATAACATTTTTACATTAACTTATAACTTTAAGTTAAACCATCATTTAAATTTGTAGTTGTTAAATGTAAATGAAATTAAAAGATCCTAATGCAATATTTTTTTGACTAGGAATGTTTTTCTTTCTAAGTTTTAAGAAACTGATTTATGGAAATTTAATTTAAAATTTCTTTTTAGTAGTACATATATTTTTAAGCTGCCACTAAATATTATATACTTTTATAATCAGCTTCTTAATTTATTTAAAATAGAAAGTGGGAGATCCCATTAAAGTGTTTTGAATGGCAATATTCTGAAATTAGTAGGTGAAAATAAATTAGTTCTTCTGAATACTTTTGTTACATATGGAGGATTTGTCAGTTACAGTTTTAGATCTGTTCCATATCATTCAACCACAACTACTTATCCAGATTTCTTTGTCTGTATAAGCATATCATTGAAAGCCAAATAATAAAATTTTATATTATTCCTAAAGTAACTTAAGTTTTCTCCACTTCCTCAAAAAGAGTACTTATTTAGTTGGTAAAGTTGTTAAAGGGATACTGTCAGTAATTATACTGTCTTGATCTTGTTCAGAGTTTTTTCACATGTATTATTTATTCAGAACAGTGATTGAACTGTTGTAATATTTAATAACAAACAGAACAGTTTTTCTTCAGGGTTTTTTTTTTTTGGCAGTACCTTTATTAAAGCTCAGGACAGTGGAAACAAGGAAGGGCTAAGGGTAAAGAAGCAAGGGTAGGAGAGCCTACGTGGGGCTGCTGTCAGCTGACTGGAGAGTCAGAGAAAGGGGGCCTTGGAGACAGGATCAGGGTGTTAGCCTGGAATGAGCTGCCACTGCCTGTTGCTCCCCTGGTTCCAAGTCTTGTGAGGACCCTCAGAGTTTAGGAGAAGGAAAATTCACTGGAAATGGAAATTCGAGTAGATGTGCCCCAAAGAGAGCAAGCTTTAATCCATTATTTTTCTTGAGGAATACTTTAATGTTCATTGTCAACCAAAACAGTACTGTAAGTGCCATTAGTCAAATAAGAACTTCTTCAAGCCAAGAGTACATTTTTGGTGTTTTGGTTCCCAAAATAAACATTAGCATTCATTGTATAATTGGCAACTTATTCAATAGCAGTGAAAATATGTATTTGTCCAATTTTGTTTTAATAGTAATAATATGGGTGGAAATCATATTCACTCAGAATGGTCTTATCTATAGGTTTCTAGCTTCTGTACCAGGAAAATAACTTTAATTATCTCCTAAAGTAACTTTAGTTCTTGAAAATCTCTTTTTCTCAGTCTGTGAGAAGCATAGGTGGTAATGACCAGTTCAATTAGTAATGATTTTTTTTCGTGATATAAAATTTCATTACATTGATTTAACTATGAAGTTATCACTTGAAGATTCCAGGTAGTTTTTTAGAGCTGTCACGTTACAAAATTAGAAATATACAATTTAAAACCAAAGCTGCCTAATTATGAAGAAGCCTAGGAAACGAAAGCATCACATGTCAGCCTTCAATTGATCACTGTAGCTAACTGGGAAGGAGTTGTCTTCCTTACATGAGCATTTAATTCCTATCAAAGAAAGAGGGCTCATGTAATGTATCAAATGGCAGAGTCCCCTGTAAGCTTGCAAAAATTTTGCAGGTCACCTTTTACCAGTGGTCTCAAACCATGATTAGTAAAGAAGTTTTTCTTAGTGTTATTCTTTTATTTGGTTTCCCCCTCTCTCATGAACCTTCAGAATTTAATCAGTCTTAAATATTGCTTTCTTTTTATTACTCCTCTTTTCAAAACTGCCAGGAATCTCTATTATTCATAATAAATCCAAACCTCTTAATGTTCATTAGAAGTTGAGCTCAGTGTGTCCTTTAACCAACTTAGGTTGGTTTATTCCCTCATGTAACAGGTACTTACTAAGTGCCCACGTAGTGCAGCAATGCACTTCATACTGAGGATCATCAGTGAATAGCCAAGGAGACTGCTTTCTTGCCGTTTATTTTCTAGAGAGGGGCTAGGAACGGTAAATCAGTGAACATAAGAATATAATTTCAACGTTTGAGATACAAAATATTAAAATAAGCCAGGCTTCTGTTGGCATCTCTCATTTCCAGTAAATTCTTTTTATCACTACATTTTGTCTCTTACAGGTTAGACAGTCTGGACTTAAATCTAAGTTCTCTCACTGACTAGCTATGTTACTCTAGGCAAATTATTTTCCTTCTCCATTTCTTAATTTATATATTATAAGGTGTATAATAATAGAGAGTAACTCAAGATTCTTGTAACAAATAAGTTGCATTTAGAAGTACTTAACAGTGTTTGTTATATAGTTAAGATTCAGTAAAAATAAGCAATCAAAATTTTTTTCTTATTAAAATATTCCTTCAAATGAAAGTATATAAAGATAAAATATGCCCAGCACAGTACCACATGTAAGTTTTGTATTCATTCAATTCTTTAATAAAACACTTTTATCTCATTTGCATTAAATGAAAGAAAAAAATTCCTCTAATGCAATCCAGTTCTGTTCTGCATTCTACATCTCCATGAAGTGTGTTAAGTGTACATCAGTGACTTACCAGTTGATTTAGAGTAAACAGATAGGACTTATTTTCTGACAACTTTAATTCATCTTGGTTATCAATATAAAAATTGATGAACTCTGCTTATGAAATTAGGCATATGGTTGGGGATTTATCCATTTTCCCTTATCTCTAAAAACACAATCAACTAAATTTACTTTCAAAGATTCTTGAAACATTACAGTTCTGTGAATGATTCTCTCCCTATTTCTCTGTTCTTGCTGTCAGCTGCTCACATCACCACTTGTGTGTATCACAAAGGCACCCTTCCAGTTTTTTGGCCCCATCACCATCACTGGTCTCTGCCTTCCCAGTTTGTCATATATATACACATTACTAAGTTAATAGTCTTAGAGTAATTATTTCATCATCTTTGCTCAAGAAACTGCATTTATCCCTCTTACCTAAAGAGTCACCTTAGTTACCTTCCTTCATGAATAGGTATCAATTTTCTATCACTACTGTTGATATTTGAATCTAATTCTCAACATATGATCATGTAGAATGTTAACCCAATGTTATTACCATTCTTTATCTTGATGTGTACATGTTATATTCTTTCCTCTAGCTACACTTCTGTTTTAATACTGTGTTCTTAGTCTGTCTGTTCTCTTTCTACCCCACCCCCCACTTCCTAGACAAGCATACATAGGTTTCCCCGTTTCCAAAAGTAGAGCTTGCCTGTGAAGCCTTTTGTAAGCTGAAATGGCATAACATGAAGAAACAGTCACCTTTAATTTATATGGAAAAAAATGGATTATTCTTAGAACCAAAAAATAACCTTTCAAATCATACCACATCACACCTAAAACCTAAAATAACACTAAAACACAGTAAAAGCAGGAATGATATGATAAATGTATACCATGCTTTGTACCCATTAATCCACTCAAGCAACAGAATTCCCATTTTATTCATTACTGGATGCCACCTAAAAAAGACCACTTTACTCCTAGCAGAACCAATAGTAACTTTGGTACCTTTCTAGATTCTTTGTCTCTGCATGCAAATAGTATGAATATTGGATGCAGGCAAGTTCAGCACGTGTGCGCGTGCACACACACACTCACAATGTGTTTTGTTCCCCATGATCAGAATGCTTAACCACATCCACTTTTACACTAAGCGTAACATCCTTAAGAGCTCTCTTAGGCTTTTCCAATGTCTTAAGACACATCTTGCTAACACGTGCACAGAGTAAATGGAGATAAAGCACAGTTGCTCACAGACACAGTTCAAAGCTATGGGGCTTGATGCTGAGATGCAGAGTGTGGTTCTCAGGGAAGGAGCTTGGCAGGGCCATTCTCACTGCTCCTGGCTCAGTGACCTGGCCTTTATAATGGCCCCCTGAAAAACAAATGCTGAGCACTGTGTTTACTTTTGCCCTTGTTTATAAAAGCAAAAGTCTTTTTCTGATTTCTTTTGGTTAGCAACAGCAGATAATTAATGCAGGTCTTTCATAAGAGCAAAGTAGCCTAATATCAACTTTAAAAGTAGAGTATGCCTGTACTTTTTTTTTCCAGGCAGGGTTAGTTCAAATTTTACCTTTTCCATGTCTCTTTTGACTAGTTTGTGACATACCTTTTCCTAGAATATATGGGTTGACTTTTACATTTCCCTACTGATATGATGATATATGAGTACTATAAAGATCTGTGTGTGCCATGAGAACATTGCTCTTTTTAACATGTTTGACATAGAGCATGCAGCAGTCTGATTTAAAGGACGTGCTTAGTGAATGATCATTTCTTTGCAGATTTTAACAAAAACCCTCTTTATATGTGATTCCCCAACCCCCACTTAAAGCTTTCCTTTGGTTTTATAGAGGCTGCAAGTCGGGCTATAGTCCAATTCCTAGAAATCAATCAGAGTGAAGAAGCCAGTAGAGGCTGGATGCTTCTGACAACAATTAATTTGTTAGCATCCTCTGGTCAGGTGAGTTCTTTGGTTTCAAGTTTAATAACTCAAACTCTTTTTTTATCCTCTCAGGATTTTGTAAAATTAAACTTACTCTAATTTCCAAATTAGATTTTATGATAATCATTATACTCTTCTAATTCTTATTACATATTATTTCATGCTTCTGACAATACCCATGTGAGGAGGTTGATGTCTTAACACATTTTACACATGAGGAAATGCCTAATCTAGAATGCTGTTTTTTACCTTTGTCATATCATAACACACGTAGAGCATGATACCATTTCTACAGCACACTGGGCAAAGGATGGACCACCTGTGGCTGGAGATAAATAGCCCAGGACTCTGACTTCATCAGGCCCAACCCAAGAATCCTGTTACTCATATTAGGGAAGCTCTGAGTTAGAATAATCATCTAAGGTTCAGCTTAGGGTACTTAGCTAATAAATAAATGAAAATACATTTAAATATTTCTAATTTTTAAGGAAAATCAAATGCTGCCATTTTCAGTATAATATATAGCCACTTACCACTTGATTTATTCTGGAGATTGTTTTTTCTTCCCCCTCTCAGTCTGCTTTTAACATCTGTCAGGATATATGTTGCTTTTACTCATTTATGAGCTGTTTGGATACCAGATTTTTGACCTGTGATATTTTTGGGATGAAGGAAATTTTTTCAACCTTCTGAATTAACCTTCAGAGTTTAATTACATATCAAAGTCAATACATTTGAGAATGGCTATTGTCTAAATTAGAGTGGCTTTTATATACCTCGCTTTATCTCATAATGGACTCCATGAAGGTGACTGTGACTCTGTCATAACAGAAACAATGTATAGTTCTTAGTAACCATATTCTGAAATTAGTCACTAGCTCAGAGTAAGTAGCAACTAGACTTTTTCCCATTTGGAATGCATCATTTCCCTTTTTTGTTTGCTGGTTTGTTTTTTCTTTTTTAATCAGAAAAAGAATCTGAACAACTTGTCCTGATTTACCTAGTATTTTCTGAGTTTTAGGATAGAAACCTCTCATCCCAAGAAACCCCCTCAGTCCTGGGCAAATGGAGATGTTTATTCACCCTAAATAGCTAACTTTCAGATAGCCCTAAAGTGGCCCATTATTTTCATGTAGCTATGACCATATCAGACGACTATCAATATACCAATTTTATTTGCTGTTGATGATAGTTATAAATGCTTCTATATTACTGTACCAAAATTTGGTTTGGTTTAGTATAAAATTATAATTTTATATTTTATATTTAAATATAAAATATATTTTATATATTTTAAATATTTAAATATTTTAAATATAAAATATAAAATTATAATTTCAATTGGCATATTTCTGTTTTATTCATTATTTCTGTAGATACTATGTTTTTCTCTCTTCATTGTGAGCCAAGACTATGTCCTAACCATAATACCTAACACATAGTAGAAAATAATTAAATGTGGTTTAATTAAAATATGCATGAATGGATAGATTGCCTTAAAAGTATAAGAAAAGAATCAGGAGAGAAACCTAATCACTCTTTTAAAATTACAATGTTGCAGCCCTGGCTGGCGCAGCTCAGTGGATTGAGCGTGGGCTGCGAACCAAAGTGTCGCAGGTTCGATTTCTAGTCAGGGTACATGCCTGGGTTGCAGGCCATGACCCCCAGCAATAGCACATTGATGTTTCTCTCTCTCTCTCTCTTTCTCCCTCCCTTCCCTCTCTAAAAAATAAATAAAAATAAAATAAAATTACAATGTTGCCAGTTACCAGTTCGAATTCCAAGTTGTACTTTCAGTCTATCAGTTATAAGATGAGAATTGAAAAATTATACCTTTTTGCTTAACAGGAAGGGAAAGCTTACCGATAATCTAACTGCAAAAAGAGACCTTTAAAAAAATTTTGTGTTGTGTCTTGAGCAGACATTTTTGTTTGTGTTGGCAGCTGTGAAATACAGAGACAAATAAAACATGGTTCTGCGTCAACATGTAGATGACAGACAGATGAAGTGGATGAAGATAATACTATAAAATGCAGTGGTGGGGTATATGTAGTGCTGTGAAAGTAGAAATGTGAGAGTTATAAATGTTGTAGGTGAAGATGGGAGGGAGGAAAGATGAGGAATAAACAAAAATTTCGGACATGAGCAGACATTTAAACCAAACATTAGATGTGTGTGGAGACATGGATGTCTAAAGAACAAATTGTAGGAAAAGCAGAGGGTTTTGAATATTAGAGATAGGAAATGATGTTGACTCTGTGGAAGGGGGCCAGAGTTTGTGACAGATTGTTCTTCAGGCTCCCTGTCTCCTCCATCTTGCTACTGCATTAGTGCAGTCCCTGTCTCAAAGGGTTTTTCGTATTTGTTTCTTAATCATAAGACCAGCCTTCCTTCTCTGTATAAGTTAACTTGTGATCTACATTACCACCGCTAATTCTCTGAAATCTAGTTCTGTTACTTCTTTGTTGGTTTCACTTCATTGAGTCTCCGATGCCAGCAAAATAAAAATTAAGTCAGAATGGGGGACAGGATGCCTACCTCACTGTGAACCACTTAACCAACACTAAAATAAGGCAGGATGTG